>NC_143423.1:5005833-5339166 GCF_059467195.1 Physcomitrium patens
TATAAGCAAATTCTACCAATAGGAAGAAGGTTGTCCAATTGTCTTATTCATAATTAATGGTACATCTTAAATATTGCTCTAAAACTTAGTTTATGTACTCTGTTTGTCTATCAATTTAAGCTTGAAGGGTCAAAAATAGCTTTATGTCTACCTTTAGAATCTTAAAAAGAATTCTTCAAAATCTTGATACAAATTGAGTCTTCTTATCCAATATAATATCTTTTGGCAATCTATGATATTCATAAATATTATGAAAGAAAAGTTTGGCAGTTTCTTCACCTGAGATAGATTTTGTATATGGTACAAAATGTGCCATTTTGATAAAACAATCTACTATCACAAATATAAAATCACATGAATCTGAGATTGAAAAATCCATAATAAAATCCATAGAAAAAAAAGACCATGGTTGTTTTAGAATAGATAATGAGTAAAGAAGTCCATAAAATTAATCATGATAAGTTTTTGACCTTGAACAAATGTCATATGATTGAACAAAGTCTTTTATAACCTTTCACATTTGTAGCCACAAAAGATCTCTAAATATTAGCTCCAAAGTCTTGTTGTATCCAAAATGTCATATTGCTAGAAAGTTGTGACATGCTTGAAAAATACGTAAATGTACTTTTTCTTCTAAAATATATAGGCATCCTTTGAAATAAAGTAGGTTGTTCTTGAATTGAAACTTGGAAGTATTATAAGACTTAGAAGAAGTATTCTTGATATTATGAACAAGAGGATCAAAAGACATATTTGATTGAATTTGATTGAAAAAAATTGAAACAATAGTCAATATTGATTTCATTGCTCAAAGATGAAATTATCTTGGCTTCAATAAAATGATCTTTTCTTGATCAAAAGTTGCATTTTTTACTTTTGATATAAAATAAAAACATCTAAAAAATACATTAGACAAACCTTATTATTTTTATAGCTAATAAGTGATATTAAATTCAAATCTTAATAAAAACATATTCTAACAAGCCTAGCAATGATTCAAAATGCATACTAACATGAAATACTCAACTTGAAATAAGTGCTAATATGAAATACTTGAATAGTGTAGAATACACACTTTTTTTTAACTTTACATATATTTCTGCATCTCTAAGTTTTTGTAACACATGACAAACATGAACTTCATATTATTTTGTATTTTTAAAATAGATTAAAATATTATCTAAATAATAGACAACAAAATCATCTAAAAATTCACAAAAATATCATTCATAAGATATTGAAAAGCAATTGGTGCATTTGTGAGTCCAAAAGGTATGAAATTACATTCAATGTGCCTATACCTTGTTTGAAATATAGTCTTCTATTCATGTCTTTCTTTAATTTGGATCAAGTTGTAAGCTTCTTATAGATCTATTTTTGAATAGATCTTAACTTAATTTAATTGATCAAAAAGTCCAGATATCAAAGATAAAAGATACTTATTCTTAATAGTAATCTTTTTGAGTCCTCAATAATCTACACACATTTGTAGTAATCCATCTTTTTTCTTCACAAATAAAATAGGAGCTCTTGCAAGAGATTTTGAATGGCATATGAAATTCTTGGTCAAGTTCTTGTCAATGTACTTCTTCAATTCAACCAATTTATTTTATAATAAATTATAGATTGGACCAAATGGTAGCTAACTTCCTTCTTTAAGGTCGATTGAGTAATCATATAGATGATGCTCCAAGAAAATATTTGCATTATTCTTCTAAAAATATCTTTAAAATCTTAATATTGATTTCGAATAAAACTTGAAGTCTTTCTATCATTAAAAATGGATGTGGAATAAATAACAAAAAGTGATCATTTTTTTGCAGTATGCAAAAAAGCTTTTGCACCTACAAGTATAGGTTTGGCTACACTAGATTCATGGTTTTCCATAAAATTTTTAATAATATTCTAAAAAAAATCTATTAAAAAATTATACTTTTTTAGTGATGATAAATCTAAAATGAATAGATTAGAAAGAGACCTAATTATATTAAAAAAAAATACAACTATTATGACCATTTATTGCTATATTTATAGGAAATATTTCATGAATAATATCTCCAAAAGATAATGGATGGCCATCTATGACTTCTTCATGTATGGATTTAGTTTTTTGTACTAACAATATTTTATGGCTTTGAACAAAGTATTTATCTAAGAAACAAGTTGATGCTCTTGAATCTATCAAGATAGAGGATTTGTAATTATTAGGTCTTAAATGCACATCTATTATAAAATAAGGACAAAATTTTGAGGTGAAAATAAGACCTTCATTTGTATAAGATTTTAGCTGTACAGTCGTAATTGTAGTTGGACTAATTTATTTTTCAACATTTTTTATCTTTCATAGTCATACTCTTCATTTTGTAGTTGCATTGTTTCTTTGAACAATATTGAGCAATGTGCTTAATTCCTCCACAATATGAACACAATCTTTTTTGATGATGACAAGTCTTTTCTTGTTCAATAAAAGATTTAAAATATATTGCATCAATTTGTATATCTTCTAATTCTAAATGTTTACATTGAGAGGTCGTTGGTATTATCATTGAATTATAATAACGTAGAGATTTTCTTATGTGATTCTCAAATTAAAACTTAAAAAGTCAATTGTCATACTTTATAGCAAAATTAATTATTTGGCTCAATGTCTGAAGATCAAGTAAGTTGAGCATTCATTTCTTTACCTCATATTGTAATCTGTAGAGAAATTGGCAAATAGAGGCAACATCATTTCATCTGACATCAATTGCTAGTAGTCAAAATTGTGAAGCATATGATATCACTGATTGATTGTCTTGTTGCAAGATACAAATCTTGTTGTTTAAGAAAAGATAAAAACCATGATAATACCAAATTTGAAGAAGTGTATCAATGAATCTAACTTGTGATCTCAACATTGGATTGCTTTGGGATTGAAGTTCAATCACTAGTTGTACTTGATTGATAAATCCTCAAACTTAGATCTTGTACCATCAAACTTTTCAAATAAGGTAACTCTAAATTTTTTTATATTAAAAAAGTGTTCTACTATAAGAGAAGGAATGATTTGATATACATATTGAAGTGACTTCAATCATATTTGTATCTTCACTTCCTGCCATTTTTATTACTCTTAGTGGCAATAAACTCAATTGATGCATTGCAAGCATCAATTCCCTCAATTGCTCTTACATTTATTCCATTGTACTCTTTATTTTAAAAAGCTATAGCATGATGACTCTTAGAAAAGAATATATATATATATATATATATATATATATATATATATATAAATAGATATATTACTTAAGACAAGCAAAAGATAAGACTTGAAAATAAAGAAAATATTAAAAATAATTTTAATTTAGAAGAAAGTAATTTGTAACTTCTACTATATTTATGTCTTATTACAAGAAAGAGATAATCTATCCTTAATCAAAAGAAGACAAAGCTCTAATATTATAAATGCACTCTTGTCAATGTATTAAGGACATGAACTAAAAGAAGATGTATAAATATGTGAAATCCATGTCAAAAGAAAAGTGATAAAATTCAAATGTAGAAGTATATATATTACAAAGTAACTAGAATAGCTATTTCCAAAAGACAAAGAAACTAGAGACTCTTGAATCTAAATTAAAAGCAAGAATAGAATTGAGAAGAATAAAGAAGGCTTCACTTTTGCCTCTATATATTCTATCTACGTAAGATCTATGTAGCAATGTTCTATAGGATTTCTAAAAACGTGTTGACTTTGTATGACATGTATCTTGACTTATAAGGCAAGTTTTCTATATGAGTGCCACATAATTAGCTTGTTCCACAAGCTACCAATACATACATGTGGTTAGCTTGTTGATCAAGTTTCTAACCTACTAATCAACTATAAATATATGTAAAGTCAAAACAACATCTAGAAAGCTTCTAGAAAGCTTCTCTAGAAGGTATTATAAAATTAATCTATTTTTACTTACTTCTACCTATTCATATTATTTAAGTAACAATTACAATAGATAGATATCTATGACAATTAGAAATCCAGATTAAATCAAAGAAGATAATTCAAACCATTTGATTGATACGAACACATGAAAATAAAACTAACTTAAAATACCATTGATTTCATAAAAATTCACATCTTATTTAAGATAGTCTTGCACCAATTCTAATACCTAGACATATTAGATTATAAGCTAATTACTTGGAAGAATATTCTAATGAGTATTATTTATTATTTTTAAAAGATATTTAAAATACAATGAATGTTTTGTCTATAAATTTTTCATTAAATGAAAACTTGGTCATCAACAATGGAACATCAAAATATGTTTTTAGTACTTTAAAAGATTTTATTTTATTATTATTATTATTATTTTTTTTTCTTCTTCTTCTTCTCTTTTTTTTAGCAATGATAAGAGTGCTATTCTTATAAAGATCCAACGACTTAAATTAATCATTTTTTATTATTAGAATTCAAAGACAAAAATTTATAAATTTATAAATATATAATTTTTTTAGGTCTAGAGTCAAGAAATCTTATCTATTTTCTTTATACTACATGTGATAGTAATGTTTATTTATTAATAATAAAAGAATCTAATACTTCACATCAAATTGAATTAATAATTTTTTTGATATTTGAGTTATAAGATTAATTTTCATATCTTTCGATTTATTACCTTAAAAACTTGAAATTTCTAAATCTTAGTAAAATAGCTTCAATCAATGATAACTATATTTATGTGCATTTATAATAAAAATTTTTGTATGTCTATACTGCTTTCAAGACAAATAAATATAAGAGCCTGTATCAACAAAAAAGCTTTTTAATAGAAAATATTTTTGGATCTAATTCATAAAAATATATATAGACATTTTTTATTATATTACTTAATAGAACAAGATAATTCATACTTATAATTAATATTTTTGGCAAAAAAGCATAAATTTTTTAAATTTAAGATTATAATAGAAAAATAAACTAATCCTATTATTAAAGTCTTAAAAATAGATTAAAGAAGAGAATTTATTTAATTAATTTTTGAGAGTTTTTTCAAAATTATGGCATTACTTGATTATTAACTTAAGCATATACTTCACAAAAAATAGAATCATTGAGCAATATAATAAAATTATTTTTGAACAAGTTTGTATTGTATTCTTATTGAGATAAGTATTCAATAAATTATGACCAAATATAGCCAAAATTAAAATAAATTTACTTAATAATATACCTACTTGGATAAATGATCATGAATTATCTCCAAAAAGAGTATTTAAAAAAAATAAAATAAACCTCATCACATTCAAACATTTAATTTTTCTTACATGTTTATATAAGATCTTATGCCAAAAAAAAGCTTGAAACCAAGTTTATTCTAAGTAACATGGTAGAATGTAATAATTATTTCAAAACTAGTCATATATATTTATCTTCTCCTAAAAGGTTGTTATCTCAAGAGATGTTATTTTTTATAGAAGATGTTTGTATAATTTGGATCTATCATTTCTTTTAAAAATTACTAATCATACACAAGTTGACAAGAAAAGGTAAATAACTTAATAAGTTATATTTATTAGACAAAAATACCATATTTTTTCTACTTGTATCTTTAAAATCAGTAGATTTTGAAATAAAGAATCCAAAAATATTTTAAAATCCTTTTTCGTCATATCAATCTTCAAATTAAAGCCTAATGGTAGAATATAATCTTTATTATATTTTATAAATAATTCCTATAATCATTTCTTTCAAAAAAATTATTATTATATATTTTTTGATAATATTATAATATCATTACCTTCTTTAAGCACCAAATATTAATTAGGACCACTAAAGAATTCAAAAAATGGAATTATCAAAGCCAACTCAAGTCGATTTGAATTCTTTAGTGATATGATATCTCCTCGTAATTTAAAGAGCAATAAATATTATTAAAAAAAGTTCTATTTTATTTTTTTATTTTATTTTATTTTATTTTAAAATCTTTGATAGTTTTTGTAAATGTATCATCTTAATAAATTAATTTGATATCAAAAATATACAATTTTAATAACTTGAGATTAATGAGAAAGATTTTTGAATCTTGAGCAAATATAATATAATTGTATAAAGTCTTTAATTACCTTTTAGATTTGAGGTCACGAAAAATCTCTTGATATTAACTTCAAGACGAAGTTATATCTAAAATATAATGTGATTAGAAAATTTTGATGATCCTTAAGAGTACTTAATTATGCTTTGCCTTCCTAAACATATAAGTGTCTTTCAAAATAAAAAAAATATTGTTATTGAATTTAAACTTAAAAGTATCATGAGATTTGAAAGAATTATTTTTAATTTCATATATAAGAGGATTTGAAGACATACTGGATTGAACTTGATTATTAAATGTTGAATCAAAAGTCAATATTAATTCCATTATTTGAAGATGAAATTACTCTGGCTTCAAAAAGATTATAATAAAAATAAATGCTAATTTTTTTTAAAAAAAAATACCTTAAAAAAATTAATTTTTTATAAATTTAATATTGTAATAAAAGTTATCTTTAAAGCTATGAATGCTACTTTGATTCTTTATTATATTCTAACTTGTCTTTATAAGTTAAGTATATAAGTAGAATTACATCTTTAAAATATTTTTTTATAAAAAATTGATAGTAACTAGCAAGTGTTTTAAAATATTAGACATCTCTTATCGTTCTTGGAATCTTTTATTGCATGATAGTATTAACTTTCTTAGAATCCATCATAAGGCTATTATTTAAAATAATATATTTTAAAAAATTAAATTAAATTATATAAAATATACACTTCTCTATCTTAATATATAATCATGCATTATAAATTTTTTATAATTTATAATAAATATATATTTTTTTAATATTTTAAAAATATATTAAAATATAATCTAAGTAAAAAATAACTAAATTATTTAAAAATTATTTTAAAATATTATTTATTAGATTTTCAAAAGCAATTGTGACATTTGTAAGTTGAAAAGACATGATATTATATTTAAAATATCCATATTTAATTTAAAACATAATTTTTAAAATTTAATTTCTTCTTTAATGCATATCAAGTTATATACTCCTTGTAGATTTATTTTTTTATAAATATTTATTTAATTTATTAATAAAAAAATTAATATCAAAAATAAAAAATACTTATTTTTGGTAGTAATCTACTCAATTCCTTAATAATCCACATACATCTACAATGATCTATCTTTAATAATAAGATAGAAATTTGTAGTAGAAATTTTGAATGATATATGAAGTTATTGGCTAAGCTCTCATCAACATATTATTTGAATGAAGCCAATTTATGTTGTAATAAGCTCTAAATTGGTCTAAATGGTGATTGAATTTCTTCTTAAAGATCAATCAAATAAACGTATAAAAATATTTTAAAAAAATATTTTTATTTTTATCTTAAAAAATTTCTTAATAATCATCATATTGGCCTAAAAAGCCACTTAAAGTCTTTTAACAACTAGGAATGGGTGGTATAAATAATAAAAATAATCTTTATTTTATAGCATGCATAATAGTTTTTCCACCTACAAATAATAATTTAATTTTATTTGAATTTTTATTTTTTATTTAATTAAAAAATCTTGATTATGCTATTGGAAAAAAATAAAATATAAGAAATTAAATCTATCTAAAAATTATATTTTTTAGCCATGATAAACTTAAAATGATTAAATTAAAAGGAGATTTAATAATATTATATATCACTAAATTATTATGACTATTTATTCTCACATTTATAAAAATAATTTTGTCTATAATATCTTGAGAAGATAAAAGAGAAGTACATATGAGCTTAGTTATTTTTACTAAAGGTATATTATGTCTTTTAATAAAGTATTCATTTAAAAATAAGCTTAGGCTTTTGAATCTAGCAAGATAAAGACTTTGTAATTTTTAGGTCTTAAAAAAAATCTATTATAAAATAATGTGAAGATTTTAAAGAGAAAATAAGACTTTCAATAGATATTGTATAAGATTCTAGCTACACAATTTTTATTCTAGTTTGACAAACTTGTTTTTTATTACATTATATTTTTTAACAATCATTCTTTTTATTTTGTGGTTGAGTCACTTATTTATATAATATTGAAAAGTATGCTAAAATTCTTTGGAATATAAGTACAATTCTTCATGATAATCTTGAATCTTATTTTCAAAAAGATATTCAAAATATATCATATTAATTTGTATATTTCAAGGACAAGAATCTCAAAGAAAAAAAAACTCAATATATTCTTGTATCACTCAAAAAGAATAGATATTCACTCAAAACTAATATAGTATTGAAACTAAAATGGCTATTGCTAAAAAATAAGAAAATCTTGAATCAAAACTAAGGACTAGAAAGGCATTGGTAAGAATGAAGAAGACTTCACTCTTTCGTCCATACATACTATCTAATTAGGAGCTACAAGGCAACATTCTATAAGACCTCTAATACATGTTTAATTTATAAGACACGTGTTTTTAACATACAAAGCAAGTTTTTTATTATATACCATATAGTTAGCTTGTACCAAAAGCTACCAATACGTGTAACATGTCGCTAAGTTGTTGGCCAAGTTTATAACCTATTAATCAACTACAAATACATGTCAAGTCGAAATTGCAACTATGAAGCTTCTAAAAAGCTATTCTAAAAAATATTATCAAATTTATTTATTTTAATTCACTTCTATATATTCATATAATTTGATAACTATTGGAATAAATATATATGTCTATGACAATATGTCTTCTATTTTAAAATATATGTATTATAAAGATATTGATGTTGCCTTTGAATTGTAAAGATATTGAAACACTTTTGTACAACTCTTACATCAAAATACAAAAAGTTAATTATCACACATCATAACAAAATCAATTGATTGATTTAATATATGAAGGTTAAATAAATTTAACATCAATTATTTTACATCATATTGCTATTTTTAGACAAGCTAATTAATAAGTTCATCATTATCCTACTTCATATCAATTATAAGTTGTTATAATTACAAAGCATATAATAATATTAAATAATTGATTAACACAAAATATAAAAAAAATTAGTTGTAATATAAAGTACATCATGTTTTTTATAATTAGGTCAAAATTTTTCTAAGAAAGTTTTTAAACTATTTAATATTAGATCACATTGTTTTAAAAAAGATAAAAATCATGATAAAGCTGAATGTGAAAATAATGTTCTAATAAACCTGACTTGTGATCTTCTAGTTAGATAACTTTTATATTGAAGCTGAATTACTAATTGTATTTAATTAATTATATTTATAAAAATTTAATCTTATATAATCAAAATCCTTAAAGAAAAAAATTCTTAGTTCTTTAATACTTGAACAATGTTTTATTATATGAAAATTAACATGATTTGATATAGGTATTGTCATGGTGTCGTGATGTAAGACGACTATATAGTGAAATTATAATCAAAATTAAATTTCTAATTAATATCTAATTATCTTGGTTCAATTATAATTTGAGGTATCTAAACATGGCTTTTATAAAAGCCTCTTGGATTATTTTCTTATCTTAATAGTTAGTAAGTTGAAAGTTACTTAATAATTTTACCTTTTAGATTGTAGAGACTCTTTTATTACCTTAGAAAGACCATAAATTAATAAAATCATATTAGAAGAGATGAATAATTAGTATTTTTGATACTAGGATTAAGTTGAGAATAGGGTTGGACTAAAAAATCCTTAAGGTAGGTTAGATTGATAAGCGGGGGTTGGCCATTTGTGAGACAGAGTCGAAATCAAACCTCTGGCTACAAAAACAACGGCCTAGGGCAAAATAGAGATTTATTTGAAGTTTTGAGGATAGGATTTGAGAGCTAGCTTGAAGTTCTTTTCAAAGGCATAAGGATTGTTTTTGGAAGGTTTTTGAAGACTTAGCAATTATTATTCAAAGTTAGGAGTTTGTATTGGTGATTTGGATTTTATATAATGTAATTAGGGCTAGTAATTTTGGCTAGTTCGTGTAATTGGTGTAACATCTATAGTTGAAAATTTGATATTATTTGGATTATTGGATGTGCTAAGTGTATAAAAAATTTTGTGATAATCTAATGGCGTGGTTTAGAGATATTTGAATTTTAGCACAAGAGGGTTTTGGAAGTTGGCAGCTTGAGGTTGGGTAGGATTTCTATGATATCTAAAGATCTATTAGTTGAATCAAAGTGAAATTTAGCATGGTATTGAAGGACTTGAAGATCAAGCTGCACACCAATTTTGAGACAAAGTTAATGGTTGAAAAGGAAGAAATCATTGCTCGGATTTCTGCTTCACTTTTCAAGTTAGCAATCAAGTAACATGAGTGCACTTTTTGGAGATTTTTTTCACAATTTGTAAGTTGAATTGGGCTAAAAATTCTTGAACATTTAGAAGACTTACATTGACAATTGTATGAAATTTTTTATATCAAGTGGACAATCGGATTGGATGTTATAGCTTATTAAAGCTCACTGATTAGGATTGGAAGTGACAAAAAAAATCTAAACTGCTCAAATATGAAAGTAACAAGGTAATTGGGATTTATGTATAGTTAAGTCTATTAAGAAGAGTGTTTTTAGCACTTTTGAATTAAAATTCAAAGTATATTCTTCTCTTATGAATAAAACCTATTAAGGTTTCTTGGATAATTACGAAACACAACCTCATTTTCCACAGCTAGGTGCTTGATGCATTCTCAAGCAAGACAATACGTAATACAACAACAAACATATACAAATAAGCTAGTAATCATCTGTATAAATAGATAGAAGTAGATAGAAGTAGGTAAAAATAAGTTAATTTTATAATATCTTTTAAGAAAGTTTTCTAGAAGCTTTATAGATGCTACTTTGGCTTTATAGATATCCATTATTGACTTTTTGGTTAGAAACTTTATCAATAAGTTAACCATATGCCACACATGTTGATAGCTTGAAGAACAAGCTAACTATATAGTAAACATATAGAAAAACTTGCCTTGTAAGTCAAGGCATGTATCCTACAAAGTCAATACATATTGGAGGTCTTATAGAACGTCACCACGTAGCCCCTAATTAGATAGTATATATAGAGACAAGAGTGAAGCCTTCTTCACTTTTCTCAACTCTTTTCTTGGTTCTAGTCTAGTTTGAAGAGTCTCAAGTTTTCTTGTCTTTTGGCAATAAGCCATTTTAGTTTTTTTTTAATATACATACTTCTTTATTTCTATTTTGTCACTTTTATTTTGACACAAATTTTATTGGTTTATGCATCATCTTCCAATTCATGTCTTTGACAGATTGACAAGAGTACACTTACAATATCAGAGCTTTGTCTTTTCTTGATTAAGAGTGGATTATCTCTTTCTCTTGATAAGACATAAGTATATGAGAAGTTACGGATTACCTTCTTCTAAACTGATATTATTTTTAGTATATTCTTTGTCCTCAAGTTTTTTCTTCTACTTATCTTGAATGATATTAGATATTTTTCTGAGTATTATTATAGCAGAGCTTATTGAAATAAAGAGTGAAATGGCACAAATGCAAGAATAATTAAAGAAGTTAATACTTGTGATGTATCAACTTAGCTTACCACAACAAAGATCAATAAAAATGGCAGGAAGTGAGGATATTGAGATGATTAGAGCTGCCTCAACATTTACACCAAATGATGTCCTTCCATCCATAGTGGAACATCTTTCAAATATCAGATAAGCAAGAGTTGTCCTATTCGAGAAGTTTGAGGGTATAAGATCCAAATTTGAAGATTTATGAATCAAGTACAACTTGTGATTGAACTTCAACCTCAAAGCTATCCAACTCTAAGATCACAAGTTAAATTCATTAGTACACTTCTTTCAAATTCAGTACTATCGTGGTTATCATCTTTTTTTGAACGACAAGATCTAATATTGCATAATCTGGAGGCATTATGGTGGAATTTTGGCCCATGTATGGAGAACATAAAGAAACTTGTGTTGCAACCAATAAGATCCGTATTTTGCAATAAGACAATCAATCTATAATATTATATGCTTTACAACCTTCACAACTTGCAATTGATATCAAGTAGTATGATATTGCACTTATCAACCAATTTCTCTATAGATTATAATATGAAGTAAAGAAATTCATGCTCAACTTATTTGATCTTCAATCATTGATTCAAGCAATTGATTTTGCTATGAAATACAACAATTGACTTTTTGAATTTCGATCTGAGAGCTGCATAAGTGGACCTCAATATTATTACAATTTAATAGCAACACCAATATCTTTTCAATAAATATATTCAAAAGTAGAGGATGTGCAAAATAATGTGATATGTTTTGAACCTCTTACCAAATAAGAAAAGACTCAATGCTATCAAGAAGGATTGTACTTATATTATATAAAATCTAAATACATTCCTCAATATTATCCAAAGAAGTGACAAAACCACAAAATGAAGAGCACAGCTATTAAAGAAGACAATGTGTTAAAAAATGAATTTGTCCACCTACAATAAAAATCGTGCGGTTAGAATCTTATACAATTTCTAAAATAAGTCCTATCCTTTCTTTAGAATCCTCTCCTTGCTATATAATAGATATATATTTAGGACCTAAAAATTATAAAGCCTTTGCCTTGATATATTTAGAAGCCTCAGCTTATTTTTAAGATGTAAAATTTATTAAAAATCATAAAATATCATTAGTACAAAAAATTAAACCTATTCATGTAGAAGTCATAGATAGTCGTCTATTGTATATTGGAGATGTTACTCATGAAACACTTCCTATAGATGTAGCAATAAATGGTCATAGTAGTTGTAAAATCTTTAATATAATTAGATCTCACTCTAATCTAATCATTTTAGATTTATTGTGGTTAGAAAAATATAATCCTTGCATAGATTGGATTTTTTATATTCTTAACTTTTCTAAAAGTATAATTAAGAGTGAAATTAATCTAGTAAAAAGTCATAAGTCTAGCACAATAAAACTTATATTTGTAAATGTGATAACTTTCTAGCATGCTGCAAAAAAATGATCACCTTGTGTCATTTACATCACATCTATTTCTAATGATGCAAAGACTTCAAGTAGCATTTCAATCCAATATTAAAAGTTTTAAGATACATTTGAGAAGAAGAATGTAGATACTTTTTCAAAACATTGTACCTATAACAACTCAATTGACCTTCAAGAAGGTGTACAACTAATATTTGGACCAACCTATAGTTTATCACAAAATGAATTACCTGAACTCAAGAAATATATTGAAGAAAATTTAGTTAAGAATTTCATACGCCATTCTAAATCATCGAGAGAAGCTCCAATCTTATTTGTGAAGAAGAAAGATGGATCATTGAAGATGTGTGTTGATTATCGAAGACTCAATAAGATCACCATCAAGAATAAATATCCTCTATCTTTAATATCCAAACTTCTCAATCAATTGAATCAAGCTAAGATCTATACAAAAATAGATCTACAGGGAGTATACAATCTAGTACGTATTAAAAAAAGAGATGAATGGAAGAGTGTATTTTGAACAAGGTATGGACATTTTGAATACAACATCATGCCTTTTGGACTTACAAATGCACCGACAGCTTTTCAACATCAAATGAATGATATTTTTTAAGAGTTTTTGGATGATTTTGTTATTTATTATCTAGACAACATCTTGATCTATTCTAAGAATACAGATGAACATGAACTTCATGTTTGTTGAGTATTACAAAAATTAAGAGATGAAGGATTCTATGCCACGATAAAAAAGTGTATATTCCACACTACTCAAGTCAACTTCTTAGGATACATCATTTCAAATGATAGACTTGAGATAGATCTTAAGAAAGTTCAAACTATTATGGATCGAAAGATTCTAAAAATGGTAAGAGATGTCCAATATTTTTTGGACTTTGCCAACTATTAGCATATCTTTATAAAAAAACTTTTTTTGAATTACAGCCTGACTTACACATTTGACTTGCAAAGACAAACTCAAATGGAACAAAGAAGCTGAAGCATCTTTTGAAGCTTTGAAGTCGGCCTTTATTTTTATACCAATCTTATATTACATCAACTTTTCTAAGGTATTTTTTATGAAAATAGATACATTTGAATTTGCTTTGAGTGCCATATTATCACAAATAGGAATAAACAATAAACTTCACTTAGTAGCTTTTCATTCCAAAAAAATTTTAGCAACCGAGATTAACTATGAAATCCACAACAAAGAGCTTCTTATAATTGTAGATTCATTTTTAAAATGACATCATCATCTAGAAGGCACTTTCAATCTAGACTTTATGTATACGAATCTTAAGAATCTTGAGTACGTCATATCAACACATGTTTTGAATTATTGCCAAGCTCGTTGGAACATGTCTTTATCAAGATTTGATTTCAAGATCACGTATCAACTTGAAAAATAACAAGATTTGTCAAATTTCTTTTCTGGACATTCTTATCTTGCACCAAAAGTATGAGATGCATCTTTTGATCAACAAAGAATGATTCTTTTGAAGCCAGAGTATTTTTATCTTCGAGTAATGAAATCAACATTGACTGTTAATTCCACCCTTGTAAAACAAATCCAATCAAGTATGTCTTTTGATCCTCTTGTTGATAATATCAAGAATCCTTCTTTTAAATGTCATGATACTTCTAAGTTTGAATTCAAAAACAACATATTCTATTTTGAAGGTTGATTATTTGTTCCAAAAAGAGAAGTACAATTATGTGTTTTTCAAGCACATCATGACTTTTGAGCAGCAAGACATTTTGGATACAACAAGACTTTGGAGCTCATATCTAGATATTTTTGGTGGCCACAAATGTGGAGGGGTATGAAAGACTTTGTTCAATCATGCAATATTTTTTCAAGTTCAAAAACTCCTTGTCATCGACTTTACAGACTTCTTCAACCATTACTCATTCCAAAACAATCAATGTCTTCTATTTCTATGGATTTCATTTTAGATCTTCTAATCTTAGATTTTTATGACTCTATATTTATGATAGTAGATTATTTTACCAAAATGGAATATTTTGTACCATGTACAAAATCTATCACAGGTGAAAAAATAACTAAAGTCTTTCTTGACAACATCTATCGCTATTATAGATTATCCAAAGATGTTATATCAGATAGAGGAATTCAATTTGTATCAAGATTTTAGCTCATTCTTTTTAAGATTCTAAAATTAAATATAAAACTATCTTCGACATTCTATCCTCAAATTGATGGATAAATAAAATGTATTAATGAAGTTTTGGAGTAATATATAAGATGTACCATCAACTACCAACAAGATGATTGGACAACTCTTTTATCATTGGTAGAGTTTGCTTATAATAACACAATACATTCTTCTACAAAATACACTTTTTTTTGCCAATTATGGTTATCATCTACAGCTTGATACCTTTGATTTTTCAAAAGTTGATAATCCTACAACAGAAGATTTGGCAAATTGTTTGTCAAAGCTACATACAATAATGAAGGCGTAGTTAAAAAAAGCTCAAGAACAACAAAAGGTCAATGCGGATGTCTATCAAAAGAAAAAACCACCATTCTATATAGGTAACAAAGTATGGTTACTTCATTGCAATATCATGACTACTCATTCTTATGACAAGTTGAACTATCATAGGCTTGGACCATTTTCTATTTTTCCATAAATCAATCCAATTGTATATCATTTACACCTATCGAAATTAATGAAAATCCATCCAATATTCTATGTGTCTCTTCTTGAACCATACAGACTATGGACATACCAAAAAGAAGACAAGTGTTACCTCCTCCTATAGAAGTGGATAATAATAAAGAATTTGAAGTAGAAGAAGTTTTAGACTCAAGGCAATGCCAAAATAAGTTGAAATATCTTATTCATTGATATAGATACAATATTAGTGAATGCACATAGAAGCCAGCAAAGAATCTTGTAAATACAATAAAGAAGGTGGAGGCTTTTCATGATCGACATCCATAAAAATCAAGATGAAGACCTTGTCTATAAAAGAAAGAAGATCTGGACAAGATAACATTTTATTTTCAATGCTTGTTTATAGCTTCTTTGTATTTGTGACGTTGAGAAGATAGAGAATCAACAACCAGTGGATTTAACTGAAGAGCCTTCGTTTGCTGTCCTATCGGAAGAGACATTGTGATTGTCACAACCTTCAAGACAATACAATTGAGATGAAGATCCTCAAGAACGACATGTTTTTCTTTGAATAGATGGCGAGATATAATGGGTTTAGTATCATGACCTAGGAAGAGATTCCTGATGTTTGATAATTTTATTAAAGGTAGGAACAACTCCTCACGATGTTTCAAATATTTAATTTGAAGGAAGTTATGAAGGCCTCAATAATGACCAAATAGAGGGTGGTCTTCTCATCCTAGTATGGGACATTATCAATAGTTGAGATTTCCTATCAACCATCTGTCAAGGATAAGAACTCAATGAAAAGGCAATTCAGACAAGTGAGCCTTCACTTCAAAAAAGATAAAAAAATATAAATAAACAAGTATGTATATTGAAAGAGAAATTGGGATGGCTATTTCCAAAAGACAAGAAAATTAGAAACCCTTGAAACTAGACTAGAAACAAGAAAGGAGTTGAGAAGAGTGAAGAAGGCTTCACTCTTGTCTCTATATATAATATCTAACTAGGGGCTACATGGCGACATTCTATAGGACCTCCAATATGTATTGACTTTGTAGGACACATGCCTTAACTTACAAGGTAAGTTTTTCTACTTGTGGGCCATATAGTTAGCTTGGTCTTCAAGCTAACAACATGTGTGGCACATGGCCAACTTGTTGACCATGTTTCTAATCCAAAAAGTCAATTAAAGACACCTATGAAGTCAAAGCAACGTCTATATAGCTTCTAAGAAGCTTCCATATCAAATACTATAGAATTAATTTACTTTTACCTACTTGTATATGTAATTATGAGTATATCCGTGACACCTTCTTTAAAGAGAACAAAGATCTAAGTATGTAGCAAATATAATTTGTCGCATTGTAGATTTTTTCAACATATGATGACTACTCCTCGTGGAACTTGTCCCTAAAAGAGAAGGTAATGTCATGGACATATACATGTAAGCCAATAATTATCTATATAAGTAGGTAGAAGTAGATAGAAGTAGGTAAAAATAAGTTGATTCTATAATATCTTCTAGGGAAGCTTCTTAAAAGCTTTGTAGACATTGTTTTGACTTTATAGGTATCCATTATTGACTTTTAGGTTAAAAAATTTGTCAACAAGTTAACCATGTGCCACACATGTTGGTAGCTTGAAGAACAAGCTAACTTTGTGGCGAACATATCAAAAAACTTGCCTTGTAAGTCAAGGCATGTATCCTACAAAGTCAACACAAATTAAAGGTTCTATAGAACATTGCCATGTAGCCCCTAGTTAGATACTATATATAAAAACAAGAATGAAGCCCTCTTTACTTTTGTCAACTCCTTTCTTGGTTCTAGTCTAGTTTCAAGAGTCTCAAGTTTTCTTATCTTTTGATAATAAGCCATTCTAGTTTTTTTTTAATATACGTACTTTCTTATTTCTATTTTTTCACTTTTTCTTTGACATGGATTTCATTGGTTTATGCATCACTTTTTAATTCATGTCCTTGATAGGAATTCAAGCAATTCTAATCATCTCTATATTTTCACTTCCAACCAATCTTATTATTATTTGTGGTGATAAATTAAGTTGATACATTACAAGAATTAACTCCCTTATGTATTCTTATATTTATGCTAATGCATCCTTTATAAATATAAGCACACATAAGTTATGCTATAAAAATATAATAAAAAAAATTAAAAAAAAATGTCTAATATCACTTTGGATAAGTTAAAGCAAGAACTCAAAAACAAAGAAAGTTTTAAAAACAATATTAATCTAGAAGTAGATAATCGACAACTTTTGATGTAGTTGTATTAAATAGAGAAAAAGAAATAATATTTTCTTTATAAAAAAAAGACAAAACTTTGATATTGTAAGTGAATTCTTGTCAATTTGTTAAGAATAAGAATTAAAATAATATAATTAAATATATAGAATGTGTCTCAAAAAAATGATATAAAAAGAATGATATAATCTATATATATAAAAGAAAAAACTATAATTGCTATTGCCAAAAATTTAAAAAAACTAAAAACTCTTGAAACTAGACTAGAAGTAAAAAAAGAGTTGATGAAAGTGAAAAAGGCCTCACTCTTGCATCCATGTATATATATATATATATATATATATATATATATATATAATTAAGATGCTATGTATCAATGTTTAATACATTAAGCTATTATATCATTTAATACATGTTCAACTTAAAAGATATATATCTAACTTGTAAAGTAAGTATCTAATATATCCACTATATGTCTAACTTGTTGGCCAAGTTTTTAACCTACTAATCATCTACAAATATTTTTAAAGTCAAATCCACGTCTATAAAGCTTCTAAGAAGTTTGTCTATAAGATATTATTAAATTTACATATTTCTTCTTATTTCTATATAACTCCTCTTATCTAAGTAATTATTAAAATTAAAATATTCATGATACAAATTTACTAAAAATAAGAAATCTTATCAATATCACATTAGTTGCTTTAGTTGAATCAATTATTTGCTACTATAATTAATTATTATTGTATACATAATATTATTCACATGACATTTTTAAAATTTTCTTTTTTTTATTTAGATCTATATTTTTCTTTTTAGAAAGATTTTTGTTTAAATCATAGAAATTATCAATAAAAAATCACTTTAATTTAAATGTCAACCTTATGCATCAATTTTTTGATATGTCTTCTCTTCATCATATTATAAAAATTACCATTGTTCTTTAAGTTTATTCAAGCCTTTTATCTCCAACTCAAGTTGATTTAGATTCTATGTTCTTTGGTAGTGAATTATTCCTCAATTCTATTCATCTTTATTTAAATAGATATTACTTTAAAAAAATTACAAGATAGCTTAGTTCAAAAGGCTTGTATCATTCTAAGCATCTTAAGATTATTTAATCACTTAGTATTTTAACCAACTAAAAATGGATTAAAAATAAAAAATAATCTTAATAATATTTATAATAAATAAAATTAATAAGAATTTATTAAAATAAATTATTTAATTTAGTATTTTTTTTAATTATATTTATGGAATTTAATTTGACATGTTATCTATAAATATAGTTATCTTTTTATTTTTTCATAATTTTTATTTGATTCATCATAATATTATATATAATAAAAAATAAAAAATATAATAAAAAAATATTTTAAAATTATTTTATGAAGTATTTAGCTTATTTAAAAGAATTTAGATTCATAAAAGTCTGATTTAATAAAATCTTTATTATCCATATAAATATAATATTCATACCATGACAATTTTTACTACAACCATCACAACTTATCATCTACCACATGTAATTATAATTTTTTCTAATGCCACCACAAGCTGCCTTACACTTATATTTTATACCACAAATATACTTTTTAGATTATATATATATATATATATATATATATATATATAGATATAGATATAATATATTCTATTCATAGTCATGTACATTAATAATATTTTATAATGTTTGGTGACATTACTAAAAATTATAATGACATGTGATATATGGCAAGTTGTGGTTGGATGAGTAAACACTATGGTAACTGTAGAGATTATTAAATGTAGCCGGCACTCTCCATAATATTTATTGTAGACTACAATAAATACTATAGCTACAATATTTAGAGTCTAGTGGAGAAGTACTGTTTATCCTCTCTCCTTGTCTCTTCTTGTATACAAGATACAACCAGATCAATAGATTTTTATGTGTGAAGCTCTATCTCCTTAGAAACCCTCTTGTATATATGACTTACTACTACTCATGTGTGTGTGTATTACTTACTATTACTCTTGTGTATGTGTATTACTTACTATTATTTTTGTGTCTTTCTAAACATTCTCAATACATTATCAACACGACTCTCTTCTACACACTCTCACAATTTTTTTTTTCTTTTTTTTTTTTTGCTATAAACTTGACTCTTCAAACTTATTGTTACTCTTGCTTAGTGTCTACTTCATGATCTTGCTACTCTTCTTGTTGACCCCTCATATATTAGCTACTTGCTTAGAGTACTTGTTCCACTCTCTGCCCTGCTTGTTTAGAATACTTGCCTAGAATACATTATCCAGCCCAGCTTCATCCTAGCTTGCTCTTTGGTGTGTACCGTGCCTGCCGCCAAACACTCGCTGAGCTGCCGCCAAATTTCTTCCAAACTATTATCGAACTACTGCCAAATTGCTGCCAAATCTGTCGCTGCCACCTACTTGTCATCGTTGACGTTGACATTGCCACCCATCCTTCAGGCGTTGTGTCACGGACAAAGAAATACAAAATCGAGATCTAATAAGAAGTTCAAGAAGAATTGACAAGAATTAGATTAATCAGATGAATACAAGAACAACACCAGAGAGGTGAACTAAAGCTCCAAGAGATGTGTTGTCGAGACTGAAGAACTCTTCAGCCTCGATTCCAATATATACTTCTATTTAGGAAGCTTCTCCACTAACTTCTATCAACTAGGAAGCTTCTAGAAGGTTTCAGAGACTTGTTCTAGAAGGTTCTAGAAACTTGTCTCTAGAAGGTTCTAAGGACTATGTCCCTAACATCTTCTACTAACTAAGAAGCTTCTAGAAGGTTCCAGAGACTTGCTTCTAGAAGGTTCTAGAAACTTGTCTCTAGAAGGTTCTAAGGACTATGTCCCTAACATCTTCTACTAACTAAGAAGCTTCTAGAAGGTTCCAGAGACTTACTTCTAGAAGGCTCTAGAATTTGTCGCTAGAAGGTTCTAAGGACTATGTCCCTAACATCACCTCTTCCTTTAGCTTCGAGGTCTCTGAGAAGCAATGTTGTTGTTAATCAGTACCAATGTAAGAAAATGAAGATCTGTCACATAATGTCTGCTATGAATTCCAACTGTTGTTCACGAGGCAAGTGGTTCATCGGCCTTTGAAGCCAAAGGTAGTGGCCCACTCCTTCGACTTCTGACCAAGCATGAACTTCCATGTCTTCATTGTGAAATTGTCATGCAAACACACCTTCTGGCTGACCATCGTAAGCAGGTTCGAACTCAAATACAATCACCAGTGATCGGTTACTCGGTATCCTCCGTCGTCGTCATGTTGTAGGCAGTTCTTCATCTCGAGGTTGCCTTCGTGAGCTAGTCGGTTGAGATAATCTGATTGGTATAGTATCTATCTCTTGGCTATCCATATCAGAAGACCAAACTATGGCTATTGAAAAAAATTCTACTTTAACTTGGAGAAAATAACTACATCAACTACGAATTTTGGTGGTGCTCTCCCTCTTTCTTATATTCTTGGGTGAACAAGCTTCAAAAGGAAGCTATTGTCGAACCGGCTTAGGTTTATGAGGATGTTGTTGATGAAATTCTTGTACCTTTTGTGGCACATTGGCGAGATTTTCAGCTTCCTCCCACGTTCACTCATTAATGTCGTACCCGCACCAATGAACAAGATACTCCAACTTGCCCCACCTTTGCCGTGAATCCAACACCTTTTCAACCTCGTATTCCTTGTGGTTCTTGATCTGAATACTAGGTGGCGGACATTGCACTCTTTCAAGAAAAGACGACTATCGATAAGGCTCCAACAGAGAAACATGAAAGACTGGATGTACCTTCATAGAAGCCGATAATTCCAAACGGTATGCCACTGGATTGATTTGCTTCTGAATGATAAATGGTCCCAATCTTCGACAGTCCAACTTATCACATGGTCGCTTGGTCTTGATATTCCGTCAAAGAAGCCATGCTTTATCTCCAATTTTGAAAGTAGGTGCTTGATTCTGAAATCTATCTACAGATGCCTTGTAGGATTCTTGAGCGGATTGTAATTGAAGCTTCAACGTATTTTGAAGCTTTGATGGTTGTTTCGTAAATCCTTCAGCTGCTGGATTATTATTTGTTGATGGACTCAATAAATCAAGCTTCGGATGATATCCATAGTTGGAAAAGAATGGTATGTATTGAGTCGACGCATGGAGGGTGTTGTTATATGTAAAATCAGCTAGCGACAGATATGTGGTCCAATCGTCTTGCTGAAAGTTGATGTTGCATCGTAAGTATTGTTCCAAGACTTAGTTCACCCGTTCCGTTTGGCCGTCAGTTTGAGGATGAAAAGCCGAAGAAAGTTTGATATCCACCTTCAATATTTCAAAGAGAGATCTCAAAAACTTTGATATGAACTAGGTTCCTCGATCTGATACGATATCATTTGGTAGTCCATGATATCGATACACATTATCAAGAAAGAGCCTTGCTGTGACTTCACTGGACGATGTCTTCTTACAAGGGACAAAGTGCGCCATCTTTGTAAGTCGATCTACCACAACAAAGATGTTGTCAAATGAGTTCGATGATGGCAGGTCCGTGATGAAGTCCATGGAAACTGAAGACCATGGTCGACGTGAAATCAGCAATGGCTGTAAAAGTCCATAAGGGCGATGTCGAGGATTCTTGGATCTTGAACAGATGTCGCAGGAGAGGACAAAATCTTTCACATCCTTCTACATTTGGAGCCACCAAAAATCTTGAGAAATAAGCTCCAAGGTCTTGTTGAATCCAAAATATCCTGCTGTTGGAAAATCATGGCGAGATTGAAGAATTCGGAGTTGTGCTGGTCCTTTTGGGATATACAACTGCTCCTCAAAGTATAAAAGATCTCCCTCCACCTTGAACTTGTCGTCATAGACACGCTACTTGATATTAATGGCTACTGAATCTTCAATGGTCATGGCACGTACTTGATTCAGGAAGTCAGCATCAATTGGCACAATAGTAGCACAAAGCCGAAATTGCTCTGGCTTCAAAAACGTCATACATTGTTGATCAAACACTACTTCTCCAGCCTTTGGTACAAGATACGATCTCCTCGATAAGGCATCAAATAGTCCTTGTTGCTTTCCAGGTCGATAAGTAATAATAAAATTGAACCTAGATAGCGACATACTCCATCGAACTTGATGTTGATTTAGAACTCGAGCCGACATGAAATACTCCAAATTCTTGTGATCTGTGTATACGGTCATTGGGTGTGTAGCTCCTTCAAGAAAGTGATGCCATTCTTGGAAAGAATCTACTATAATAAGAAGTTTTTTATCGTGGATCTCATAATTGATTTCAGCAGCAGAGAACTTTCAAGAATAGAATGTAACCAGATGGAACTTCTTGTCTTCTCCCATTTGTGAAAGTACAGCTCTCAAGGTAAAATTCGAAGTATCAGTTTCTAAATAAAAGGCCTTTGTAAAGTCTAAATGTACCAAAATTAGAGCTATAGTAAATGTGGTCTTGAAACGCCTTCTCTGCTAGAGGTTCCCATTCCAGCTTATCTTTGTATGTCAACCGAGTGAGAGGAGCAGCAACTTGAGAGTAATTCTTGATGAAGATTCGATAGAAGTTGGCAAAATCAAGAAAGCATTGTACGTCTCTAACCATCTTCAGAACCTCCCAAGACATGATTACTTCCACCTTCTTGGGATCCATCTTCAAGCCTTCCGTAGTTGCAACGAACCCCAAAAACTCCATCTCCATTTGGTGAAATAAACACTTCTCTAACTTAGCATATAGTCCTCGCTTGCGTAGTTTCTTCAAGACCAAACGAACGTGCTTTTCATGCTCTTCCTCATTTTTGGAGAATATCAGAATATCATCTAAATAGATGACAATAAAATCGTCAAGGTGCTCTCGGAAAATATCATTCATCATATGTTGAAAGATCGCTGGAGCATTGGTTCTTCGACCAAAGGGCATGACATTATACTCAAAATGGCCATACCTTGTATGGAACGCTGTCTTCCACTCATCTCCTTCTTTGATTTGTACAAGGTTGTAAGCTCCCCTTAGATCAATTTTTGTAAAGATCCTTGCACGTCCAAGTTGTTCTAAGAGACCACAAATCAAGGGTAACGGGTCACAATTCTTTTTTGTTACCTTGTTGAGGCCTCGATAGTCCATGCACATCTGCAACGAGCCATCTTTCTTCTTCACAAATAAGATGGGTGCTCCAATTGACGATTTTGAATGATGGATGAAGTTCTTGGCTAGATTCTGGTCGATGTACTTCCGCAACTCCGCCAACTCCATCTGCGATAGATTATAGATTGGGCCAAAAGGCGGTTGTGCTCCTTCTTACAAGTCTATGACACAATCATATGGTCGGTGTTTTGATAGCATGTCGGCATTCTTCTTTTGAAACACGTCTTTAAAATCCTTATATTGCTCAGGTATACTTGCTGTTGAGATCTTCTCCCTGATAGTTGGAGCCGCATAAATGACAAACGGTGTGCCTTCCTTGGATGATCTTATAAACGCTTTTGCTCCAATGAATAAGGATTTCTCTATTCGTGGTTTTTTACTAGGCTTGCTCTTGGGTGGTTTTGTGGGAAAGGTCATCTTCCGCAACTTCCAATCTATGGTTGGATTATGCTTTTTCAACCAAGAAAGACCAAGAATAACAGGATTTGATGGGATTCTAATAATATTAAAAATAATATGACTACTATGGCCCTTAAACATCACTTCTATAGGTTCTGATTCATGGATGATACTACCAGACAATAAAGATAGCCCATCTATAACCTCAACGTGAACAGGTTTGGATTTTTGTACTAAAGGGATCTTATGACGCTTTACAAATTCTTCGTCTAAAAAACAAGCAGATGCTCCTAAATCTAATAATGTCAAGATTCTCAGTATTTGAAGGCCAATAAGGAAAGGGATTGTAAAGCAAAGGGTAGATTGAGCGGAAAGAAAGGAACCTGGTTGTTGTTGCAATATTTCATTGTCTAGCCACACGGTTCCTATTGTGGCTGGGCATCCTTATTTTTCTGAATAAATGTGCCCCTAGTCCTGACAATACGTCGATTTTGCTTCTTGGGACAGTTTCCAACTTTGTAGCCTTCTTCACCGCAATATAAGCATAGACCTTCCTCCATACGTCGCTTTTTTTCTTCTAGAGTAAGAGATTTGACACGTACCGCATCAATTTGCATGTCTTCTATCTCTGAATGTGAATTCATGCTGCTTGCCAACATAGTTGGGGCATGGCGAACCATATGTTGTCTTGAACGTTGGTCTTGGCGGTGTTGGAATAGGCACTTATTGCACTTCACAGCTTGGCTAATAGCTTCGTTGAGCATTTGCGGATCAGGAAGAGTTAACAGCAAATCCTTTACATCATCCCTTAAACCCTAATAGAATTGATTCATCAATGCTTCTTTGTCCCAATTAATGTCGCATGCTAATTTCCTAAAATTTGATGCATAGACTGATGTAGAGCGCATCCCTTGTCATAGTCACCGGATCTTTGTTGTAGCCCATCGATCCTTGTCGTGTTCACCAAATGCTTTCGTAAACGCCTCCAAAAAGGTTTGAAAGTTGTTTAGTATAGACGATCGTTTCTCAAACAAAGGAGCAAACCATGATAGAGCTTGCCCTGTAAGTAAGGTTCCAACAAGCCCAACACGTGACTCCTCCGTTGGATAGCGTTCGGGCTATAAAACTGTTATCAACTTGATTTGGTTGACGAATCCTCGAAACTTGGAACGCGTACCATCGAACTTGTCCGGAAGGCTAACTCGTGGCTCTTTATGTTGTAGAACTAGCGATGCTTGTTGAACCTGAGGCAAAGTTGCTTCTCCAAGTGCAGAAGTTTGAGGCTGGTGCAACCTAGATTGTGCCATCCCAGATACTCCATTATTATGAAGCCTTGCCACAACTTTTTCAATTTCTACAGTTCTTTGCGATAACGTAGCAAGGGCATTCATGATAGCATCTAACTTGGACTTCGAACTTTCTGTCATACTAATGTCTTGGCCTCCGGCCATTTTAAGAGAAGGACAAAAATGACTCTACAAGAAGATAATATTGGTTTAGAGGAGGATACTCCGCAACCTCTAAAATGCCTTAAGAGCTTCAAAAAAAGAGGTAATTCACTCTCTCCAAGAAGAATAAGATTCCAATATTATAACAAAAGAAGTATCAGTTTAGAGGAGGGTAATCCGCAACCTCTAAAATGCTAGTACACTTCCAAGCAGAGGGATAATCTACACTCTAATGAAGAAGAAACTAGCTCTAATATCTGAGGTGAGTGAAATCTCGACAAACTGTTACAAACAAAGAAATACAGACTCGAGATCTATCAAGAAGTTCAAGAAGAACTGGCAAGAATTAGATTAATCAGATGAATACAAGAACAACACCAGAGAGGTGAGCTAGAGCTCCAAGAGATGTATTGTCGAGACTGAAGAACTCTTCAGCCTTGATTCTAATATATACTCCTATTTAGGAAGCTTCTCCACTAACTTCTACCAACTAGGAAGCTTCTAGAAGGTTCCAGAGACTTGCTTCTAGAAGGTTCTAGAAACTTGTCTCTAGAAGGTTCTAAGGACTATGTCCCTAACATCTTCTACTAATTAAGAAGCTTCTAGAAGGTTCCAGAGACTTGCTTCTAGAAGGTTCTAGAAACTTGTCTCTAGAAGGTTCTAAGGACTATGTCCCTAACATCTTCTACTAACTAAAAAGCTTCCAGAAGATTCTAAAGACTTGCTGCTAGAAGGTTCTAGAAACTTGTCTTTAGAAGGTTCTAAGGACTATGTCCTTAACATCTTCTACTAACTAAGAAGCTTCTAGAAGGTGCTAGAGACTTGCTTCTAGAAGGTTCTAGAAACTTGTCTCTAGAAGGTTCTAAGGACTATGTCTCTAACACTTTGTTGTTGTTGCCCGCCCCTGCCATCTTGCCACTAATGCTATTGTTGTCGCCTACCCTGTCGATGCTGCCCGCCCCTGCCATCCTGCCACCGCTATTGCTATTGCCCATCGTCCTACCACTGGTGCCCACCGGTGCTTGCTGCTCCCATCTTACTATTGTTCTGCTACCTTAATCCACAATTTCTTTTATAAAAAATAATAATAATAATAATAATAATAATAATATTTTTATTTTTTAAATTCAAATTTATCATTTTATTTGACTTTATATTTTGAGGTACGTTATATTCAACTTTTCTACTTGATTTTATATTTTCTTTATAGATTTATTTATAATAAGTGCTTCAACATCTTCAACTGCTTCTACTATGGTTTCAACTATTACGAGTGCATTCTAATATTTTTAAGCTCTTTTATTTCTATCATTGACTATGGATGGAAACAATTATTTATTATGGACAAAAATGATAAAAGTAAATTTATTTGCAGAATAACTCTCGGATGTCATTATGTTTGAAGAATCTCCTACAATAAGTATTTCTATACGTCCTGCTATTCGTTGGAAAGCACTTCTTCTCCTTCGTCATCATCTTGTACATGCATTACAATATCAATACTTAAAAATGGAAGATCCTATTGAACTTTGGAAGAATCTTAAATCTAGGTTTGATCATCAAAAGACTATTTTTCTTCCAAGTGCATATCATAATTGGACACATTTAAGTGTCTTAGATTTTCCAAATTTAAATGCTTTCAATAGTAAAATATATAATATTATCTCACAATTACGATTATGTGGACAAAGCATCTTTGAAGAAGAAATGATTGAGAAAACTCTCTCTTCATTTCCTCTTGTATTTGCTGTGCTTACACAACAATATAGGAATATGAAATTTTAGAGTCATTCTGATCTCATATCCTATCTACTTATTGTTGAGAAGCAAAATGAGCTACTCTTACGCAATGCTGAAGCTCATCCTATTGGAACTACAGTTCCAGAATTTCATGCACTTAATATTTCAAAATCTCAAAAAAAAAATATAAACATGCGAAACATGCTTATAAGTATCAGGGTAGTCATAGTCATGATCATTTCTATCTATATGGAAAGAATAAACGTTCTAATATTAATTATAGTAGAGAAAAAAAATCAGAGATGCATTCTTGCCATAAGTGTGGAATGATTGGACATTTGGCACATGAGTGCGATACTTCAAATCATTTCATTAAAATGTTCCAAGAACATAAGAAACTATGAGCTGAGGCTCGTGAAGTTCATACCATGGATGTGTTGATGGATTCAATTGGTATTGATGACTTAGAGGCTTGTATGAATGAAAAAACCTCTAATGATGAATCAAATGATGTGCTCATTCATTCTGCAACAACACATACTATCTTACAATATAGATAATTTTTTATTGAAAAATCTTCAACTTGGCAAACTAAAAATATGATGACCCTAGCTGGAAAAAATGCGTTTTGTTTCCAAGAGGGCACAACAATGGTAAAATTACATGTAGATTTCATCATAAAATATAAACATGCAATGTTTGCACCTTCAACACCTCGGAGTGTGATCAGCTACCAAGATGTGCGTATTAATGGTTATCACTTCTTGACCACCATTTTAAATAGAAAAGAGGTTTTGGTTCTTGCGAAGAGCCATAAAGTTGTTGAAAAAGCTTTTGCTACAAAAAATAGTTTATACCAAATTATGATTCGGCCTCCCAATATAATTAATTATCCATCATCTATCACACAGAGTCATGTTTCTCTGTGGCATGGACGATTGGGACATCCAGGATCCACATTATTTAGAAAGATCATTTCATATATAACTAGGCACAATTTAAAGCCTGCGGATGTAGACTCTATGGAATTATGTCATACATGCGTGCAAGATAAAATGATAACTCGACCTTCAATTTGGAAACTTCCACAAGAATTACCACCAATGCTTGAAAAATTGCATGGTGATATTTGTGGTCCTATTAATCCAATATCGAGACCATTTTGTTATTTTTTGGTCCTTGTTGATGCATCATGTAAACAATTATTTTTGCTTATGCTTATTCATTTTTGGGCACATTTTCTTGATTATCCTATAAAAACATTGTATATGGATAATGCAAAAGAATTTACATCAAAGTCTTTTGAAGACTATTGTATTGCAACAGGAATTGAGTTGACATATTGTGTTCCATATGAACATGCTCAAAATGGACTTGCATAGTCATTTATAAAGCATATACAACTCATTACCCGGCCACTCCTTCATGCAAATTTATCTGCATCTATATGGAATCATGCAGTTTTAGATGTTGTTGTATTAATACGCCTCTGCCCTTCTTGTCTTAAAATTGTATCACCACATGAACTCATTTTGGGTCGTGTTCCAAATATATCTCACTTATGAATATTTGGTTGCCGTGCTTGGATTCCAGTACTAGAACCTCAACGGCATACCATTAGAGCTCATCGACAATAAGGCATATATGTTGGTTTTGATTCACCAAGCATTATTTGTATTGTTGATCCATCAACTGGCTCATTATTACTTGCACATTTATAAAATTGCCGTTTTGAAGAAAATGTATTCTCATCTCTTCAAGGAGTATTATCCAATCAACAAAGAAATAAAATACTCATATTTGAAGCACCAAAAATATTTACAATGATTCCTGATCCTATGACATCTTTGGCAAAAATTGAAGTTGCTAAGATTTTACATCTAAAACGGATTGCAGATGAAATACCTGATGGCTTCAATGATGCACCTAGAATTACAAGACTTCCTATTAATGAGGCTCAGAATGAACCTGCTTAGATTGCAGTGCCATTAACTATAATACCTCAAGTTATAACAACAACAACAACTAAAAGAACTCGTGGATCAAATAAACAACTTCGTAAGAAGAAAGCTATAAAATTGACTAATCTTGATATTATTTCTCAAGAAATTACCACTCATCCTGCGGGACTACCAATTCATGATGATATATCCATGCATAATGTACCTTCAATTCTTATGAAAAATAATCTTGGAATTGGAAGGAATAAGAACAAGTTGAGTAAAGAATTATCTATTCTGTATTGTGCTATAGATGTTATTTGGGACAAACCATCTATGATGGTAGATGAATCATTTGCATATATGATTATAGAAGCTCTTTTTTGCAAGGAAGATGATCCTGAACCTCAAACCATTGAGGAGGCGATGCATTGCTCTGATTGGTCAAAATAAAAAACTACTATTGAGAAGGAATATTCCTCTTTGCATAAGAGGAAAGTCTTTGGTCCAATTGTAGACACTCTTACATCTTGCCCTGTGGAATATAAGATGATATTAATAAGCAAGCGAGATGTTCAAGGTCAAATAACCCACTATAAAGCTCGTCTTGTTACTCAAGGATTTACTCAATGATTTGACATTGATTATGAATCCACATATTATCCAGTCATGGATTACATTTCGATATATTATTGGAATGACAGTTCATGCCACCCTTGAGATGCATCTTATGGATGTAGTAATTGCATATCTATATGCTTCTCTTGATGCAAATATTTATATGAAAGTTCCACCTAGTTTAGAAACAAGAACTCCAAATGGACCCGCTCCAAGATAATATCGTGGTATTAAATTATGTAAGGCCTTGTATGGTTTAAAACAATCTAGACACATGTGGTATCAACATCTTTGAGATTATTTAATTACAAATAATTTTATAAGTGATCCACTAATCCCTTGTTTCTTTATCAAATAAGATAAAACTGGTTTTGTGATCATCGATGTATATGTTGATGATCTTAACCTAGTGGGCACTACATCTGCATGTATTACAACTACTAATCTACCTATACGTGAATTTGAGATGAAACTGCTAGGAAAAACAACTTTTTGTATTGGTCTTCAAAGTATGCATCTAATAGATGGTAGCATTTTTTTCTACCAACTAACGTATATTAGACAAATCTTGCAAAGATTTAATATGATTGATGCTTATCCATTGTCTACACCAATGGTTAGATGTGGTCATGATGGTCATGATCCATACCATCCATGTGAGGAGGAAGAGGAAATATTGGGAGATCAATATCCATACCTCGTAGGAGTTGGAGCACTTTTGTATTTAGCTACATCTACAAGATCAGATATTGCATTTGCAGTTAGTGTTCTTGCAAAACATAGTGCATGTCCAACACTATGACATTGAAATGGCATCAAATATTTATTACGTTATTTAAAAGGTATTGAAGACTTAAGATTATACTACATACAATCCGCAGATCCAAAATTGGTTGGATATTGTGATGCAGGATATAAATTTGATACTGCAACAACTAAATCTCAAACAGGATATGTATTTTTAAGACATGGAGCTACAATATCATGGAAATCAATGAAACAAACAATAACTGCAACTTCATCCAACCATGCATAAATTATTGCCTTACATGAAGCATCTCGAGAATGTATTTGGTTGCGATCAATTGATAAATTCATTCAAACAACTTGTGGATTTTCATATGATGATTCTCCAATTATCTTGCATAAAGATAATAGTGCTTGTATTGCTCAAATGTAAGTTGGTTTCATTAAAAGCAACATGACAAAGCATATTGATCCAAAGTATTTTAGTTATACTCATGACTTGATTACTGATTAAGAACTTATAATTAAGAAAATTGAATCTACAAATAACCTTGCTGATCTCTTTACCAAAGCTCTCCCATTGTGCAACCATCGTCGACTTACTTATGGCATTGGTATGCAGCAACTTACTTTTCTTAAATAAGAAAGTTAATGAACTCTTTAAACAATTAAAGAAAATGATGTTGTACTCTTTTTCCTTCATCTATAGTTTTGTCCTTAAATACAATTGAGGCAACAATTGTTGATCTTGCAAGATTACAAAAAATTATAGATCATAATTCTATACAAATTTTATATCATGTAAATATTATGATGAGTGAGGAGGAGGGTTGAGATCATTAAATGTAGCCGACGCTCTCCATAATATTTACTATAGACTACAATAAATACTGTAGCTACAATATTTAGAGTCTAGTAGAGAAGTATTGTTTATCTTTTCTTCTTTTTTCTTCTTGTATATAAGATACAACCAGATCAATAGATTTTTATGTATGAAGCTTTCTCCTTAGAAACCCTCTTGTGTGTATGACTTACTACTACTCTTGGATATGTATTACTTACTATTACTCTTGTGTCTTTCTAAACATTCTCAATAGTAAAAATAGCATTTAATTTTTTCTATCATCTTTGGTATCATTTTGAAGATTTCAAATTTATTGAAAAATTCAATGTACAATTTAAATTGTATTCAATTATTTGGCATTGTCTGGTTTAAATAAATGTAAGACAAGTTTGAATCAAGAAATGTACTCTGAAACTGGAAATGTATTCCACCACAGAGAAACTGTGCGAATAAAACTACAGGATCTACAAATCATTCAAGGGGAAACAAGTGGAATTGAAAAAACTAAAGTAGACTTGAATAAGAAGACGAGGAGCTCAAAGCATGACAATCCTGGATTTTGAAGTGCTCAACCTGCCGTGTCACTCGTACTTGCGTGCTGAAAGTGAAAAGTACATAAAGCTCTGGAAAACCTACAAAAGGTCAGGAGTATTTTGGAACCCTGGAAACGATATAAATGAACAACGTCAAAAACAGAGTAATGACTAAGTTCATTTAAGAGAATCTTCCTGATCATTCACTGTTGCAAAAATTCTCTGTATTGTAGAAGTTGCCAAAATACCTAACTCATGGTCCTATATCCAGCAGGACTTCCGGTCCCCTTGTGTGGGGAAGCGCTTATGGTTGGGGACTAGAAAGAATAACGACCACTATTAGTGGCAATCCAAAACTGAGGTATGTGAACTAATTTCAAGCTGGAAAGTCAAAACTGCTTCAAAATGCCAGCTTCTAAGATGTCACTTGCAAGAGTACCAGTTTGTGAGTTGCACCAAACTAGACTCGGAGTCTGATTAAATCAGAAGATTTTTTTCAACCATCTTGAAAGAGCACGGCCTTTCGGCCTCCACCACTCCATGTAATCTGCATACTGCTCAGCAGTGTATTCCCCAAAGTCAGTTGCCTTGTTTACAAGAAAAATCTTCGCGCCCGTTGCTGCCTGCCCGCTTGAAACATAGACTGTGATCTCAGACTTTTTTGTTGATATTCTCTCCCCCAATTCAGACAACGTTGATTCTGCCAACAACTTCGCTTTCTCTGGTAGTGTCCCTTCCTTCGCATCTTTGTATAGCGCCAAGGTTGCAGCATTTAGTTGGGCTCTCTGATCAGCTGTTTTCTCAGCCACTACGCGACTCAATTCAGCTGCTCGACAAACTTGTCGGATCACAATGCCAGTAATCAATGGTCCCAAAATCCATAAAGGCAGCAGATCTTGTGACACTGCTAGGCCAAAGAATATCGTCACCAGCAAGCAGAAAGGTACACTGCACATAGAAAAATCATTCAAAATTGCACTATAGTCAGTTTCAAGTCAAATTATGACATCCACTCCCTGGAGTTGCCCTGAAACATCAGCCACAAGCCACTGCAATTTTTGAGACCCACAATCTAGTAGGACCTTCAAAGATCTACAAGATCTGATATACAAAAGCAGCCACAAAGACTGAAACATGATAAAGTCATCCACCTACAATTATCAATCACTTTTGTATCTTCACACAGCTGAATCAGAACTAACATGACTTTGACATTCCTGCACATACAAACGAGAAACCTTCTTACTATCATACAAAAAGCAGACAGCAGAGTGTACGTACAAAATAGCAATAGGCCACTTAATCCAGGGATCGGATGTCTGCCACCATCTAGCTGCATGGTTGCTCAATTGAGAGGACTTTAAATCTGTGATCAACTGCTTAGCATCAAGATTTTGAACTTTCTCTTGAGCGTCTTGATATCCTAATTTAGCACTTTCAAGCATTCCACGTTCACGTAGTTCTTTAAGACGCTCCTGAAAGCCTTGCAAAGAAACAACAATAATTTGTTTCAAATTCTCCTCTTCTTGCAACTCTGATGACGCGTCCGTGGCTTCAAATGCAGTTTCAGAAGATAGCTCAGGATCCTGCTCTCCACTATTTTCGTGGTCAGCAGTGATCATCTGCAATGATAGGGCATGTGGTCTTTGAAACCGGATCAAACCTCCACGTCGTGAACTCAGGAAACTGCCAGAACTACAACAGAACGAAACATTTTCTGCATTAATGCAAACAAGTACACAAATTTGAACTTGCAAAGTTACAACACAAAATGAAAAGTTCATTACTTAGTACTTTTTATATTGTAGCTGCCCACACCCAATGCACACCAGAACAGGAATCGCAATCCTGACGGAGATGGAGGTTCTAACCAAGAAGGGTGCTGGACTCTGCAAAGCTTTCTAGGCCTAAAAGTAACTGCATCAGGGGGTGTACGAGATTTATCTCGCGCTTGAACTCGTGTCTGTGGAGTAATTACTCTTACGAAATGCAAGCTGCTCGCGCCCTGCAAAAGTAATACTCAGCAAATTCAACACCTCAACTACATGTAAGGTGCATCAACCTAACCCAATCAACCTATTAATGGAACACATTAATGGAACACATTAATGTGTGAAAGATATCATAAGAACACACAGTAAACGTGATCTTACTTCCATTAAGCTTTGCGCATGAACAAACAGTCTTTCAGTAATGACACTCAATTCCAACATACAGCATGGAAGACGAATTTCAGAAAGGAACACCACTTACCAATACTTGAAGGTTCGCTAACGCCATTCTTCCAATTCTAGTGCAGCAGATATATAATGCAGTTCCCAACCATTAACTCTAGCCTGCAAATCAAAAAAAGAATCCGCACTCTATGGTTGAATACTTCACTACGTTACAGATGTTGATCGTTCCATCGCATCAACCTAACCCAATTTTGACACAACAACTCAAATGTAAAATCTATTTAAGTTACGCTCGCTATGTAGCTGAACTTGAAAAGGTTTTGGAATCATAATCTTTGACTTGGCCGCCTTCGGAGGCACTTTGAAAACTTGGTTCCCACTCAACTTCTATTAAAAAGCAGTGCTCCAATCAGACAGCACAATTCAGAAACTAGATTACGCTTCAACCGTTTGCTAGGAAGTTTTCTGATGAGCTTATGAACATAAATTTGAATCCATTCCCGAGGCGTCGCACAAACTCCGCAATTTCTCACCAGAGAATTGAGAACAAACTAAGGAAACTATGCCCACTATATGCACCAACCCTACGGTGGAAAAAATACGCATCTCGAAATTTTAATATGTTCAATAATTGTAGGATTTACGCCACATCTCAATTACGCAAGCACTGGGCAAATCTACCACAAGAGCAACTCTTGTAATTCATGAAAAGACTCTTTCGTCGCGACCATTACCTCTACTCTCACTTCCATCAACAAAACAATCCCAAAACAGCTATTGAACCACACAATCTCCAATGCCAATCAATCAACGCTAACAAAAAACCCTGACGTCCTCCTAATCCCTCGTAAGTGCACCGCAGCTGCAGAATTTCATTTGCATTAACACCGTTTCACACGTTCTACAGGAAAACGCAACCATATATCTTAAGTTTCATGCAAATCGCTGAGCTCCACAACCCTAAACTCTCCCCACCGACCATGAAAGCCACGCCACCGACGTCCTGGAACACAATTTTTTTCTTAAAAAAAATGGGAAGCTGTTCACGGTGACAGCAGCAAGGACAGAGAGAAGATTACCGCAGAATCCAGACACGGCCCAACGCTGAGGGGCAGCGGTGCCTTCAAATCTCCCACTTCATAGCCCAGCTACAACAAGGACGAGGCCCTTCCCTTGAAGAAGATGAGCTCCCGACCCTGCACTGCGTCGCTGTGAGGAAAAAACCAAGACTGGAGGGTTTTACTGGATAACAGTGCGACGAATGAATCTCGTTCACCTTCATCTCATCCCTGAGTAGCTGCTAATAGATGAATACTGCGCGCCTCGCGTCCAGCGTTCGTCCATGAATAGGATTCCCTACTGGAGGTCGCCGTCTGTTGGACACCATTCAGTGAAACAGTGATGCCACGTGCCACATGACTCTCGGTCCGCACTACTGATGAAGCTGATGTTGCATGTAGATTCTGTCGACGTTCTTTTATCGTATTGATGAGTTGCATGATCCTATCCATGTCCAATCTTCCCAAGCTCATCAGACCAATATTAATTGCTTTGGGGGTGAGACCCCCAAAAATGTCTTACTTGCATCTACCAATTGGAAATATTTTTTAAAAAATTGGAGGATAATCATAATATGAATCGTTAAAAATATGTATACTCTCATGACTTGAAAACAAGGTAAAATAACTTGCACAAGGGTGTCATTGTTGAACACAGAAGGTGGAAAATGTTTTCTCAGGAAGATTAATATTCAAAAGTATTATCCCTGAAAGCAAATTACAGGTATCTCCAATTAAAGCTGTGATTTATTGACAAAGTAAAGTATTAAGTTGATATTCCAAACAAATAAAAATAAGGCGTGGCTTCATATGCATGAGATTAATATGGTTCATGCACATGTATCCACAAGAAATAAAATAAAGAATATTCTCAAATGGTGTGTTTTAATATAAATAATAATAATAATAATAATATGCATATTAAAAAATTAAAATTATATAAAAATAACTATACATACAGATAATTATTCACAATATTTAAGTTTGATTATATTAATAACTAATTGATTTTTGATTTTGATTTTTTGTGTTAAGTTTTGTTCAATAGCATTGTAAATATACACTATACAAAAAAATTACTCTACACAACGAGAGTCCTAGGTGCACAACAAATCTATAGATGGAATTAGAAAGTAGCTACATAATGGAATATAAGAAGCTTTTGAAGCATGTAGACAAGAAAGTCGACCTTACTTAACAAAGGCACAATTAGGTAAATACTTGCTGCATGAATATAATAGAAGCTACTTAGGTTTCTTGATAAGAGCCAATCTTTGTGAAATTGTACTAGATTGTAATCTTATTACTACCAAAAATACATATTTACAAAAAAGAAGTTATTATTGTATACTTTGTTGGTGGTATGTTATCAAAGAAAGATTTTGAAATGTGATAACATAATCTAAAGGTTTTTGCAAAGGACTTTCTATTGATTGCAAGAATTATCAACAAAGTTTTTTTTATTTGAAAAATTCAAAGGTTATTCTATGTTATTCTATCTTTGAAATCTATACTTTTTAGCAATAGAATCTCTATTTGATCTAGAAGCATTTTAAAACTTGTATATAATAATTAATTTTAGTGGTTTTTATATCTCAATTTTAATTATTATAAAATATTCATTAGAAAAGTTTAAACTTCTTATTTTAGAGGTTGTAATTGGACTTAAAAACAAATTAGTCACCTCAAAGGTTGCAAGCAAGATTGAAGATGTTATTTGTATAGATTTGAAGAATAAGAATATTTAGAACCTCATAATTGTATTTCTATGCAATTAAGTTTTAAATAAAATTTTAAAATATTATTTATAAAATTTTATAATATGGTAAATATTACTATTGAGATTAATTAAAATCATTTTTTTATTATATGTTACTTTTATTTTATTAAAAAATCATTGAAATAAAGAATATTTAGTACTTTTCAATTCCAAAAGAATATTAAAAAGATAATTTATCATCCATAGAAAGAGACAACAAGATCTAAACAAAGATTTTGACTAAAATAAGTCTAACAAATGCATGGTTGATAAGTTTTTTTTATCATTAACTACTAAAAATTAGATTACTCACAAGGAAGATTTTATTTGTATTACAAATATGAAAGACAAACAATTATACAAATCATTGAAGAAAAAATAGAGAAAAAAAAAGAAGGTTTAAGATCCAATAATTTATTATATGATAGATCATGTCTTAGAATCAAGACTTGTAGCATATTATTGAATAATACATCAAATTCTTTACAACCACATACCAATAATACTACAAATCAAAATGTTAGATACATAAATACATACATATCTTTAAATATTTTAAATTATAATAATATAAATGATAAAAATTATAAAATTAGAATAATTCAAATATCTAAGTTATTAATGAAAAAATCATATATTATATTAATTAATTTAAAATTGATATATTTTTATTATTTACATGACATTAGAATTGAATATAGCCAATGCCTCAACATCGAAAGACAATGACATTTTGTTAGAAGATAATAGAAGGATAAATATAAAAAGATTATTTAAATTGATTATAAAAGTAATCAAACAAATAGATACTAACATGGATATCATATACTATTTTTAGTAAGAATGGCATCTCCTGTAGTAGTGTCACAACCTCTTTAGATATAGAGTTATTTAAAAAAATCAAATAGAAATTTAATCATTAGTCATTTTCTAGTTTTATGCAATCACATTTTACAATGTAATACAATAAGACTAGAATAAAGAAGAATTTCCAACTAAGAGAATATAGTATCTTTAAAAATGATTAAAAAAATAAAATTATATACTAATTATAGATATAAATTAATATTAGCAAATCATAGAAAGCCAAATTGGAACGTGTAAATGCATAAGATGGATATGGATATGGATACAAACTGAATTTTAACTATTTTACATAACAAAGATATAAAATGTAATAATAGAGCTACACTACTATTAAAACGTGAACAAAAAATATCTTTTTTAATTTAGATCCAAATTTTAATAATACTTATAATATTACAAATTAAAAATAAAAAACCATTGTAATACTTTAATACCACCAAAGTAAGATCTTGATTTAGTTGATAATATTAAAGTGTCTTAGTATATTTGATAATTTAAATAATATTATAAGCAATAAAACTATTTAATAAAAAACATAAATAATCTATTTAATATTTATTTAATTTTAATTTTATATAAAATATAAAAATTATTAATATTTATTAATTTTTACTACCTTCTTGTCTATTAATTATATTTTAAAGATAATTTACCAAAATATTTTCATTTAAGCTCTTTTATAATATAATTTTTTTTTATTTTATTTAATAGCTATATTATAATTTGATAAAATTAGAAGTAGTTTGACTAGTTATGTTTAGATACTTCACCTTTTATTTGACAAAAATATCTCTTTTTTAAGTTTTGTAGATTATAGTATAAAACTTTTATAAGCCTTTGGGTTACTATTATTTCTATAATATTATATTTTTATATTAGATTGTAATACTTCTATGGCACTAAATTATAGTATTAAAAGCTATAGTTAGTTAAAGCATTGGTATTGCAACACTAAAAGCAATTTCAAAGAAGAAGAAATAGACAAGACTCTTAATAAGCTATCTTCTTATAATATCACCACATCACATAAGAGCATTGCCTTTGTTGCATTTATGCATGAAACAACTACGCTCCAATTGAAAAATTTGTATGTAACAAACATAGTATTAGTTATAGATCCTATCATAAGTAACATAGTACTTTTATTAAAAACACTTCTATCATACCATTGCAATTTAGACATATTTATAATTTTGAGGACTTTTGGACATTAAAAAAAGATCTTTGGTTACAAAAATCTTAAATTATTATAATAATTTTTTTTGCACCACCAAGACCTATACAAACAAAACTTAAAAGAAATAATTACTTAAATAAAATTTAATTAGATGAATGCTAATACAAAGACATTGCTAAAAATTGAGATTTATGAAAATATTATAATTTAGAAAAGACATATCAATAAAGATATTGATAGAAAGAATATGACAAAAAAAAGACACAAGAAGAACTAATTCTCAATGATATGGAAATTGAGGATGATCAATCCTATTCTTTTATTAAAGTCCTAGGAATTTAATTCTTTTATTTGTCCATTTTTAGTCCAAATGAAATACATGAAGAATATATTAATACTCTAAAAAGGAATAATTAAATTTAGATTTATTCTAAATAATAATTTGATTACTTCTCATCACCATTACAGATCATTATCATATTCTTTTGATTTTGAATTAAATAACTCTTTTGTGGTATTACAACTTTAACAAAAAAAAATTCAATAATAGGAGGTTTTTGTTTTTTAATTGATTATACATCATCTAAAAGAAATTCTTTAAGTATATCTATTGTAGAATAGATATTAGTTTGTTTCTATAAGATATTGGTAAAATGGACTAATAGTCCATAGAATAGTCAGTTCAGGAGGACGGATGATTGATTTAGTTATTAAAAGCGGTTAATTACAGGATCACGGTTAGAATCTAGAAATCAGGAGCAATTATATAGGAATTGTAGAAGTTTGTTGGGGTGCCAGACTATGATAGTCATGAGCCGGGGTAAGCTTGGTACTACTTCTTTGTTTCTTTGTTTTTTTTCTTTGTTATTGAAGAGTGATGGATAGTTTTTGAATATTGAGAAGTGAGTCTGTGGAATAAATCAAAGATTGATTTATGAGTTATTGATTATGTAATTGGAGTATTAAGTGATTGAATTATATAAGGAGTTATTGGAATATTATGACTGTTGTTTATTGAGAGCTGTGTGTGTTTTCACAGAGGAAGTCTATGATTATAGAAATTATGTGAATTCAGATTGTTGGAGTGAAATTTGTTATTCCTAGTGATGCATGGAAATTATTGTATTTTGAGCGGAATTTTGAGAATGCAAGGTTATACACTGTTATTATCAGTTGATGAAAGAGTATTGTTATTGAGAGAAAGCATCGTAATATTTCTTGGTGTTTTAGTGGTTCGAAATACACTTAATTGTGTGACTCTAACAAGTAAAACTCATGCACTTAGTCTTTCCTTGTGTTCGAATTCTCCTATACAGGTTTATTCTGAAAGAAATTTTAGAATAAGTAAAATGACAATCACATTTTGGTGCCGCTGCCAGATATAGACAATAGCATTGAGTGTTAGAAATTAACTGTCGATTTAGTTAGATGGAAAATAGAAAGTAAATTCAGTAGAATATAATGAAAGAGTATGGTTATTAAGAATGAGAACTTAATAGTAAAGAGAATATGGCAGTCAAAAGAAAGAATAGAGAGATTGTAAGTAAGAAATTTATTACGTAACGTGCAAGAACGGAAGTTAAAAAGGAATCATCGACAAAGTTGGATTAAACCATGGTTGCATGCCTGTCGGCATATCCAAGTATACTCAGAAGTTGATCAACATCAAATATTTCAGCAGTATATATCATAAGAAAAATTGCCAAAAGCACTTCTAGAAAATTTGGTCAATAGACTAGTGTTTACCTTGAGGTCATTAACTGCAAAAGGGAGAATCACAGAAGAATTGGATACTCCATTGGATACTCCATTGGATACGTTTTCAATAACAGAAGTTTCTAATTCCGTCAAAACTAGTTCAGTAGAGTGGCATAAATTACTAGTCAATAAGGGCCAATTCAGTGTATTTCAAAATCTGACGTTTTTACCTCCAATTCAACTAATTAACATAGTAAGGAACAATAATAGCAAATTGAAGAAACTTAAAAATTCAGAACAATCAATTGGAGAAAGCACGAATTGTTTTGACAAAAGATTAAGAGCAACATTGTTTTCTTCAATGGCGACGAGTGGTCCAATGGTTCCAATAGCATTACAAATAGGTGACGTGAATAATTGCACAACAAGCATAGCTCCATTACCTACTTTTATGGGTTTTTTGGATGCGGATCCCGATCAACATTTGTCTCAATTTCTGATAACATGTATAGCTAATAATGGAAGAACTGAAGATATTTGGTTACGATGGTTGCCATCAACCTTAAAGGACACGACATTTGAATGGCACAACTGTCAACTAGTGGGTCAATTTTTCAATTGGGAAGCATTGAAGAATTCATTTTTAATCCATTTTTGCCCAATTGGTTTTGAGGATCAACTTCGAGAAAGATTAATGACTAGCAAAATGGGTCCAAGAGAGGCAGTGGAATCATACTATGGTCATGTAGTAGATATACTCCGCAAGTGACGAAATCACCAAATGTCAGAGGCTTTTGTATTGTCCATAGTAATCAACGGATTGCACCCACTCGAACTAAAAATGTTTGTAAAAGAGGCTCAACCAAATAAGATAATTGCATCTCTTAATAGAACCAAGGTTTGGGAGGAATGCCATTATGATGAGTTTTTAACTGCAGATGCCATAATGATTCCAGTTCAAGGCAGCTATCAAAATCCGACTTGGAACGGATGAGTGGATAGTTATCCACGGATGTTAGAAACAATGGCCAATTCTAGTGCCAAGATTCAGGGGCCAGTTAATGTCATCCCATTACAAGCTATATCATCGAACGTGACAACAACGTATGCTCCATATTTTCCATATCAATAAGTGTTAACTACAGCAGAGTGATCAATAATAGCAGCCTCTAAAGATTCCAATGAAGCCTTATTATTGAACTTGATAAAAAAAATGAAAGAAATGGCTATTAATATGGCCAAGGATAAGAAAAAGAGGCACAAGCCTACCAATACTAGGACCAATGTATGGTGTAGTAATTATAAGGGCTACGGTCATTTGGTAACAAAATGCCCTTCACCCTCACAAATGATGGGTCAATGTACATTTTGCGAAGGAAAGTACTTAACAACTAATTGTTGGAATTGACAAAGACAACAACAATTCAGTAATCAGACCGTGATCCCACCGACTCAGTAGGATGTCAATCAAGTTCAAACAGGAAATACGTATGGATGGAATGGAAATCGATCTAATCGATAAAATTGAGCATTCAATAACTTTCAAAGTTCCAATTTTAATCAAGGATGTGCATCAAATCCCCAAAACTATGAGAAGAAGCAGGAGAGGTATCAGCAATATGCTCCACCAGCGATATCAAATCAAGTACCCTCCGTATCAACTGGACAACCCAGATCATTTTCTAATCCAACATGCAACAAGCTTAGTAGGTATATACTAGTGGAGACACCCAATATGCTTGATGGAGGTGCAAGAAGATCACTTCGTTGTTTTCGTTGCACATAGATTGGTCACTATGCCAGTGAATGTTCCAAACCCAGAGCCAGTGACGATTATGTGCGAGTGTGTGGGAATTGCAAGCAGTCGGGGCATACTTATCAATAATGTAATGCCCCATTCAATTTCAATAATTGGGATCAGCAGATCTAAAACCAAGGAAAAATGAAGGAAATAAATTAAGGTCCTCAAGATTCTCCAGTACATTAGGTAAAATGTGTCCAAGCTGTTCTTACTAAGAGTCATCAAAGGAAAAAGGACCAATTCAATATTTGGGTGAGCCTGATATGAAGGGCGAATTTGATCCAATTATGGGGACATCCAATCCAGGTCTTGTTTCGGGCTTCTTATCTAATATGAGACCTAACTCGGTTGTGCAATCCAATGAGGTCCCGATTACGGAGGCTTTGATTTCGTTTCAAGCTGTTTTGTTCTCTACGCAGTTTCAAAAATTATCCTATCTGTTGAAAGATCCTCTTGGGGGTACAAATTCCAAGGAAGCTCCGACTACTGTTCCAATTTTAAGTCCAAGACGGAAGAATATCTTACCTTTTGGAGTTAAACTCAACACAATTAAAAAAAAATAGGGCATTAGGAATTACCTTAAATATGGAACCCTATGACATTTTGAAGGATCTGGATGCTATTTGGCCTTCTATTTCTATGAAAAAACTTCTAGAGGATGCACTAGAATGATGTTCTATATTGAATTCATCATTAACATCGCATAGGCAACGCAATAAAGAAGTTTGTGAAGTCAGTTTGAACCCTGACCCAAGTGCAACAACCATCGATGTTTTGATTGATGGTATTATGATCTCAAGTATTCAAGTAAATGGTGGTTCCAGCGTCAATTTAATGAATGCTGATACAATAGATGCTTTGGATTTGGAACACTTAGTACCCACAATATTGGTCTTAAGGATGGCAGATCATAGCCAGATTAAACCAATGGATATTTTATGGAATATTTAAAGTATAATTGTTGGTATTGCATATGAAATCAACTACATTGTCTTTCAGTTATAATGTTCAATTTTATTGTATTCAATTTTATTTGGATGACCCTAGCTTTATCAAGCGAAGGCCGAGAATGATTGGGGTCGGGATACTTTGACAATTGACAAGAGCGGAGATAAAATGGTATTACAAATGTATCCACTACACTATCATGGAGAGTCTCAATTGCCAGCAACTGAATTGACGTCAGATGATGAGCTTAGCTCCAATGATGACTGTTATTCTTGTTGTATTCAAGCTTCAATATACCAAAGTAATTGAACTAATAGAGGTGGATTTGAATATGAGGAAAGACTGATTATATGAATTGGGTCTGTTAGTGTCACAATTGATTGTACTCTAGCTATCTGAAATCAATTATCAAACTACAAAATACCAAGGCTTACTACTTCTGTCTTAATTCAACACATAATCCATTCTATGAATATCAATTCAACAATACTTCCATATTCTTATCAGTTCATCTCCCACTTACACTCTTTGCAGTTTATATATACTCAATTACTGATCTCTAACTTACTTATTATATTTAGTTTTTTTAATTCATGACATGGTGTCGTGTTGTAACATGACAATATGGTGAAAGATGATAATATGGATCTTATTATAGAAGATCCAAGTTAAAAAAAAAAAAAATGTAGAAAAATACAGATAAAAGATAGGAAGGTAGTAAAACTTTTAGTAGTAATGTTTCCCTTTAGAAAAAATAGCTTCTACTTACTTTGTAGGGCCAAAAATAAGACAAAATAAGGTAGATTGGAAAAATAAATAATGTAGACATCTTTAGGAGAAAGTTAAGAGTAAATTCTAGTAAAAATTACTTAAAAAAACTAGATGTTGATACCTGGAGAGGGCCGGTTATGAACTAGGGTCGAAATCAGACCCTGAGGCACAAAACTGAGTCTCGACGATGACTCCAAAATTCTTTGGCAAATCAAAGAGTGGAATTTGATAGAAGATTAGATAAGGTTTCTATAAGCATTGATTTTAGATGATTTGGAGTTGTTCTGACTTTGTAAGAGCTTTGCAAAGTCAAGGTTTGTTTTGGATGTCTTGGATTTTATGAAATAAAACAAGGTTTACGTTTTAGATGATTTCAAAAGTTTTGTAATAGATCTATAGGTGAAATTTTGTAGATTTATGGTTATAGTTGTATTTAAAATGTACTGTAAATTTGAGCTTGATCTAAGGGTTGAATTTAGGAATATTGAGATTTAAGTGGGTTAAGGTCTCAAAAACTAGAATTTTAGGTCCAATGGGATTTTTTAAGATTTCTTGTAATTTACTAGTTGAATTGAAGTGAAACTTATGTGAGAAAATATTAGACTTGATTTTCTATTTGTATGAAAATTTTGAGATCAATCGAATGGTGCAAAAGAGAGATATTGGCTCTAAAAGATTGGCATCAAGATTGAAAAAAGAGGCATGCCAATATCCAAGCACATTTTTGAGGTTATCGTCAATTTGGTAATTTCGATCCTTTTCAATTTTTTTGTGATTGTTTTTAACTTATTTTTTTAAAAGTGTACAAAATTTGAGTTAAGATCAACGGTTTATTCATTAGTTATTGAGGTATAAATCTATTATAGGAATTACTAGAGTTTGGTTTAGGGTTTGGTTAGGGTTTGGTTTAGAATTTAGTTAGGATTTGGTTTAGGATTTAGGATTTGGATTAGGGTTTGATTTAAGATTTAAGATTTGATTTAGGATTTATTTAGGGTTTATTTAGGGTTTAGGATTTAGTTAGGATTTGGTTTAGGATTTAGGATTTAGATCAAGGTTTGATTTAGGATTTGATTAGAGTTTTATTTAGGATTTAGGATTTGGTTAGGATTTGATTTAGGGTTTAGAGTTTAGGATTTAGTTAGGATTTGCTTTAGGATTTAGGATTTGGATTAGGATTTGATTAGAGTTTGATTTAGGATTTAGGGTTTGGTTTAGGATTTGGTTAAGATTTGGTTGGAGTTTGATTTAAGGTTTGTTTAGGATTTGATTTAGGATTTAGGATTTTATTAGGATTTAAGATTTAATTAGTTTTGGCCTTAAGTTTGAATGATGTTCAATAGGATTTTAACTAGAATTAAATTAAGATTGAATTGAGATGTATTTGAGTGATATTTGTGATCCTTCTAATATTTCTTTAAGAATTCTTATTGTTTGTTTGAAATTTCTTTGAGGTTTTTTTGAATTTGATTAAGCTTGCTTAACATTATTATGGTCTAATTAGAGGATTGTTAGTATTCTATTAGAATTAGAATTTTGTTATTATAATTTCCATTTTTCCTTCTACAGCTAGGTGCCTGGAGCATTCTCAAGTAAGACTTCACGTATTACGACAATGGAATTCAATATCTTCACTTAACACAATACAATTCGATAATCTTAATTTTCAAGGTCACAGATTTTTTTCAAAATGGTCAGTCTAAAGTCATATTCCACAATATTCTAATCACAGTTTCAACAATACTTCTCTCAATCATAATTCTTCATAAGAAAATAATAAAAGCAAAGAAAATAAAGAGGTAGCACCAAGCTTATTCCAGCTTATGACTATTATAGTCTGGCCCTGATTTCCCTTTTTCAACCGCTTTATCCTACCAAAAAATAGGTCATCAACCACCAGATTTCAAAGGTTATGAACCTTTGAATTCTTAACCATTTGTTTCACTAACAACCTATTATTACCAACTAAACTGCCTAACCATAAGTCTAATTCTCAAGATTATCAATAATCAACCAGTATCTTATCACAAAATTTATTTACATATTCTACATAGATCCACTCTTAATTGTGCAGTGCCTTCACAAACATTATTTAGCCTCAACTTATAAAGACGTAGCAACATTGGCTTCTTCAATCAATGGCATTGGCTTATCATCCTTTGAATTGGTGACCTCCTTCTCTGCTACATCTTTATCGTTTGCTTTGATGTTCAAGGATTCTTCATCCAAACGCACCATCAGATCTTCATTCAACAAACTCAATTCCCGTACTTGAGACTCAAGATGGGCAATTTGGTTATCGCGCTCCTCCAACATCTTCTACCATTCTTCAATCGATTTCAAATGTATTTTTGAAGGTGTTGTCATTGAAACTAGCATATTGGTCTGTACTAAATTATTAGCCTTGTTTTCTAATGTGGCTAATTTAGTCTGCAACATCGCAACTTCTACTTGCAACCGCTCTTGCCGTTCCTTCCAATCGATTTCCATCTTTGCTTTTTCAGACACCATATTTGCCATCTTCTCCTTTTTTGCCATTCACTTCTCCTTAACCCTAACATCCATCAATGCAACGTCAATTGGTGATAAGTTTTGTAAAATGTCCAAAAATCCATGCATATGCACTCCTCGAAAATCTTGCTACTTCTTCTTAGTCCAACAAACATCCAATTGGATCGACTCTATATTAGTCACAATAATATACTCCAATGGTGGCAACTCATTCTTGCGCTTTACATTGTGTTGTTTCTCCTCTCTATTCAACTACCTCTTAGTCTTCTCAATTGCCATTGTATTCTAACACAAGCAAGTACTAACAACTAATCTCTCAAAACACACATATACGGCTGCTTACACAAAAGAAAACACAATGCTTGTCAAGAGCCCCCTTCCTACTTCTTACTATGGTTCAATCAATTGGGTCGACTCCCCCTTATATCTCACGATTCGTCATGATGAAATACCCTACTAACTAGGTGTGACAACCAGTCTTTACTACCGCTGTCACTAATCCCATCCATATTCCTCACACTTCTTATCACCTTACATTTACTATCCTATCATCATCATTATTTACCCCCCCCCTCCCTTCAGTAACAGAAAACCCATCCTGAGTTTATATATAGTAAAGTTTAAGTAGATTGCCATTGATTTGTATTGTAAATTTAGTACCCATAAAATCTTCCAATTGCACTGAACCATTTGGAAATCCATCAATAACTCGATATGGCCCATGTCATCGAACTTGAAATTTTCTTGGAAAATTTTTAAATCGACTATCATAAAGAAGTACCAAATCATTTGGCATAAAAGCTTTTGGTCTAAGCTTACTATCATAATAAGTCTTCCTTCATTTTTGTATAGTTTCCATTATCATTAATGTATTGGCTCTAATTTTATCTAATTTTTTTAATTCTTCTAAACGATGCCGTAATGAATCATGATCTCTCATTCTATTATCTATAGCAATTTGTAAACTTTGGACTTCTAATTCAATAGGTAATATTGCTTCCTGGCCATAAACCAATTGAAAAGGTGTAGCATTGATAGTAACTTTATACGTAGTATGGTATGCCCATAAAGCTGCAAACAACTTAGTGTCACAATCTGTTCCCGCTCCTAAAATTGTTTTTATTAAGATTTTACATAAAATTCTATTAGTCTTTTCTGTTTGTCCATTAGTTCTACGATGATATGATATAGTCTTATAATGTTTTATCTCGTATTTAGCCGTAAGTGCTTTGATTGTACTATTTATAAAATGAGTTCCTCGATCACTAACCAATTCTCGTGGACAACCGAATGGTGTAATAATATTTTCGTACAAAAAATTTGCTATTGTACTTACACTATCAGTTTTCATAGCTATGGCTTTAGCCCATTTTGTAATGTGATCCGTTGCTACCAATATATACCATTTTTGTCCATTTTTTGAGGCTGGTGCAATTGGTCCCACAAAATCAATTTTCCATTTTCAAAAGGCGCTTGAGCCAGAATTGGTACCAATGGCATTGTTGAAGTTCCAATAGGTCGACCCGTTCTCTGACATGGGTCACAATGACGGACAAATTGGTGGGCATCTGCAAACATTGTTGGCCACCGATAACCAGCCTATAAAGCTTTACGAGCTGTGCTGTCCCCCGCAAAATGTCTACTACAACTGTCCAAGTAGCAACCTTCCAATATAGTACTCACTTTAGTCTGATAAATATAGTATTGCAAAACTCCATCCTTGCCTTGTTTATATAAAGCTTCACCAATCATCATATAAAGTGCACATTTTAATATTAAATGTCGTTTAAACTTTTCATTAAAATTTGGTGGAAAGGTTTGAAATGTCAAGTATTGAATCATTTTACTATACTCCGGAGTAATTACATCTACTGCAAACAGTTCCGCATCAGGTAGTGCATTGTTAATGGGTTTATTATCCAATATATTGGATAATCAAGATAAATGGTCCGTATTGGAATGTGATTTTTTTGGTCTTACTTGAATAGTAAAGTCAAATTCCTGCAAGAGTAAAATCCATCGTGTAATACGACCTTTCAATTGAGGCTTATTAATCATATATTTTAAAGCATCATGGTCGAGATGGAAAACAAATTTATAACCAAGAAGATAATGTCGAAACTTTTGTATGGAATAAATCATCTCTAATGCTTCTTTTTTGGTTGTTGTATAATTTCTTTCAGTTGTTACTAATTGACAACTTACATAATAAATAAGGTGATCAAAACCCCAGCCATCTTTCTGGCTTAGCACAGAACCAATCGTGACATTAGATGCATCCACATAAACTTGGAATGGTTTTGTCCAATAAGGTGCCACCAATATTGGTGCTAAAACTAATTTCTGTTTCAATGTTTTGAATGCAATTGTACATTCCTTTGTCCAAACTTGATTGGTCCCATCTGTTGGTGGTTTTTTTAAGAGATTTGTCAAGGAAAGGCATATAACTGTAAATAGATAGATAAATCACTGATATTAACTGACATGACCGACAAATGCTTGAACACCCATAACAATATCTGGTTGCTTTAATTCTACTATAATCTTTATTTTATTTGGATTTGTAGCAATGCGTGCTATTGAAACTATATGACCCAACAATTTACGAGAAGGTACACCAAATTGACACTTTTTTGAATTTAAAGAAATTTCATATTTGGTACATTGATTCAAACATTGACCTAGACATTGTAAATGCCTGGCTCTCATACTAAATGTATAGAAATCATCTAGAAATATTTCCATTGAAATTTGTAGATAATCTTAGAACGCTTGCATCATTACCCTTTGAAATGTAGATGGTGCATTATAAAGCCCAAACGGCATAACCTTATAGGTAAAGGTCTTCCAATCCGTAGTAAAAGTAATTTTTAACTGGTCTTCTAATGTAATTTTAACTTGATTATAATCGGAGAATCCATCAAGAAATCAATAACATTCATGTCCAGCAACAGCATCAAATATACTATCCATGAATGATAAAAGAAAATAATCCTTCTTCATAGCTACATTTAATTTAAGAAAATCTTGACAGATGTAAACTTTTCCATTCTTTTTTGGTACCATAACAATTAGTGAAATCCATTCACTGAAAGGAATTGGATAGATAAATCCAACCTCCAAGATTTTATCCAGTACTTCTTTTACCATAAGTGAGTATTTTGGATTAAGTCAATGTTATCTTTGGCTTACTGGTGTAGCGTTCTCCTCTAATATAATTTGATGTTCACAAACTTCAGCTAGAATTCCTTTCAAATCCACATACGACCATGCAAAAGCAGTTTTATGCATTAAAAAATAATCCACCTAAATTTCTTTCTCCTTATCTTTTATACCATCGTAAATTTGAATGATTTGAAGAGCCTCCCTTGTACCTTAATTAATTGATTGGCATCGTGGAATTTCAAGAGTTTCTGGAATAATGTTCTACTCAATTCTAGAAACTTTCATAAAAATTGACAAATTGAAACTTTCTAACTCTAATTCTATAGCACTAACGTGATTAACATCTTATTTATTTATCAAATATGCAATCATATGATCAGAATCGTCAATAATATCTGGAGGAACTAAGTACTCTCTCGATCCCTTGTATTGGTATTTCATTCTAGTATGCTCGACAACTTGCCTTGTATCAGCATAAATTGGGTCAGGTGCACCAATTTTTTCTTTTGTAGACTCATCTTCACAATTCGACGTGAATTTTGAACTTACAACTTGAGTTTCTCTGTGATATTAGATAGGGTACATTTAAAGCACAATTTTATCATTACCTTTCTCAATTGTCAATGTATCATGGCCCCAATCATTTCGAGCTTTAGCTTGATACAATCACGGTCGTTCCAATAAAATTGGATATGACAATATAAAGCTTCGCAATCAAGAAACAATATAATCAATTTTGTAGTTAATTCCCACAATTACTATATCAATACTTTGTAAAATATCCATAGGTTTAACTCGATTGGAGTCAGCCATTCTCAAAACTATTGTAGTAGGCAATAAGTGATCCAAACCCAACTCCTCCATTGTAACGGCATTCATAAGATTTACACTAGATTCTCTATTTACTTGCACTCCCGATACTAACATTCTATCAATTGAGACATGAATTGTTGATGCACCCGGATCGAGGTTCAAACTTACTTCTCGGATTTCTTTATATTGAGATCTATGATGAATTAATGAAGAATTTAAGATAGTTTGGCACTCATGTGCTACCGCCAATAGTTGCTTTATAGACATTGTGGACTATATGGTGTCCAAATCTTTTAGAATATCATATGGTTCTGTATTACTGGTAATTTCCAATATCCATTTCTTCTTCCTAGTCCTAGATACAAACGTAGATAAATTAGTTTTTTCTATATTAGAAATTGGTAAAGCTACTGGAACTAAATTTGACGGAGCTTGTAAAATCGGTTCTTTCAATGGGTAAGATTGTTCTCACAATTGCACTGATATTGGTTCTTTGGAATTTGGTGGTCGACCAAATATATTGACAAGATTGAATGGAGAGGATTGACTCATGTCTAATATTAGATTTCTATTTGGAATTTATACTAGATTACTTTTCCCCAATAATAGTCCATCACGATTTACAAGAATTGGTTCCTCCAATATTTGAATTGGTCCTTTATTCCTCTGCTGATTTCTTATAAGGACAACTTGGACTACTTCTACTTGATGAACTGATGATTCCTGTGTACCGTTATTTTTTTCGTCTATAATTTGTACAATTGATTGTATCTTCTGATCATGATTATTAGGATTAAATAGAACATTGCAAGGATAATGAAAATGACCCAATTGATTGCAATTTCTACATATTGAAGCATATTCATCTATAAACCTTGGATTAGGGCATTTACTGGCTTAATGACCAATTTGTCGACACCAGTAGCAACATAGTGGTTTTTGGCCCATACCATCAAGTACACTTGGTGTCTCCATTAGGATATATCTACTAGGCTGATTCTAGGTAGCCATAGTAAATGATCCTAGTTGACCAGTTGCTACTGGTCGAGAATTGGACTGCTGAATTGGTATTGTTTGGAGATTATTCCCTTGATTATTTCCACCATTTTATATATTTGTTCTATAAATCAGATTATAATTAGTATTTTAAAATTTCCAAAGCCATGATTAGGTCGATTTAGGCGATTACTTTTTCAACCACCCATATTTCTAATCTGTACTTGATTAACATCCCATTGAATTGGCTATATTAATGTCTGATTATTGAACTGTTGTTGCCTTTGTAAATGCCAACAGTTTTGGGAATGGTGCTTTCTTCCACAAAATGTACATTGAACACCCATTTATTTGGGTGATGGACATTCCGTATCAAAATGATCTTGTCCCTTACAATTATTACACTATACATTAAGTCTCGTATTAGAAGGCTTATGTCGTTTCTCCTTATCTTTAACCAAATTCATGGCCAATTCTTCCATCTTCTTTATTAGATTTAATAACAAGGCTTCATTTGGATCTTTAATAGTCGTATTTATGAACAACTTCGATTGTTGATAGATTGACGATGTAAAATAAGGTGTCATTATTATTGGTGCTATTGCTTGGAGTGGAGTAGCATTAATTGATTTTTGCAACATAACATTCTTCATATTAGAGATAGCCATTTATAGATAATTATCCATCAACATATTTTCTGATTGTATTTGTTAGCTTCTTCAACTTGGAATCATCGTGGCCTCCACTGTTAACAATTGGTCATAATGACATTCTTCCCACACCTTTGCTCGTGCCAACAATGCCTCTACCGTAGCTGGTCGAGCCTCTTTTACAAACATTTTCAATTTTGATGGATGCAAACTGTTAATTAATATCGATAATATAAACGCATTTGGCATTTGATTATTTGGCCATTTACGAATTATATCTGTGACCCGGCCATAATAGGACTCTATTGATTCCCCTGCAAACATCCTCCTATTCATCAAACTTTCTCTAAGCTGATCTTCAAATCCAATTGGTCTAAAATGGCTTAGGAAGGCATTCCTCAAGGCCTCTCAATTGAGAAATCTACCCATTGGTTGCCGATTATACCATTCAAAAGCTGTATCTTTTAAAGTTATTGACAACCATGTCAATCAAATGTCTTTAGTTCTACCATTATTAGCCACATACGCTGTCAAGAATTGAGATATATGGTAATCGAGATAAGAGCCCGACCAACCACTAAAAGTAGGTAATAGTGCCACACTTGTAGTGCGGTCTCCTACTGCTCCCATTTATATCGCAATTGATACTTCTGGCACTCTCATGGCCATTAGTGTTATTACTGGTCTCCTTGCTATTTGAATTTGAATTTTTTTTCTTTTGGTTTTTCTTGGACCTACAATTCTTTATTGTCGTTTCCGTAGGAAATTTCTTATGCGTAATTACTCCTGTTTTTCTTTTGTTTATCGATTAATTCTTTAATAATCTTTCCCTTCATGATTATCACTCATAATCTTTCATTTTTCTTTACAAAATCAATACTGCCTTGAATTATACCTCACATATTTGTAACCCTAAAATTGGTTCTTCTCACATTTTCATTCAACATATAATTCCATCTCCTATACAATCAATTTCTAACATTTCATATTATTATCATTTCTCTGGCAGCGGTGCCAAAATATTGTTCTCTTTGAGTTCAAGCTTCAATATACCAAAGCAATTGAACTAATAGAGGTGGGTTTGAACACGGGAAAAGACTGATTATATGAATTGGGTCTGTTAGTGTCACAATTGACTGTATTCTAGCTATCTGAAATCAATTATCAAACTACAAAATACCAAGGCTTATTACTTCCGTCTTAATTCAACACATAATCCATTCTATGAATATCAATTCAACAATACTTCCATATTCTTATCAGTTCATCTTCCACTTACTCTCTTTGTGGTTTATATATATTCAATTATTGATCTCCAACTTACTTATTATATTCAATTTCTCAATTCATGATACGAAATTTAATATCTTCATTTAATACAACACAATTTGATAATCTCAATTCTCAAAGTCACAGATTTTCTCCAAAACGGTCAGTCCAAAGTCATATTTCATAATATTCTAATCACAATTTCAACAATACTTCTCTTAATCGTAATTCTTCATAAGAAAATAATAAAAGCAAAGAAAACAAAGAGGTAGCACCAAGCTTACCCCGACTTACGACTATTACAGTTTGGCCCTGATCTCCCTTTTTCAACCTCTTTATCCTACTAAAAGATGGATCATCAGCCAACAGATTCCAAAGGTTATGAACCTTTGAATTCTTAACCATTTATTTCACTAACAACCTACTGTTACCAACTAAACTGTATAACCATAAGTCTAATTCTCAATGTTATCAATAACCAACTAGTAACTTATCACAAAATTTATTTACATATTCTACAATGACGTAGTAGCATCGATTACAGAGGCGTCCTTGGAAGTAGTCCAACACCTTGGAGTGGTATACCAATGTGGAGGTCTGGGGAAGCACTTGATATATCCGCCAGATTCAAAAATCTCTGCTAAAGTTAATATTGATTGGATGACCAAGTATGATATGCACCATATGAGTGCCCTAGACACAAGATTCAATACTTTACACATGTCGGACTTACTCACTGATTTTCAACCAATATAGGAGTTGAAACCAAACATTGCTACTGCACCTTTATGTCAAACTATCAACTTAGCGACCACAACAAAGCCTCAGACAATTAAGGTCTACAAAGGTATTAAGGACTAAGAGTTGACTTGCTGGACAAAATTTTTCTTACATCATAAATCAGCTTTTGCTTGGACTTATGATGATCTAAAAGGTATCCCGCTGAAGTTTGTGAGCATTGTATCATTTTAGAGGAGAATGCTAAACCAGTACAACAGAGGCAACATTGTCTTAATCCTAAATATTTCGTCATGGTGAAGGAAGAATTGGACAAGCTTCTTGCGGTTGGTTTTATTTACCCAGTACTGAATAGTGAGTGGGTTTCTCTAATCGTGATGGTGCCGAAAAAGAATGAAAAAATTTGAATTTGTCAGGATTTCTGAAAACTTAATGCGGCCACCGAGAAAGATTACTTCCTATTACCTTCCACGGACAGTATGGATAACATGTTGTCATTATTACTAGGTAGTAAAAGAATAGGAGTGGGGCACCAGTTAAAGTCATTCTATGGTGTTGTTTTGGATTGGTTGGAGTACCATTTTCTTGTGTTTCTTGTGTATTCAAGAGTAGTAGTTCCAGTTAAGAATTAACAATGAAGAGTCAGTCACAAGTGTCGATTGAAGATGTTGCAGAATGGATGAGTCAAGAGCAGTATCAATTAGAACTTCGAGATGTCTAGATCTTAAAACTGGAAGCTCATGTCAATGAATTGGGAGAGTATAATGAAGATCTATCAAACCAGTTGAGAAAAGAGTCGATGGAAGGACTGGGGGAGGAAGAAGATTTACAATTGGAACTAGATTTGATGGAACGTATATTCAATAATGTAGCAAATGATTAATTGGGTGGGCCAAAGGAAATAATAACTTTGTAGAGTTTTGTTAAGTAGTTTTTAGATAGGTAACAATTCTGTATTTGCGAGGACGCTGCATAAATAGGAGTGAGGCTATATAGAATAGATATTAGTTTGTTTCTATAAGATATTGGTAAAATAGACTAATAGTCCATAGAATAGTCAGTTCAGGAGGACGGATGATTGATTTAGTTATTAAAAGTAGTTAATTATAAGATCATGGTTAGAATCTAAAAATCAAGAGTAATTATATAGAAGTTGTAGAAGTTTGTTGGAGTGCCAGACTATGATAGTCATGAGCTGGGATAAGCTTGGTGCTACTTCTTTGTTTCTTTGTTTTTTTTCTTTGTTATTGAAGAGTAATGGATAGTTTTTGAATACTGAGAAGTGAGTCTGTGGAATAAATCAAAGATTGATTTATGAATTATTGATTATGTAATTGGAGTATTAAGTGATTGAATTATATGAGGAATTATTGGAAGATTATAACTGTTGTTTATTGAGAGTTATGTGTGTTTTGACTGAGGAAGTCTATGATTACAAAAATTATGTGAATTCAGATTGTTAGAGTGAAATTTGTTATTCCTAGTGTTGGATGGAAATTATTATATTTTGAGTGGTATTTTGAGAATGTAGGGTTGCACATTGTTGTTATCAATTGATGAAGGAGTATTGTTACTGAGAGAAAGCATCGTAATGTTTCTTGGTGTTTTAGTGGTTCGGAATACAGTTAATTATGTGACCTTAATAAGTAAAACTCATGCACTTAGTCTTCTCTTGTGTTTGAATTCCCCTATACAAGTTTATTTTGAAAAGAATTGTAGAATAAGTAAAACAACAATTACATCTATTTAATAAAAAAAAATATTCTTGATCTTCAAAACAATACTTAATAAAAAACTTAAGATTCCATTTTCTACTTATTTTATCAAATTTATGATAATAATACATATTTTTTATAAATAATTTTAAAAAATATATTATTATTACAATATTATCTAATTGTAATTTGATTTGCAAAAGCTATAGTATTTTATGTGAAATTTTAAATTATAGAGTAGAATCTAAAATAAAATCTTTAAATTATATGATAAAATTATATTCAATATTATTGATTTTATAAATTTTTAAAGAAAATAGTTATAAAAAAATAATAAATAATAAATCTTTTATTTGTAAAGGTCTTTGAGATTCTATCTCAATAAACAAAAAAATAATTTAAATCTTTATTTTTTATTATCTATTCAAAAGAGATATCAAAGAAAAATTCTTATATTAGAAGTAATTTTCTTGTATTCTTATTATAGAAAGACTAAATATCAAATGCCTTAAGGTATATCTTTTTTATTGCTTTATTTCATGAATTTTAAAATCTTCTTATGCAATGAGCATAAATTAAATGATCTATCCAAAATTCTAAGATTTGAATGTAATATATAAAATATCATTTGAAAATGCAATATTTATTTTTTTAAGAATAAAAATTATATAATACATGTACATAAGAATTTGATATTTTATTTTGGCCAAAAATGAATTAATTTTTTTTAAAATACTACATAAATGATTATAAAAGAATAAAAACTAAAATGATTAGCATTTTAATTTTAATATCTATTAAAAATTTAGTAATTAACTTCAATTCACTTAGATATCAAGGCATTTAAGGTTATATTAGTCTTCTTAGTTTTTATGCATCCAAAAAATATAAAAAAAAAAAAAAAAAAAAAAAAAAAACGTAAATAGACTTAGTTGATTTATTTTTTGAGGATTTATTCTTAATATTAAGTAAAACTTTGAATAAGATTAAAAATAAAAAGGATGAATCTATTATTTGTAGTAATATTTTGGCTAATAAAAAAAAAGTACTTGAAACAATTTAAAATTTAGACTCTATCTCAATGATTATTTCTAATCTTAAATAGGTTTAGAATTTCTTTTTTGTAACAATAAAAGAGATAATATTTGAATTCTAGCCATATTAAAAAAATTATCTAATTTCAAATTTCTTTAATAGTGACTAAATATAAGAATATAAAATCAGAAAAAATATTATACTTTTAAACTATGTTTAATTAAAATATTTATTAAACTAAAGTTAAGTCCTAAAAAACCTAACTACAAGATAAACATATTTATACTAGTAATACGGAAATGCTTTAAAAATATATATATATATATATATATATATATATATATATATATATACGAAATAATATAAATAAAGAAAAAAAAATAAATTAGATTTCAAATTTAATAAGATTATGTAACATCTTTTGTAATTTTTTTTTTAAAAAAAAATAGACTTTACTTAGAAGTTTAAGACTAGATTTGAGAGGCAATCTAAATGTTATAAGTCTACTTTTAAGAGTCAAGTATTTAAAGATCCTTAAAAATGGTTCAAACATAATTAATACAACATGAGAAATAAAGACAAGATTAAAGAATTTGAACTTAGTTCAAGTAGAAAATTCATAGTAAGATTAATACCAGAGAATGTATTAATGCATTAAAAGCTAGATACTATAGGCCCTTTATTATAATATCACAAAAACAACAAATGATCAAAATGAAAAGAATATTTTTAAATTAAAAAATATTTATTATAACTTATGTGCTAATTTTTATAAAAGCAAGTAGCCATTTAGATTCAAAATTATTATAGCTTATTTATTTCTATTAAATTTTATTTCTATCAAATTTATAAATAAAGTAATTAAGGAATTATTTTTTTAATAATTTCAATGAATTAAAAGAAACTATTAATGAAATTATATTTAAAAAAGATGTTCACAACATTAAGACATAGAATTCTTCAAAGTTTTAGAATTTAGGATTCAGAATTTAGAACATTATAAAGATAACTATTAAAATGATCAATCAATTTTTTAACAATAGATACTTATTTTAAGACATTATGTAAGGTTGCATCATTTTTCTTTATAAAGGATCAAATAAGATCTTAATTAGGAATTAATAAAATATTACTTTATTAAATACCTTATATAAAATATATAGAAAAAATTATTATAAAAAGACTAAATTTTTTTTTGATTGATGTGATCTATAAAAATCAAAGGACTTTCCTATTTCTAAGATTTATTTTGAATGATATTCTAATAATTCTAAAAAAACCAAATGGATCAAAATCTCAATACAACCTCTTTTTTTTTACTTAAAATTAATTTTTTTAATAAATATTTTTTAATTATTAATAAATAATTTTTAAATTAAAATATCTGTAAAATTATTATTTTAATAAAAAATATTTAAAAATATATAAATAGTGATTTAAAAATAGTAATTGAACTAAAATAATTTTTTTCATTGATATTCCATAGAGCTTAAACTAATAGGTTATGTGTCAATATATAGATGTTTCTACCATATTTGTTAAGAAAAAAGAAGCCAATTTAAATAATCTTATTTATATTATAAAACAATTTAGCCTAGCTTTGGAACTTTGAGAATTGGTCAAAAACAAATAGCATGTTGGAAAAACAAGAAATTTGTGCAATAGCTTTGAACTAATGATTTAAGATGGGCCTAGGTATTACCTATTGACCTAATAAAACTTCTAAGTATTTCTTAAAAGTTATTTTTTTATACTTACAATGTGGATTAGTTTTTAGTTGATAAATTAAAATACAAATTTGACTACTTGTGCTCCTTCAAATATAATGCAATTAGTTAAGATATCATTATCAATAGTATTTTAATATCATTCTTATAATTCTTCTTGGCTCTTTAAAATTATTCTTTAAAAAAAATTAAAAATTAAAATAATGGTGAAAAATTTTATTTTCTATTCTCAAACATCTATTAATTATTTTTTTAGAAATTTAAATGATAAATATTACACTTAGTTCAAATTATCTAAACTACCAAAATTTGAGATTTTTGAAATTCTTTTTTACAATAAGTTTTATATCTTAATTAAAAAAAGGTCCAAATTGACAATTAAAAAAATAGATAGAAAAATATTTAAAAGTACCATGAATGGATCTTAAAAAAAATTAAAAAATAAAAATATTAAACTATTTGTTTAGTAAAATTGGTAAATTAGATTTTAATAAAATATATAATTTTAACAAAACAAATGATTTGAATCTTAAACACAAAATAAAGCAATATATTGTTTGGATTCTTTGGAATAATGGTGTGATTTTGAACCCATGGGAAAGCTAAGATTTGTTGAGTATTGACATTGAGTACTCATTATATAATTATTACACATCAAAATCTATTATATATAGACTTTGTAACTCCAAAAAAGCTTAGAGAATTTAGAGTTAGGAAACATTATTTATTTATATAATTTATTTTGATTATAAAAAATAAAGAATTAAAAAAGTTTTTTAAAAAAAAACAAGCTATATTTTTAGTTACTACACCATCCAAATTAGAAAAGTCTTAGCAACATATGGTCATTATTATAAACAATATACTTATAGATTAATTTAATTTAAATAAAAATAATAATTCTTAAATAGTAATAAAAAATAATGTGACTTCTATATTAAAAAATCAATTTATAATGACTTGGTTAAGTACAACAAATTTATATGAAAAAAAATATGCAAAAGATAGATAAATATCTAAATAAATAGAATAACTACAAAAATTGACATAGACTCTAAATAGCTAAAAATATAATAAAAGAAGATAAAACCAAAAAAAAAAAAAAAAATTAAGAATATTGCAATGTAGTTTGATTATTCATAACAACTTAAAAGAATAATATAATTTGATTATTTTTAATACTATAAGTTTCTTACTACTTTGTTTTTACTTACATAAATCAAAGCATTAGACATGATTTATTTAATATATATATATGTATATATATATATATATATATATATATATATATATATTTAAATAAAAAATATGATTTATATATTTATTTAATATCTTATAAAAATTCAGTTAATCAATGGATTAGATTTTTTATATTATGTTTGTAATAAGTGTAAGTAGTCGAGTGTTTTTTGATTCAAAATTTCTTTTGGTATAGAATATGACATTGTTTAGTAGAAGCAATATTTATGCTAATCACTCTAAAAAAAGAAAAAAAAGAAAATCAATTCATTAAAGCTTCTTAATTATTTTGGTAATAAAATTTAAGTTAGATGCTACAATATTAATTGAATGCTTCTAATCTTATAAGATGTCCATTAAAAAAGACTTTCTTTGATAATAAAGCCATTTGCATTAGTGATAAAACCAATTGTGATTCTAGGTTTATCTTTCTTTAAACCTTTAATTTAATGTTGAACACTATTTTTGTCATGTACCATGCAATGAAATAGTCTAATTTTATGCATTTTGTATATATTTTAGATTTTATATTTTGTTACTATTGCTTGAGGTATATACATCTCAAGTTTAATGATTCTACTATTAACAAAACTACTTTCACTATAAGACTTCACTACTTTATATTTGTATTGACTTTAGAACTTTGAAGCTAATTATTGGAAAATTTAACGGCCTTATTAATACTTAATTCAAAGAAAAAAAATTCGATTTCTTTTTATCAAATCATCTAACAAAACTACTAAGTGAGCTTGATATTGAAGCACCCAATTTGCAAAGGAAGTGTCTTATTTGTAAAATATAATTATGTCAATGTCTTTACTTGCAAGTTTGGCATGTTCTATATTTTATTTCTTTATTTTTATTTCGAATATTCCTAATTATATCATTAAATATAAGTTTAGAAAAAAATAAATTATTATTTTATTTATTTGATTAATTCTTTTTGCAAGGTTTCAAGAAAATGATCATTTGGGCTTACATAGTTATAATTGCTTCTTATTGATTAAATTTCTTATAGAAGAGTGTGGCATTGCTAGAAACTTAACCAAAGAAATGTGTTAGTTAATATGTATAAAGAGAGAAGAGAGAAATAGAAAGAATAAGAGAGAGGATTGATAAGAGAAGTGAACTACTAAAATGAAGAGGTCTAGTAGTGGAGAGAAGTGTATTTGGAAGAAGTGATGAAGTTATTAAGAGGGAGGGGAAAAGTTATTTAAAGAGAAAGGAAGAAATTGTGCATTGAGAGGGAGGAGAGAAGTCACACTCTTATATCTATTAACCTCCTATAATTAATACTTATCTTTGTAATAAATTATATTAATGAACAAAGATATTTTTTATACATATTAATATCTATTTTTAAATTTTTAATGTAAGACTACTCTAAAACTAATTATTTATAGAATGCTATAAATTTAAATGGTTTATTTTAATTCACAATCTTTTAATTATATACCTACAATAAATAAAAGAAAAATATATATATTAAAAAAAAATCCAAATAAACAAATTAGATATATTTAGATAATATATACAAAATACTTAAATAAAATTGGCTATTTCTAATAATAACTTAAATTTTTTCATTACTTTTGGACTTTTGACCAAATTATAACAAACCATAATATCAAAGAAAACAACATGGAATCCCAATTTCTAATTATTTTTGTTTGCATATAACATTTACATGTTCTTAATATTTCTAATATTGCTTTAGAATTACGGCAAACTATCAACTTAGATTAAGGTTGGATGTTGTATATACATCAAAAGAATGAATATATATATATATATATATACATACATACATACACACTTTTGCACCAAAAATAAGATGTTGATTTTTTCACACTTAGAATATAATTTCTGTTACAATTTTTTTATTAAAAAGTAATCAAGAATATAAACTATCCAATCTAATTATGGATTATATTCTTTTAATTAAAATAAATGTACAATAGAATTACATTATTCTATTCTTATAGAAAAATGTTTCCTAAAAATTTACATATTGGAATCCTATCCATATTCTCTTATTTGATTTATTTTGCAATGTCTAAAGTGAAAAGGCAAAAACCCATGTCAACTCATGGTTTCATGGTTTCATGGTGTCATGGTTTACGTGGTTTGGCCTCACCTCGCTCGCCTACTCACTCGTCTTCTTCCTCGAACTAGAACGAGAACGACGACGACGGCGGAGGAGGTGGAGGCAAACAAACTGACGAGCAGAAGCCGTTTAAGACAGGGGCAACGCATTCCAGGGAATCGGAATCGGAAGTGGAGCCGAGGAGGGGATGAGATGTGAATTTAACCCCACCCACCAGGTATCACTGTGACAACCAACTATTATCTGGAAAAAGATATAGACATCAAAATAAAAAAAAGAAAACAAACAAACATGCAAACATACAAACAATTAGGAATGGGATCATGAAGGAATGAAGGAACGAAAGAAAGGAACATGAAGAATGAGGTGATGCAGAACAAGGGGCAGAGGAGGACACCAAGGTCGCATCTTTGCACATACTGCACACTGCCTACCACTGCAACCTGCCCATGTCCCTTGCGAGAGACATCATCGTCACTTACTCACCCACTCCCTACAACTCCCCTACAACTCCAGCGGCGCGCAATAGCAGTTGCCAGCCTTGCAGCACCGCATCTCCACCAGGAGCACATCCTCTCCGGTGCATGCTACCCACATGATGCTCCTATCCCGCCCTTTTTTTCTCTTTCTTTTCCTGGAAACGCAAGGGATTCGTTGCCGCGCGCGCGAGGTCCCGACACTACAAATGCTGCATTGGGAGATGCCGACGGGTTGGGGGGCGGTGGATGGGAAGGCGAGGTCGAGGATGTGGGGTTAACGAGGGGTGTTTGGGGAGGGAAGAAGAGCCTGGGGATTGCACCTCCACGCAACTGCCAATCTAGTTCAGAGCCCTGGCGGCACCATGGCGCTCAAGATGTACGATGCGTGTTCCATGGCTCAACTGAGCATTCGGTTGCGGCGAGTGAGGAAGACGAAGCAGTGGGAGCTCTTCCAGCGGATTATGCTTGTCATTGTTATGGTTGTCTGGGTTACGACAGTGATGACTTCCGTGTACTACCGTCTCACTACAGGTAACGTTGGGAAAGCACAACAAGTCACTGACTGCATTTGAGAGGAGAATTCGAGGCTAGTGAGGGAGTAGAGAAAGTGCGCATTCATGTCATTTCCTGTTCGTTCTCACGCCGCGACTTGTACCCGTTGTTAAAACCGATTATCAGATACTTGTCAACAATGCAACTTTGTTGAGACCTCAGAGAAAATCACCTTACTGAGGGAAGGATTCGAGTTACTTTATCGAGCTCGGTGTAGTCGATCTTATCGTTGGTCATCTGCCTTGGCTCCGCTGCTGATAAATTGCTCTTTGGGAATGCTTTGTGATGTCATTCAGTCCTAGTAACTACCCATGTTTACCGATTATCTGCTCTGGGTTTAGATATCAGAAGTTTTTGAGTATGAGAAGCCGAACGTCTATGCATCTGTTGGTTTCTCAGCAATAACTTGCTTACTATTGTGGTGTTAATGTAGATTGATACCAGCATTCGGGTAGCAGCATTTTAGTCTTTGTCGCATTTTCTTTTCCCCCGGGAATTCCGTCGTTCATCTCACTTCGGTGTCTAATCTTAAGCTACTGTGTCACGTGAAGGTGAATAGCTTTTGACGCTGTCATTGGCCGCGCAGATTCTGAAATTGGTACCAGCTTCTCCACCTCGTCTATTCCAACCGGTTCACTTCTTCACGGGAGGAAACTTGCATCACGGTAATCAATTGATGTTTGGACAACGTTGAAGAATGTACTGTAATCAGATGTGTACCTGTGAAGTCTCACCCCCAGACATTTTTGAGAATTTAGGTTACGGGATTACCCCAGAATCGACTCACCAGTTTGCTTGCAGGATGCAACGATGATGTGTCTGCGTGAATGACCTAGACATGAATCGTACTCCATGCAATCGCCGGCATCTCGAGGGCTTTCGCTCGCTTGATTCACATTCGTCTGTTGTTGATTCCCATTGATCGAACGGTTTCTCATTGGTTCGGAAGCAGCCGATGCCACACAACGAGAAAAAGCCGTGGTTGTTGACTGCAGCCCTCTTCCCCATCTACGCCAACGAGTTCATGAAATGAAAGCTGCATTTATGGCGTGAAAAAAGCTAGAGAGGCTCCAGGGCTTTGCAACGAAGTTTAGCACAAACTCATAGCACATTCTCGCTAGTATGTTTTCTTTTTTTGTCGATCCGGCGATTTCATCGTAGTAGCTAAGTATTGTGGAGGATAGAAAGCATTGTAGCACTGTTGTACGATATGTGCTTCTTCTGCTAATCAAGCCAGGCACAAACCATTCTTTGTACGAGTAGAACCGGGTATTGAAATGCTCGGCCGATGTATCTCGTCATCACCAACGTGGCTTAGAAATTGCCGATAAGCATCTTTTCGCTTTTCAAGCTCATTAGCATCTAACTGCTGGTAGTGAGTCGAGGTTACAATTCTCTCTTCAAATTAATTGTCTTCACTTTCATTACCACATTAACATTTATCAATTGCGACGAGTAGTTGCGATGCATAAATGGTTGTGTTTGAACTACTCACCACAGCAATTCAACAAACACTGTGCAATACCCACAGATATATGTATATAACATTCATAATCAAAATCGAGTAGCTCCATCGTCGTAGGATACATGTCTTCCCAAACGACAAGGAGCAGCGTCTTCATCGTACACCCCACAGCATGTCCACCTTTGTTTCCAATTTTTACTTCCCGTATTTGGTCGTTCATTCTTGGTATTCCATTTATAGACAATAACTCCACTTGAATCAGCCCACTCTCCGTCTATTCCTTGATGTGGAGGCGCGTAGGTATACAAACCTGGATCTCCTGATGCCCAGCACAAGAGAACCACAGAGTGATCACAATGCACTGCAAAATGTTTTGCAAGCCGCAGCAGAAAGCCGCTCCACTCTTCTACAGTCAGCATCAATTAGGCATGTCCATTTTAGAAACTGAGTTGTATCAATTCGAGGTGTAGTTTTTACATCAACGCACTGAAGTATCGTAGGGGGAAGCAAAAATAGCAGCAGTGATTGCGACAATCTTATTTATTGTTGAAGTGGAGGACAATACGCTTGTTTCAACCGATGGAAATGGTAACAGTACTTGACGTGTGGGCTACTTGACGGTGAAAACATGAATGTTAGCCTCCACAATCTGCCCGAGGAGAAACAGCATTGATCAATTCTCCTAAGTCACTATCCTCTATTGAACGAGGGACCTGTGCTTTCGTCATACTTGAAAGCTTAAAAAAGAGCATTACACGTACAAAAGAAATCTTTCGTAAAGAGAAGCTTAGAGTAGGATACTGACCCGTCATGTGGCCGTGGTATTTGCAAACAATCGGACTATTGTCCTCATCTTGATAGGTCATCCCACACCGAAGACAAACCTTCGGTTGCTCCTTCACCGTATCCGAATGCCCGTTTTCTTGAGATCCAAAAGCCCTAACATCGATCTGCTCACTACCAGTACACCCTCTCCTCCAAGCACCACCTCTTCCTCGCCGACTCACTCGCACACAACCTCCAGCTTCAATGCTCCTTAAACGAGAACTCAGATCGAACCTCACACTAAAATTTTCATTTATCTCAATTCCGTACAAAATTAAACAGCTCTCCACAGTCCGCTGACAGCTGAATCCACGCAACCTAAAAGCAGCGCCTAATTGGCCGCACACACTCTCTTTAGCCACAAAAACCATACCGCAGTCAATGCAACCTCCTCAGACGAATCCGAATTCGAAAACGCCGCTTCCAGATTACTTTAGAGAACCGGAAACCGCAGCAAACTGAGCAATTCAACGAAGCAAAGCTTCAGATCTCGGAAGGTTGAGCAATTGTAGTAGCGAGTGCACAAGTGCAGAGGCCCCGTGACTCTGCCGTGATCCCCCAGCGCGGCAACGGGACCCCCTCCGAGTCGAAGAGCGCGGTGTTGGGTCTCGAACGTTTCCCTGCTGGGGACGAAACGTCCCTTTCGAATGGATCACCGTGTCCCCTATCGTCAACTCAGCATATATATATATATATATATATAATTTATTTATTATTTATTTTTGGTTTAGTGAAAAAGTAATGAGTATTTGATTTACACTCTAAATATTCTTTTGAAATTTTCTGCCTGCATGTAAGTAAGATATCAAGCCAAAACATAGTCTATTGTCTTGCACTATCAATAGGTTGATTGTTTATTGAAAGGAGTAAGATTATCTAAGTGTATAAGAGAACTTATTATATTACATGAGATCTCAACATTGGGATTGCAAGCAAACAAAAGTTTGAAATGGAATTTTTCTAATGTAAATGAATGTATGTATCTAAACGTGAAATTACCAAGTAAGGAGACATATTCATTGCATTGACAAAAGCCCACATTTGAGAGGATATAACAATGTTAAAGGATTTAGAGTGCAAATAAGTGGAAGTATTTGGTAACCTTGCCCTCAAATATTAAGCCTAAAAGGATAAAATTAATGCATTTCATTTCTTTTGTGAGAACTATTAAAGCCATTTGAAATGACAAAAATACTATGATAATTGACTAACATTAGCGTGCAAGAATTAGATTTTATTAGATTTTATGCTCTTACAATATATAGAATAAAATGAATAAAATATGATTCATACAAAGGAAGTCTCTCCAAGGATTAATTGCTTGGACCTATTTGCAAAGTCCTTGAAATTTCTTACAAAACATTCTGCTGAAAAAAGCACTTAACTGCTGTCCCTGCATGATATACTGGAACAAAAACTAACCCCAATGTACCTCTAAACTGAGATCAACATCGTCTGTGGTACTCAGAACAGGAATATAACTCAAACCATTTCTACTACTGCAGATGTGGAGTACGAATAAATCTATATAACGCAAAGTAAGAATCACCTAAAAACTGGGCAACCTGATACTTGATTACGGAAGATTGGATCTTCGTAAACCGCGAGCTATATGTTATGCTTTTGTGGAGATGATTCTTCAACCTTCTGTAGCTATGTCATTCCACTAAAGAAGCGAAATATACCATGTCACATTGAAAATAGATAAGTTCTTGCCATTCTACCTAAGTACCATAATTGTCCTGAAACAAACACTTCAGGCTGACATAAGATTTTCAAAACCATCAAATATGCTGATCATTTGACACAGAAACGTTATCCATGAAACGTTGCAATTATAAAAATCATCTCTAGTAGCTACGAACAGCCGACCACTACAAGTGGAAAGTGAAGGTCTGCATATCATCTGTTAATGGGGAGGAGAACCACCCTTAGTAGTTTCTGTACACTCCATGCACCTTATCTAATGTTTGCGATTGCTGAAGCTAATATTCAGTGTAATCAGAATTACCTAGCAGATCAGAGAGCAAAAACGAACGAAAGGTCTAAGATTGCAGAATGGCGAATGTCCCCCCTAGTAACCTGCAGAGGAAGCCGTTGCAGGAGATATTAGAACAGCTGCGAACTACAGATTTAGCACTAAGGAGGTGGCACTCATAGCGTTATAGATGAACACTCCTTGAATTGGTGTGAATTGCCCCGTCAACAACTGCAAAGACACAAGAATAGTTAAGGATATTGTTGAATAGAGCATTGAAAGAAAAGCAATGAAATGAAAAAGAAAAAGAAAAACATTGTCAAAAGCAACATAAAGCAGAAGTCGACAAATTAATCTTCATGATCGACACAAATTGAGGAATAAAGGAGCATTAATACCTTAATGCATTCTTGAGAAGCAATTCCCCCCACAATTGATGCCACACAGTGCATTTCGCCTGCTCCAAACCGACATACTTCGCTAATTATGTCTTCAGGAAGACTTGCTCCACCTCCCCCCATGTCATTTAATAGACCTACCGCTAACGCCTTCAACCTTGATACATCCTCCTCCATCTCCCTGAATGGACAGAACCGTTGGTATTTCGAGACACAATACTATGTACCTAAAATTCTACTCCATTTTGTTTCAGGATGGAAGGAATAGATACAAACCAAATCCTAAGAAATGTAGACTGGTTCACTATATATTAATAAAAGCTGCAAAGAAACTACTTATTTCCTCAGTCAGTAATCTAATATGTGATGTACATAAAATTCCGTCAAATATTGAGCCACCTCTGAAGTTTCAAAAAAAAGGAGGCAAATAAGACCCAAATCTAACATGAAGAGTCCAGCCATTGATCCATTGCATGAGATAGAAAGATCAAGGAAATTCTATCTCTCTTAGTAGTTGTAGCACATACCGGTCAAAGACACCCGGAAATCTATTGTAAGTTGCAGAAAAGTGGTCTACTGCCCGAAGCAGCACATACAAAGCTGGATGACTGTAAAAGAATCGAACATAAATACATTTAAAACCTCTCAACATATCATTTAAAATAACTATCTGCAAAGAGCAGAAACCTAATAGAGTCGTAAAGAAAATGGGGAATTTGGATGTAATACTCTTGCATTACACTTTGAAATTGCACACTAAGAATACTAAGTAAGAGATAAGGATGATCGGAACAGTCTCTTTACCTGCTTTCTTCAACGGCAAGAAGTCTCTGAAGCTCAGGCCCTGACCGGGGACTAAACTCTTCACCCAACCTCTTACATCTCAATACCTGCATAAGCTTTAACGATGTTAAGAGCTGCCTGAAGAGACTTGAAACGGTCAAGACACTGTCGGGTATTCATTAGAAATTGTCGAAGTAGCAAGGTACTCCCTGACCTACTACACAGGCAACATAGAAAAGGCAAGTACCAACATTCATACCTTTAAATTACGAGCATTCTTGCAAAACAGTTTTAATGTACTTCTAGGTATAGGAGAAGATTCCCGGCCAATTCGCTTCAATATGCGAGCCACATGTCCTTCCATAGCTATTAAATCAGCCTCTGCTCGTGCTTGATATATCATTTGCAACTTAATATAGTAGCTGCGATAGAAGTCAAGACTACAAGTTCAGGTGGCATATTCATTTACTAGAATAAATTGATTCCTTCCAAAATGGGACCGCAAGCAATTATCCAAATCTACCACTGATCTTTAAAACATATTTGACTTATGACGGGAAAGCGCGACAATCATAAACTTTAATTGAGATGATGACATCTTACTCTGTAAAGGAATGCATGTCTGGAATTGCACCATCCAATGGAGGATCTCCTTGACCCTCATTGGCCATGAATAGCTGCAAGTAGCTTAAACACTATAGATAAGAGAAGATAATAACATTCACGAAAGCACAAATTTAAACAGGGAAATAGTAAAGAGGAGCAAATATGGGAAATTAGGAAAAGCAGAAATTTTCCACCTAAATGGTAGAATCACAAAACTAAAACTTTGGGTGCATAAAAGAGGCTTCAATAAATTGTAGAATAGCAACCTCATCGTATCAGATAATCAACTCAGATAGGGACCAGCTTCAACAAACCTTGAGAGCAGCAACCATGACCCAGAAGTCAGAAGATGACGCATCAACATCCGCTGCTTTGTCATCCAGAACAGCATGTAATTGCGAATCTGGCACATACCAAGAATTGAAGAGCCATTACAAATCGGCATTCAGAAATTCGTAAACCAGAACTGAAACACAGAGCTAGACTGACCAATCAGAAATGGAAGCTAGAAGGTTTATGACTTCAAAATTCAAATGTTTCTCTGAGGACTTGAAACCTTATAGCTCACCTGATAAGAACCTGAATAAAAAAGTATTATAGAAAAGAGAAAAAAGAGAGTAAGTGATGAAATGAAACGAAAATGGAAGAATAGCATTTACCCTTACCAATACAATCATTCAGAAACATAGAACTTACTAATTTGGGGAGGAAACAACACAATGTATGCATTTTTCAAAGCTTCAGTATAATTGTCTTCTTCTTCTTCAACCCGCCTCCTTGCAGAGATTGCTTCCTAAATTTTTTTAAGAATACAACGAAAAGTCCTTCAGAAACAGAGATAGTGACTAACGTAACAATCAACAGAGCTGGATAAGCAATTATAATATGAACTTTTGTCTCTCCAAAAAATTTAACAACTATCAAATTCCATGCCTTTTTCAAGATAAAATGTGCCGTATGGGTACCTTGAACAATCTAACATTTGGTGGTAACTTGCCATCGTGTGCTTTTTTCCATTCTTCTGAAATTTTTATCAGGAGTACTGCAAATGGAATATGTTTGTGCAAGTTATTATCTGGGGTATCAATGTCGAATTCATTAACGTAGCTGCACAACACAGAAATACGAGGAGGAATAAGACAAGCTATATCCAGAGAAGCAAGCTAAGCCGCAAAATATCTATCAGATCTTAAGAAACCACAATAATGCTTTGTCACCTCTAGATCCACGCAATCAAATTCTACTACTTGGCTAATTAAGATGACACCTAGGGGTACAGAGAATGTATCAGCCGGTATACGTGTTATACAAGGAAATCATTCACACATCACTTCGAGCAATGCAGCAAAAAACTGTTTCATGCTGAAACAACTCAGTATTTCTGACAATATTGGACCTTTGAAGTTCAGGCCAAGGTTTATGAAGCCGAAGATCCTCCACTTTGCTGTCTGGTTTTGACTCAATTACATCATGCTCCTGTACAGGCGGGAAACGAAGTTACATTATAACACTGCAAAGACCAGACATTTCCAACATGGATATATCAAGTTTTGTCACATCGCAAGCACATTGCGCACGGCCTCGGACTTTAAAGTAAAGCTCCAATCATATATCATCCAAACACCCTTAATAAAAAAAATACTATGAAGTGACAAGAATTGAGGTGATCAATGACCCAAATAAGGAAGAGTGCGAGATCAACTGAGAGAGTCATCGCCTGATGCACGTACCCCAATAGATAATCGAACAAGTCCCGCCAAGCCATAGGAGCGAGCAATTACAAGCATAACCTTTTGCTGACGACATATTTCCTCCAACTTCAGTAAAGCCGCCTCGGTCATCTAGCCAAAACCAAACCCAGTGACTAAAGGTAAAGAAAATGATAGGAATGAAGGTAGCTTTGAATTTTTCTGAAACTAGAATTAGTTCATGTCTAAATAAACCTGAGCACAAGATGTATAATAGTAGAAAATAGGTTTGAAATTACCATGTCTACATGTAATCAAGAAAAAGACACAAAAATGTACTTTAAGCTCATCTATTTGTATAAGTGACAAGGCAAGGTTTGGCAAAGGCTACTCCGTATCAGAGCTACCGGAACAATGAGCGTTCTGTGATTGCCAAGCACGAAACGGCACGTCGTAAAGAAATCGCGTGTTAGCACGATAACTGTATCATTTACCTGCGTTGCGATAACAAGAGTAAACTGTGCGAAGAATGCCGGGTTAGATTCCAACAAAGCTTCTGGCGACTCTTCAACGAACTTGGCGCCGACTGATTCATTCAGCTCCTGAAGCAATGCACATACACTCTTTGCCTTGGATTGTCCCAGATTTTCCCATTCAACTGCAAAAATACATCCCCAAACATCCGTAAGGTTGACACAGTCCATTGGAGGGGAAAAAAAAAAAAAAAAAAAAAAAAAAAAAACTACCTACAGTCAAAGTAATCATATGAAGAAGGGCAGTGTTCAAAACTCAGTCTTTAGTTCATCAACGAGCATGGAAAATGGGAGTACACGAAACATTTTCGGACCTTATCGACCTACAAAGAAGAATCCAGGAAAATGGGCAGGTCAAACGAAGCTCACCCAGGAAATTATTGCCCAAATCCGATTCAGTGACTTTGGATGCATCCACAACAGTGAAAGAGCCTATCCCTCCTAGGACTAAATTCTTCAAAGCTTCCGAGCCAGAAGGACCACAATTGAGAACACAAACGCGTGCTCGTTCTAACGCAGTCTGACCATGCTCCCCCCATATTCTGCACATGTCGACAACACATTGCCTCTTAATTACACTTAAAAGTGGTCCGAAAACAGAGATTGTTCTCCGCAGTGGTGGATCTCAAGACCATGCTACGGACGACACTTCATAAATCAAAACGACAATATCATCCACACCAATCAGCGATAATCAATCCAACACCAGTTCGAGTACTCTTAACCTAGAATTGGAACTCACCAAAAACAATGACATTACAGATCAAATTCATGTCAAACTAAGGATTACAACCTACTTCAAACCATGGGTGAACCAGCTACATTAAGGGTCACAAGTGCGGCAGCCTGCCGAACCACGGCAAAATAGAGACTCACCTGAGCTGACGATCGTACTTGTGGTTGCGCTGCGCCATGGCTGCAACTCCAGCCAAACTCCGAACTAGACCAATGCCGCACCTCAAAAACAAAAAAAAAAAAAAAAAAAAAAAAAAAAAACTCTCCCTCCGAAATCCAATCGATCAGTCACAACTCCCCCCTACACCGAATCCATTTAGCAGTGTCATCACCCCAAGCGTACAATCCACAAACAAGTCACCGATACTCCGACTCCAGGATTAAAACCTACTTGGCAACAAACTCACATTGCAGAAACAGGAACCATGTCGGGACATTACCAATAGAGCCAGAAAAAATGGGAATAAATTCACATCATCTTGAGTCTCAATCAATCGGCTCCGGAATAGCGCGCGCACACAAACACACACACACGGACGCACACATTCAAACACCGATCGAATTGAAATGGGCTGCCATCGCGCATTCTCGACCACGCTCGCCTTCGGACAGAGACTTGGAGCTCCCCACACCGATGGATGGATGATATTGTGTTTCGTCATTGTTTCATTCGTCGCGCTTCACTTGGATGATATGGGTCCTTGTTCACACTCGTGATGAGAACTCGCTTGGCAATATATGGGAGGAACCAGGTACGAAGCTTCGGAAGTGGGTCAAGGAGTTTTTATTTTTATTTTTTAATAAGAAGTATTTTTACAAATTTCATCTTTCTATTATCATATCTCTTCCCTTTAAAAACTAAATAGATAAAGAGTTGATGTGCTTTTGGTAGTAAAGTGAGTTTAGATTTCAATGATTTGAATTGTTATTCTTTAAATCCATAAACATGTTTGATTTTTGATAGGTGCATGCATTTGTAACATATTTCTTAATTGTGATCTTGATAATTAAAATTTTTAATCAACTATTCTGAAATATTTTGATACATTTTATAATGCCACAAAAAAATAAGATTTAAATATTTTTTATATTTTTTAAAATTCTATTTCTATTGTCAAATCTACAAGATATTTTGGTTTTCTAACTACAACACAAAGCAATATCCAAATTTCAAAAGAAAGAAAATTTAATTCTAATTTTTTATACTTTATTATCAAAGAAGACAATAACATAAAATATGAATTACTACTCTTATAAAATAATCATGTTTCTAAAAAACTTTTAAGAAATGTTTATGATCATAGTCAATGAGGCAATTTTAGCCAAGGTAGCCAATTATTCACCACCTACTGTTTTTTTAATTTTTAAAATATTTCTGAATCGTCTCTTTTTAAACTTAAAATCAACTCAAAAAGTAATGATAATTCACTTTTGATAGTAACTTCTTAAAAAATAATCAAAATAATCTTAAATTTTTATGAGTTCTTAACCTATTATGTCCAAGGTCCAATGTCTTGTTGCAAATTTTTCACTTAGTCTCACTTTGATGTCCTTTTCTTCTTCCTAAACAACAAGAAAAGATTTTGACCTTCACATGTGGTTGTGCATATTTGCTTGTACTTAAATATAAATGTATGTGTATATATTATATCTACTACAAAACACATTTAAATAATCTCGCAAAATAAAAAAATATCTGTTTTAATATTTTTTTTCTTTTGAATATATTAATCTGATCTTTCCAAGCACAATTCCACAACTGTAAATTTGCTTATAATATTATTTATTGGGATATTTCCTTTTATCTTATTATTTTTCAATGATTTCAGTTCGTAAAAATGTTAATTTGAACACAAGGAAAGTAATTCGATTTAAATGATCCCTCAATCAATGAAAGCTACATTGTATTCAATATTGATCATGTCAATGTATCACTGAATTATTGCATTAATTGAATAACATCCAACAAAAAAAAAAATTTCTCAAACACTTGCCTCTCTAACAAATATTGTTATACCACAATTTACCTTAATACAATGTCAAAGTATTTATTTAAATTAAACAATGGTGTTTCTAATTTACAATTTTCTCCTAAATTTGTTCCTTTCTTTTTCAGATTTTAATCCACACTTTTGTGTTTGCAATATTTTCATGGTTTTCCATTACTCTCACCTACACTTCACATCAATTTATTGAATTCATATGTATAGATATATATAAATCCTACATTTACCTCTTTAATAAAGTGAGCATTTGTAGGAATTGCTCTTTCCACACATTTGTCAACGACTCAGCAGTTCAATTTCTTCAATCTTATCCCTGGACAAGCCTACATGTGCTGGTACCACCATTTAGGAAACTATCTAATGCAATGGACAAGTCCATAACCTGCATACAAGGAAGATGTCATTCATGTTGCCTACACAGGTGTATAACCCTCACATATGGGCCATAAATCAGATAACAAAATAATCTTTTGCTGTTGAAAAATCGACATATGATACTTTGGAATACAGAAGAATTCTGATTAGCTGTAAAAGTCATGTGAAAGTAATATGTCTAGGGCTTGCCAAGACGACACACTCGTAAATACGAAGTTCGTCGTCTTCAGATAACAATCCAATAATGCCAATGCAGTCGGCATCCATTCTCTTACAACTTGGACTTGGCTACGGATCGGTCTGACTTTTGAAGCTTGCGCATCAACCCTTCTTGAGAAGCTGACATAACAAGCTGCAAGATATTTGAACAAAACAGTTAAGAACTATAAGATGCTTGCTAGAACTCCCTTAAATTTGGCCGTACTGTGAAGCCCCCCAACAATCTTGCAAATCAGCAGATTAGTAAGAGCAGGAACATGAACAACCACAAATTCGTACCTCTCCGTTTTGATTAAAAAAGTGTCCATATACTGATCCTCGACCGTTGCTTGCACGTGGACTTGATTGCTGTATCGTCATTCCAATCCCATCAAGATCTAGTGCGCGTAATCGTGATGTAAAATCAAATGTGACCTACTCCATCATATTCTAGCATTACCGAAACCTTCAGACACACATAGCAGCTGCAAAGACACCATAGAGTGCAAAAATTGACCTAGCCTTATTCAAGGATACCTGCTGTAAAGATTAAACACCCTATATGACGATGATTTATGGTACTTATGTGGGGTACTACAACATAACATTTACAAGATTATACATCATTGCAACAAATTCAATAGGGATTATTATTTGAATGCCCTACAACATCAAGGGGAAATGAGCGGAAACATACCACAAAGAGCAGCCATTCATCAGCTCTGAATGGCTTGTGAAACCACATGCTGCAACAGAACCAAATTGACTGAGCTAATGCCCATACAACGAAAATGAAGCGGAATACGTGAATTTTACATATCTAACGTCAACAAAACACTAGTTGGCAAACAATTGAACGTATACAGACTTGAAGGATGAATGCAGCAGATACGATAAGACGTACGAGTGATCCAAACTAAGTAGCTGAATTGGTACTGTCCGATGAGGCCGCTTTGCTGTAGCTAAAAAAGTCCAATCAGATGCATACACAGCTGCACACCTGAAAATGACAGTTCAATTGATTAATTTACTCAATTATAATTAAAACAGAATAAATTTAGACGTACAGTAATCATGCTGAACGTCCTAACATTATAAAGATGCAATTTATCAATCCGTTTTTAAACAGTGAAAAAGCGTTTGCATTTCTGAAATGCCACAAAGTACCACTGGTAACTACCAAATTCGATCGGGTACTAAATCACAGCTATAGATTCTTTAGTTAAATGAGCTCTCAATGAAATAAATAAATAAATAAATGAAAGGTAAAATAATGTGTTGCAATTTTATTCTTTTCATGAAGCACGCAATTCGTTACTAGTTACACTATTACGTCTAGAGTTAGATAGAATACCGGTGAAGAGCAGGATCGTCAGTTAATTTGCCTTTTGATTTCATCCACACGCTCTGCCTGCACCACTTGACGTCAAAATTAGTACACACGGAGAAAGACATACTATGTAAAAACTAACCATGTAAAAGTACTCAAATTAATGCTTGCGCCTCCCAACAAGGAAGTGGATTAAGAGTTGAATTACCATGGTGGTAGCGCTTCTTTAGATACTTCGTCAATAGGATCAACTTCCTTCACATCCAGAGGACTACTTTTGGTTGGCTTACCACCAGCCCATTTCTCTCTCTTCTTCCTGAAACAACACGTCATGACCATTCACATTCGGTGCATGGCTTTCCCTCACTCACTTTAGCAAACAAGAATCAATTTTCTGCTTTTTGTGGCAAAGATAACCTCTATAACATAGCCGTTTATACCCATGCCTCTTACACTAACACAAGCTCTATGATTTTGGTGGCTTTGAGCACTGCCATGAAATTCCGCACATTACTATTTGAATCTGTATCTTTGACAAAGTCAATAAAATTCCGTCGACATAATGAGATAAGGATAGAAGAAAAATATGCTTACAAAGGAATTCGAGGATCAGAAAAGTATCTTTTCCGTAATTCATCCTGGGATAACAGCTGAAAATCCAGAAAAATTATCCACGAATGTCTCATTGATTTGAGAGAAAGAATTAAGCAGCAATACACTTGGGAAAAAGCTAGCACATAAACTCAGCAAGATGAAGTAGATGCAAAATAAAAAACAACAAAGATCAACCAAAAATATAGAACTTACCTGGTCTGGAGTAGGAACATTTGGCATCGATTCTTGATGTTCAAAACCTTCCATGGATCTCTATAAGAAAGCACACCAAAAGAACCATCATAAAGAAAAGTACTGTTAAAGCTCCTTGCAGATACCTGAGGAATTTTGCCAGTCTGATTTTCAAATAATCCTTAGAAAGCTTGGTCATCATAACATTCGACTAATAAGAATTTGTACAGCTGAAGGAGATGTACTGACCTGAAAAGAGGCATACATTGTAAAGATTACTCTGCCTTTTTGTATTGCAGAAACCTGTCTGGTTGCAAAAGTGTGACCATTGCGCGTCCTCTCTACCTTGTAGATGATTGGCACTGCATTTATAACACAAACTTTAAATGTACAGCCAAGTATTACACATGGCACTACTTACACTGAACCAGGCAGGAAAGTACCAAGCAAACAATGATGCTGCTTGAGAAACATGTCCACGCAACGCTCGTATACAAATAATCATTTACAAAATCTTTAGAAAAAAATATATAATCTCTGAATTAAGACTAATTTAGTAAAATTGACCAGAGCATGCTTCCAGCAATTGCTGCACATGTGTGCGTAGAAAAATGAATCGTACTCCGTTCATCTCCAGTAAGGAGAAAGTACGCATGAAGGCTGTGGACTAGTAGTGCAGGATCCACGGATTTGCTAGCAGCTGCTAAAGCCTGCAACTTGCACTATATAGTAAGTCTTCTCACATACACGTGTATAATTCTCTACACGTTCATTGAAATGGAACCAATTACAATACTGAACAACCCCTGCAACATTCCACATCAAGAGTAAAACCAAGATATTTATTACTCTAAGGGTACATATCTTACCTGGCCTAAGAGCTGCCCGCCATAGACATTCCCACCAAAAGAGGGGTAGTCAGGCTTCGTGTATCCTTTATACAAATCAACCTGAATTCATCAAAGCATCATCAGAAAACGATGACCGTAGAGCTTCTGTTTAGAAAAAAATATCATACAGCTAACTAATGAATCCCTCTTCTCATCGCCATTAAATATTTTCATAATGTCTATACCTCTCACCTCTAAAGTCTCCAACTCTAGTATGCGCTCAAGAAGAGCAACTTCACTTTCATCTGGTTGTTGTGCCCATATAGATACACTAGATAGCAGATGCGCATTTTCATTACGAAGAACAAAGCAGATAACCTGCAATGAACTCCAGAACATAATGATTCAGGAAAACTAAAGGTGAAACATTGAACAGACACAGCAATGATTTAATGAGGCAGATTCACTGTAGAAGAAATAACTCAATACAAGAGACAGTAATATCAAACTAGAATTGCTACCAGACATGCAAAAGGATCTAGCTAAATGAACAAAACCATCATAGTTAAGCTTGAGCCGGCAAAAGTCAATCTGTACTCAAGACAAAAGTAAATTCAAATAATATCAACCCTTGTGACACTGATTGAACGCTGGTGAGCTCAAAAAGACCACTTGAAATCTGAATCATGTAATATAGATATGCTAAATGCCAGTACACATCCTATAACAAAACCATTAAGGACAGCATCTAACCTCGGAAATAGCCGTTACATCGGACTTATTGAGATTCTTAATTAGTTCAGCAGAAGCTGCCAAAGACGACACGAATCAGGGGTCTTCCATTTCATGTTAGAATGTTGCACACACCTACACAAATGCTAACCGCTCATGTATCTGCTGAACGTTTTATTTTCAGTTGTCACCATACGCTGAGGATAATCGCAAAAAGCACTTGAAAAGGCTATTACTCATTTTTATGGACACACTTAAAAGAGGTTCACAAAGTTTGTGCAAATCATGGGATAAGATATACTGACCTCCAAAGAAAGAAAGGAGATAACTTACCATATCCGAAATAATCTCCTGACTTCAAAAGTCCCAAAGTATGACTTCCCATAGAGTTCGGAATCGAAACTTCTACCTGCCAATGAAAATAACTTATGAGAAAAGAACAATGATTCGTGTAAAAGAAGACGGGTCAAAGTACACATGCATGCAAAAACTACAGAAAAGACCTCTGAATAGTTCCTTCTACTAATCCATTACCCCTCTCCCATCGCGAGCAGGTGTCTCTGAATGATGCCTAGAATGAAATTCAATATGCTAAAAACTCACAAAATAGTTAGTTAATCAGAAGCTTAAATTTTGTGTACCTCTCCTTTCCAAAGGAAGTACAATCCATCTTCAGGTGTACCTTCTCGCAAAAGCACCTCCCCTTTCCCTAAATGACAGAGGATCATTTTAGAATGAGTGTGAACTACACCAACCAACTCGGATAATAATATAGTTCAGTTCTCGTTCTTACCAAATTGAAGTGGCTCCACTACTTCTGCGATCTTCTGGATTGATGTTCCAGGTAGCTGCTGCAATAATGGTATCGAACCCAAAAAATTCGTCACTGCACCACATTCAAGTTAAATTGGATGTGAAATTACTGCAGACTGCACTGGATCTCAGTTTGGGGAAGATTGAATCGAAAACATGAAGTGGATCCCATGTAGATGTAGTACACTCAACGATTTCGAGTTGTTCCCATGATCCATGGCCTACGATGCGCCCATGATATCGATCTTATAATACACTGCATCCTATACTACAGTCATGACCACAACTAGCTCGACCTCGCTCATAATCAAAACTGTTTAAACTTATTCAAGAGCTAAAATGCAATATTTAAATCAACAAGCTAGGAAAAGCATCTGCAGTTCAGAGGCAAATGAATATCTCAATAATTTAACGTTGCAAAACACGACCTAATTACTTTCAACGTACAGAATCTAACCATCTCATATGATAAAACCAAAAAGACGGACTTCAGCAAAATATCCAGGGCAATGACACAGGAAAGTGGACAATGCTGTTCATACAAATTAAAAAACAAAATTGGAGGCTCTGACCACACTTGAGACATAGAAGTATAATCGCTACCTTCCACTGGAGAAACCACAATCCGCTTCCCCGTCCAACTTTCTGTCCGCGCTTCCGCCATCGATGGGTTCGTCCTATCTGAGAATCTATCCCCAAACATCGCTTCTATGTGAACAATTCAGAAAAAAGAAAGACTCACACTATCATCTCTGAGCCCTAACAGCACCAATTCTATGCCACACCATCTGGTTATAGTAACTACTCTAATGCTCGAACTAGAAGCTTCACACACAATGTCAATGAAAATTCGTCACAATCTGCCCTATAACTCACCTGAATACTAGTTAATTACTCTTAAGTAAACTCATTACCTAATCAATCTTTCTTGAAAAGACTGCACAACTCTTACAAATCCCGTGCAAACGATCCCCTAACTATCGCTCCAACTTCTGCCACTTAATTCTCTAAAACATCAAACAACCCCCCACAAACACCACCTCCACAGCCACAACGGAGCAACTCGGCTCCAAGCTAAATCCTTACGCAACACTCAACACTAAACTTCCCTCCTACACTAAGCTACTCAGGGCCCTCACCTCACTCATCTTCAGCTGCACTTGTCTCTTTTCTTCAACCACCCTCAACAAACCTTAAAATTAGACATTCAAAACCACCAGATAAAATGAAAACAGACTTGTACTGGAGGCGTGGACTAATCTGAGCTTGAAATCGAGGTGACAATCTGTGCTTCTTCCAGTTCTTCTCACAGTTGCTCCAGTTGTTTCTATTATTAGCATTTTATCATTGTTGCTGCTACTTTACATCGAGATTGGACTCCGTAACTCAATTGGCATAAGGATGATTGATGTCAGCGATGAAGCAAAAATAGCGCTGCAGCAGTTTTTGTTTTGTTATTATTCCTATTGTCATTTTGCTCTTCCTTTTTCTGTCCCTTTGCTCCGTCGTCGTCGTCCGTCTCCGTGTTTCGTTGAGTTCACGCCGGACGTCAATGAACGAGAAATACGTCGGGTTTCTTCCGTCCGCGTGTATATAGCAGAGAGGAACGTTCTGACCGCCTTCGTCCGTTCCAACCAGGAAGGGCGTTTGTTCTACTTAAACCGCGGCTCTTCATAAGCATTAGTAGGATTTAGAAAGTGTTCGTAAACGTGTATGTATGTATGTATGTATGTATCTTTCGTGACTCGTATTCTACTTATTCCTGTAGCTATATAAGTGTTTATGCGTAACAAAGTCATTTGCATTATAGAAGTTCAGATTAATAGTTGAGTGACATATTATCAAATAAGATTATAATTAATCCCAATCGATGTTTTTCATTTTATGGCTGATTGTTCTGAAAAGTCATGCAACATCAGGAATGTGTGTTGCTTGTTTCACATGACAATGTGTATATGTATATTAAATTTATTATTGATTGGTGCATGTTGTGTTTTATCCTTATTTTGTTAAAGTATATATATCTAGAGATAATTTGGAGACTATTAAATCAATCCATGTAAAACTTAAATTGACCCACCTTTGCTCTGAGTGTCATACATTCCTCACCAATCCCTCAATTTCACATCTCTAGAATTTGCACATCTCTAAAAGTTAAAAATCAACTAAAAAAAATCAAGAATAAAAATTATTTGAAAAAAAGAAAAAAAAAAAGAAATTTCTTTTTATGCATTTTTTGGTTAATAGAAATAAAATAGTAGTTAAGGAGGTTACATCAAAATAAAGAAATGAATAGGACTTCAGTATATTTCTCACAAAAGTAAAACAATATTTTACTCATACCTACTGAAGATAGAAATAATAATAACTCAAAGAATAATAGTTTTTTTCACTATACATATATATATATATATATATATATATATATAATAAAAAATTCTTCCAAATATATAAGAAAAATGTTTCAAATATGTTCCAGAAAGGTTCACACCTAAAAATAATATTATTTTTACAAACTTTAACCTTGAAATATTAAGTAACAATCTGTAACAAAAGATCAAAAGCAAAACTAAAAATGAATACCTAGAATATTTAAAAATGAAAATAAAATAAAAACGTGTAAAAATTATATTTTCAACAAGAAGAATATAATAAAAATAAAAAATTAAATAAATCAAGAAAAGAATTAAAATCTCAAAACTATAAGAAAAGTTCCACAACGACACAGAAAAAGCACAGAATGCAAGAAGGCAGAAGGAAGAACGCGGAAAGAGAAAGAAGGAAAGGGAAAAGGAAGAAAGAAGAGAAAGAAAGGCAGGGAAGTATGAATAGTGCGGACAGAGAAAGAAGGGAAGGGGAATGGAAGAATGCGAGAAGAGAAAGAAGGGCAGAGAAGAAGGAAGACCGCGGAAAGAGGACGAAGAGAAGAGGAAAGGGGGAATGCGAGAAGAGAAAGAAGGGCAGGGAAGAAGGAAGACCGCGGAAAGAGGACGAAGAGAAGAGGAAAGGGGGAATGCGAGAAGAGAAAGAAGGGCAGGGAAGAAGGAAGACCGCGGAAAGAGGACGAAGAGAAGAGGAAAGGGGGAATGCGAGAAGAGAAAGAAGGGCAGGGAAGAAGGAAGACCGCGGAAAGAGGACGAAGAGAAGAGGAAAGGGGGAATGCGAGAAGAGAAAGAAGGGCAGGGAAGAAGGAAGACCGCGGAAAGAGGACGAAGAGAAGAGGAAAGGGGGAATGCGAGAAGAGAAAGAAGGGCAGGGAAGAAGGAAGACCGCGGAAAGAGGACGAAGAGAAGAGGAAAGGGGGAATGCGAGAAGAGAAAGAAGGGCAGGGAAGAAGGAAGATCGCAGAAAGAGAAATAAGGAATTGGAAAGAGCAGAGTGCTTTGCTTCCGTTCGTCCGGTGTCGGCACGGTCCTCCCCCGCACCCACAAAGTCACCCACCCTGCTTTCGTCGTCGTGTGGCGCTGTGAGATCGTCGCAGTCGCGTCGTCGCTCATCCACGCTGCTCTTGACGGCACTGGTGGCATGGCCAGCACCCCGCTCCCGTCTCACTCATCCCCTGTCAATTCCTTGATTCGTCTTCGTTTGGCCGATACACCGATTCTTCTGATGTAGGTTTCCGAATCCCCGCACCAAATGCAGGTCTCCTTCGCAGCTTTTGACAGTGTGCCGAGTGTGTCCGGTGAGGTTTGGCTTCTGCTTTCATTCGGGGATCGGGATAATGGTGTCGTCGTATTGAGCGTAATCCTCCGACTAGGGGTTGGGATTCAGGATACAAGGTTTTAGGGTTTAGGGTTGTAGGTTTAGAGAGCGAGGAAGGATGCAGGGTGTGAGGAGAGTGGTTAGATTAGTGCGCATTCCACCCTTGCGGGAGTTTCAGCTTGTTGGGCATAATGCTTGTGTACGTGAAGCTGAACTCGCCCAGAATGGTGGTGAGCCCCTTCGATCTGCTGGACATGTTTCGGAATTTCGAGCAATTGGCTCTTCCATGGCAGCTGGTTTATTTGTGAAAGTGTTTCAATTGCATGGCTGTGAGAGCAAGTCGCAAGTCAGGGGCTTTTGCACCCAGAGTGCATTGCAGGAAGGTCATGTGCGGAAGACGAGGCCTAGCGGGGATCCCCAGAAGCTGTACGGAGAGATTGTGGCATTGATGGAAAAGAAGGTGATGCCGCATCCGCACCAATTGATGGAACTGATACGCTCTTCCTCCAGTGCCTCAGAGGTGGCATTCGCCATGGACGCTGCAGATCGATTGCGGTCGCTTAGGATGATGGAGAAGGGTGAGAAGGGAGTAAGCCATAACAAGGAGGTGACACACATGATGGTGGCTGCATGTCTTCGAGCGGGTGATAAGCAGAATGCTTTGAAGTTGCTGTGGAGAAAGAATCCGTCTGGTTTCACCTCCAGCATTGGTACCGCACATTTGCTCCTCAAGCATGCCAAGTTCCACAAAGATGTGAAATTCATGCGACAAATTTTGCGTGCCATGAAAGCTAATGACGTCACACCGACGGCGACCACAGCAGACATTATTCTGCGGCTGTGCAAGGAGAGTGGGGAAATAGATTTGATGTTCTCCCTTGCGAGAGACTATAACAAGGTAGGTCTTACCTTTTATGAGTCTCTCTTTGATGTTCTAATCTCAAGTGCCGCCAATGCTGGAGATATGAAATTGGTTCATGAGATTCAGAGATGGCGAGACAAACAAGGCTTGGTGCATACAACCGCCAGTGCTGTATCTATGGCTAAGGCGCTGGTTCTAGAGGGCAAGCCCAAGGAGGCCGCGAAGCTGATAAATGAACACTGTCCCGATGACCGCAATAATCTCACAAAGGATGAAACACTGAGAGAGAAACGAGACAGATACTTGGGCATTTTAGTGAAGGTGTGGCCTCTCCAGCTCGTCACTGCGCTCAAAATCGAGGCGAAAGAGGAATATTTGAGGAAGCTTAAGGTAGATGTAGCTTGTATGTTCGACGCTCTGAAGGACTTGGGTCTGACAATTGAGGGAATAGATGTCGGTGAAAATTTTGCACAAGGCAAAGGTAGCAATAGCGCTGCACAGAAGGAGGTAAAGAATGCTGAGGAGCTTCTACAAGGAATCGGGGACCTGTAATCTGACTTTTAGTAACAACGAGGTAGGTAAAGTTAAGGTACCATTCCTGTCAAGTTTGGCGGTGGATACCTAATTCATCTACAAGAGTTCCGGAGATCGCAAGCTAATTAGTCACCCTTCATCCTTTTTCAGGTTACTCAGCGTTTAAATTGTATGAGTCTATGATACCATCGATGGTGATCATAATGAGAAGACTTATACATGAACCACATGACCAAATTTTTAAATACACAACCGAAATGAAGATATTTGATGCAGTTGCAGCATGGGCTTCACAATCTTGCATATACCTGCTGATTACGTTTATGCTGGAGAGTGATGGAACGCCGGCATGAAAACTCATCTGAAAGGTGGGTTTCCACGAGAAGATGGTGCCTCGATTCCTCTGACAACAAAATGGTCTACTCGTGTGGAGTAGATTGCTGCATACTCGTGCTCTACTTCCAGAGTTGTCATGTAAATTGGACAACATTCGATGACTTCACAAAGGTTTGTGCTTAATTTCTTCAGTGATAGGCTGCACAGATTGGTCAGTGTTGATTGGTTTCATCACTATGACAGGGAACTCTAGACCCCTTTGTGGGTGTGCCGTAGTCTAGAGCTGGCCTTCAGATGTTACAGCCTTTTCAGACGCTGTGAATCGTGCTCAGAAGGGCATGCGAAGTGGATAACTATTTTTTAATGTAAATTAAGGTTATGAGTGTTACCCATGATTTGTTTCTATTCTTTTTTTTTCTTTTTCTTTTTTCTTTTACTGGTTCTCACCTTTAATTTATGTCCTCATCTCCACTTTTTTTTCATTTGGTTTATGAAGTTTTAACTTAGAAGAGAATAATTTGTAATGGTAAAGTTTGTGTTTGTACATGATAGTGAAACTAATTGTGAATGTAAAGACTTAGTTTGGATGTGTAAAAATGATAGCAATTTGTAGGGATTGACTTGATAGTTCGAGCATTAGAAATATTTTTAGATCTATTATATATATATATATATATATATATAGATAAATTATAGATTTGTGAAATTTGTAAATTGCATGTAACTTGTAGACTTGTTAAATTTGTCAACAACAAAGATTCTTTGAACTAGTTAACTACATGCAACTTGTAGCAACATTTTAGATTTCAAATTAAGCAACAGCTAGCAACATTAAAGTAGATCATACCAAATTTGTGTGTTATAGGTCAAGTATTATGCAATATTTATTCTTGAGTTGAGATTGTGCAATTTTGTTAAGATAAAGCTTCAATTTATTTGTTAGACAATCCAAATTGCTAAGTCTTGTGTAGAGATATTAGTTTAATTTAATTGAACAAAAATCACAACTAAAGTAGTGATGTTTGAGGCTAAAATTCTATAAAATAGAAAGGTATTTATTGATATGATACTTAAGGAATGTGGTTTGTTCATGAACCTTTTATTGTAATTAAAAGAAGTTTTACTTCAAAAAAATAGAAGAAAACTTGGAATTGCTATTGTAATACAACATGCCTTTAATAACCAAATAATTTGTAATAAATATATAATGAGGTCTTTACAATTTTTATTGTTGATTTTTAATTGTGTCAAAAAAATTAGTATCAACTAAATATATATTATTAATATGTACATTTATAAAATAATTTTGATATAATTTTCATGGATTAAAAATAATAGATTTTAAAAATAAATATTTTAAATCAATAAATATCAAATTTTAATTTTCTATTAAAATTAAAAGACTATATATATAATTATATATATATATAATTATATATATATATATATATATATATATATATATATATACACATATAAATAAATATAATATATAATCACCAAGTTAGTTTTTCAATCATAATTTTTACACCTCAATCATCTATAATCATCCTTTCATTATTTTTAAAACAATCAAGGTCTTTGCCTATAAGTTGTGGCTACTTTGAATTTGATATAATTAGATTTACCTAGATTTTTTTTAAATTAATATAATTTGGTTCTAATACAAAAATATTTTTAATTATGATTAAAATAAAAATTTATTTTATTTTTTAGTTATTAATTAATTTTTAAATATGATATAAGAAGATATTTAGAGTTGTGGATATTTTTATATATCAATAATAGAAAGAAGACCGAAGTTAGTATAATATAAACTTAAAAAAAAATGTTATCTTAAATTAAAAATTATTACATCTTTCACTTATTTCTTATAAAATGTATTAGATCTCTTAAGATAGAATATACAAATGACATGAAGTTGGCTATATCTTGATTTTTATATATGCAAAGTGACTCCTATTTGTTCAAGATGCTTGTTGTATTAGTAATGGTGTTAGTTTTGAAGGCTCTTTGTAGATATTGCCATGCTTCTTGGGAGTCATTGAAATCTTCAATTTGGAGGTAAATGGAATTGTTGATGGCTAATAAAAGATAAACCATTGTCTTTTTGTTTGTTTGTTTGTTTGTTTGTTTGTTTATTTTTTTCTTTCAATATCTAATTTATTTAATATCAATTTGTTGTCGTTGTCATTTCTAATAGATTGCTTCTTTTGATTATTTGGTAATGACAGTATTGCATTTCTTGCTACATGTGTAGTATAGACAATGTTCTACAAGTCTTTGTATTGAAATATTCTTTGAATTGTTGATGTCTACTATTTATAGTTGTATCCATTAAATAACATCGTCATTGATGTTGTTGTCTTATTATTTTTCTATTAACAAGTTGATCCAATTTTGTACAAAAGTAGAATGTAAATAATTTTGAATAAAAAGTTAAAGGTCAAGAAGGTAAAGGGCTTGTAAACTAGGGAGATGATTGAGATGGTTGAAGAGAGTTAAGTGAGTTAAAAGCTAGCTAGGAGATAAATGAGTGGAAGTCAATGAATTTGAATGTATACCATAGTTTGTCTAGAAGAGAAAAGACCTGAAGAAAAGAAGATATCAAATGTTTAAAAATATACATACATATATATATATATATATATATATATATATATATATATATATTCAAGAAGAAAAACTATATAATTTGTTGTGATACCATAAAAAAAAATTGACACCAAAGCTCTCAAGCTCTTATTGCCCATAAGCATGTTTATTTGTTAATAGGAAGGAATAAATACATATTTATATTTAGATGATGTTGAAAAAAGATACTTAACACAATAGCCATACAAGTGAATATTGATTGTTTCAAGAAAAGAAAATATTTTTCTAGAAAAAAAACAATAGAAGTAATTCACAATATAGATGAATGTTCAGAGGAATTATTGACATAGAAAAAAACAATCAACATCTAGTCTTCTAGAATTTCTAGTTATGACAAGCAACTAATAAAGAAGACAAAAATAGCCATGGCTTGAGCAAAATATGAGACATGAAGGTTCTAGATGCATATTTTTGGAAGTTATGGAAATTATAGAATCACATAGAAGAACCATTTGCTAATCTATCATAAGATGATTTGCACATATAAAATGCACATGAAGAGTTAATTCCAAAGTATTCAATAAGAACTTATAAGGAAATTTTTCAGCAAACAAAAGAATAGTGTGAAGTTGTACATAAATCATGTTCAATGGACTTAGCAAATAGATGCACTAGAACGTTGAAAGCCATAAGAAAACAATAGAAGAAAGAAAGGAATTGCAATTATTGTTTCAATTCAACTAGTTCAAAAAAAAGTTTATGTATATTTTGAATTTAATGTTTAATTATCTATTATAACCATGACAAAACTAAAAAATGAAATTCTAAGAGAACTACAAGAATTGACTTAATTGGAATAGCCTTTAACAATTTTTTTTAATAGGTGAAAACTTTGTTGAGGATTGATCATCTAAAAGATAGTCAATAAAAAAAAATCATGTCTATTTAATATCACTTCATTGATAGTTGAACCTTGGAAGTTTTGCTTGGAATAACAACAAGTTCCAAAAGAAAATACCATCAGTCTTAGAGAGTAAGTTGTATTCTATAAGAAGTTCTATAAATTTTTTCTTCAAGCCAAATAATTGGAGTATTTGTAAAGATGCTCAAAGATAAAAAAATTGAGTAATATGAAATATTGATTTTTATTGACGCATGATTCTATTAGATTAAGCATGTAATAGGTTTAATTTTTGCAAATTTTAAATTTTAAATAAACTTCTTAGGTTTGAATCAAGTGTAAGTAAGATTTAGGATTAGAACAATTTTGTTAATTCAAATAAAGCCTTATTATTAAGTTAGTGGTTTTTTAGGAACCAAAAGCAAAGCTTTGTTGGAATTACTTTAGAACATACTTAAATACTATTTATATTTATTTCATGTAAAAATTGTATGCAATAGCTATCATAGAATGTACTACATAAGAAAAATTAGTCTTATATAGGGTTGAAGAATTGATAGTCCTATTATGACTTTGGAATTGAATCCTACTCAATTAAGAATAATATGTAAAGTTGAGCCACAATATTAATAGAATTGTTGGAACTCAATCAAAATTAGATTAATACTATTGAGAAGATTGAATAAGACATACAAATATTTGAAATATTAATAAATGCATTTCTTTTCTTAAATTTGGATTGTGATCATTACATCAATAACAATAAGGCACTTTTAGAAGTCATGTCTTTTTTGATAGAATCTATTATAGAAAAAAAAAAAAAAAAAAAAAAAAAAAAAAATTACATCTAATTTCCTTAGCAAATTAAAACCATTAAAGAAAAAAAGTTATCATTGAGGTTTTTCAAGTGCTTCAAGACTAGGTTCAATCAACCTCTAATATTCATAGCATTAATATTATTGAAAGACAAATACATGCTATATTTTGCAAATTCAAAGTTGTTCTTAAAATAAACCACCTACGTGATTAGTTGGAATTGCAAAACAAGAAGGACTAGAATAGTAGTGATTTTTCTTGAAGATAGATACAATAGAAGGAAGAATGGAATAACTAACTTATATCAATTTAATGAGCTATCCATTGATATTGTTGTCTCTGTTAGCGTACTATATATTACTTATAGTATAGATGCAAATGAAATTTTTTGCCATACTCATGACTAATAATGAAGAAATCTATTTCAACCATGTGCAAAAGATCTTTTGGACAATAATCAACCATAGTGCATGGTATTGATGAAGAAAAATGTGGAAAAGTATAGCCTTAGAATAATTCTTGAAAAGAAGTTGAATTCATTTTTTTTGTATTTTTTTATTCTTTAATACATCTAGTAGGGGATATAGATGGAGAATATATATCTATGGACATTGACATGGCTTTAGATGTGAATATAATCAAGTCTACTTTGTTATCAAAATAAGTCAATAAAGACAAAATTAAGTTCTTAATTTCAATACATTATGCAAAGCAGAGCCTATGAAAAGTATTAGGACTTAAATAAAGGGATACATATGAGGATTATAAATCCTCCTATTATAGGATTGTGCTACTATGTCATAGATATTCTAAATAAGAAAGATCTTATTTTATACATATTTAATGTGGTAATAATGATACAGAAATATGTATAAAATAAGATAAAGATCTTATTTTATACATATTTAATGTGGTAATAATGAAATATGTATAAAATAAGATATTCTATATGTAATAATTATCTTATGTTCATTTGAGATTTTGTTACAATAGTTGATACTTATTTAGTCCCAAATTCATACAAAGTTTTTTAATACTTCTTATTATTGATTAGTAATACATGTGACTTATTTAAGTTATGGCTTAATCAAACTACATCATCTATTTAGACCTAAGTGCAGCAACTTGACAAAACCTTCTTTATACTTGCACACCAATAAAATCTTTCTTAGGACTATCTCAATTATATTAAATACTACCATAGAAAAAACTTAGACTTGTACTTTTTTTGATTTACATGACATGCTAAATTTGCCATGAGTAACAAAAGAAAGTTCATGTAGAGAGTAGTATTCTAACACTTCATCTAATTTCTTCCTTCAAATTTAATACGTATATTATATTAACATAATTCTATCTAATAAAGCCAAGGTGTGGTACTTCAATATATGCTTCTAGTATTTAGATTCTATATCGTTAGGACAATAGAAAGATAAGCATATTGTCATCTTTTTGGCCAATACAATCACCAAAAATAATATTTCCACCCCAAATATCTCATACATACATGCTTATGAGTACAAAAATCATATTGCAAAATTAAAAAACTTCTCTAAGCAGCTTGCTTTATTGCATAATGATATTAGCTACAACAAGCTTAATTTGTCTAAAGATACATCCAACATATGATTCAAGCGTGAAATATTTCTATGTAGTATTTATAATATATTGAATCACAATGCTATGACTTGTTAGCTTTGGTTATTTATACTCAAGCTACTAGGAGATATTTTGAAAGAACTAAAAATATAGATGGCAATAAAGGTTGATTTAAATAAGATGTCATATTTTCAAATATCTAAGATGTGAAAGCCTTTGTAAGTCCATCTATTTTTATATCAGCTACCTCCTTTTATCTTAATTATACCTCTTCTTGAAAACTAATACTTCAATTTTATCATGGATCATGTCAAGACTTATACAAGGCATTAACCATCTATTTGTCATTGATAAAAGGTATAATATGACTTTTGTACCACTTACAATTATAAAACTTTTCAACCTCTGGATCACATTGGTCATGATATATGTTATTATAGCAAATGGCAATACCTATTGATTTTTTAGTATAGTCTCTAGTATCATATATATTATAAGCATTAATGCTATTGTCAATACTATTATTAGTTCAAAAGATAAGGTATTCTTTGGCTTTGATTATATGATATAAACCTCATGTTTGCTAGTTATAGCTCAATGGCACCTAATTCTCAACATATTCAATGCCACATCACAAATAGTATCACTATCAATCATCACAATAGCACTAAAAACTGTTGACACAATCCTTCTCTCTTTGATCTTTACAATTGATTAGAAATATTATAATTGATTGATTTTTAATAACTTTTGTATACAAAATAATTATTTATATGTCTAAATATTTTCTACTATAAATAAAAATCAAATTTTTCTACCATAGTAATATAAAATTCTATGTTTATTTGTGTTGTTTAGGCCTTTATTAACCCACCTTATTTGTAGCATGTTCATTGTATACACATGGCCTTAGCTTGTCCAACCAAGTGCTTTGTTGAAATCTAACTATGGCAACAATTAGCAAAGTACTATCATACCATCATCACTCATGGAATTTATGAATGTTGCTATAGAGAAAAAATCACCACATTGATTATCAATCCATCAATTGCATCTATCTACATTTAGACTAATTAAATTCTAGCTTCCCTTGTTGCCATCTTTGACAAAAATATCATCTAATTCACCTTGGCAGCAATATTAATATTGATTTCAATGATGCAGCATAGCTAACTTTTATTACAATGTTGACTACTACAACATATGATCCAATATGCATTCCAATTGTAGATTAACCATAATTTATGTCTAAAATGTGAAATATCTAACTCAATATTAATTTAACTATTAATTGGTGATATTGTGTCACCAAGTTGGTTCATAAAAACTTAGATGTATTCAGCACTAAGCCAATAGATCTCACCAAAATCAAGCTATTAGAAGATGATATTATCACCAACATTGCACCAATTCACCTAGTTGGATATAGAAAAAGCATCAAAAAACATAACACAATTAAAAAAAAAAAATTAGAAGTTATTAGACATAAATATAATTAGTCCATATTTCTTTTTGTAGGCATCACTAGTGCTTCTAGTTGAAAAGAAAGATAGTAGTATAAGATTCTATATTGATTTTAGATAATTAAAAGTTATCACCTAAAAAGATATATATCCACTATTACAGATCAATGATATTTTTGATCAACTTTAAGGCACCACTAAATTCTTTTCAATTGACTTCATCAATGGTTTTTAGCAAGTATTGCTTTTTTAAACAACCAAAGAAAAAATCGCATTTATGTGCTAACAATGATTATTTTAATTTAATACAATGTCCATAGAGCTATGTAATGCAACACACACCTTTTAACATTTAATGGTTGTGATGTTGGATAAATTGGATTAGAAATGGGCCCTAATATACATAGTTGATGTTAATATATATGGAATATTGATTCTTATTTCATCAACTTCACACATATCTTCACTTACATGAGAATTGATGTGCTTAAGCTCAAAGAAAAGAAGTGTGTAATCGGCCTACCAAAGTTTACTTATCTAGGCTATATAGCTTTAACAATAAACTTACATTTTGATTATGCCAAAGTAAAAAACTATTTCATAATTTTCCATATCTATTAATTTAGAGTGCATGCAATTCTTTGTTAGATTACTTAACTACTACTAACAATTTGTGATAGATTTCATAGTCACTACTATACTACTCTATTGACTTATGAAAAAGAACATAGTCTTTGTATAAAGTAGAATGGAGCAATTTGCTTTTGAAAATCTAAAAATTAATCTTTGTTCCACTTCTCTCCTAATCTATCTCCACTTCTACTTATCATTTATATTATAGACAAATATGAGCTATAATATTGTTGAAACTATCTTGAGCTAGAAACTTCACAAAGTCAAATATATAATGGTCTATGCATCTAAGAGACTTTCTAAAGTAGAAAAGAACTATGGTATTCAAGAATCTAATGGATCTTGGAACATCACCATACCAACATAATATTATTTCCGTAAGGCAAAAAAAAGATGGCAACAAAACAAAGTTTGAAAAGATGAATTGAATGTCACCTTGCAATTAAAGATATCAAAGAATAAACATTTTCTTGATTGGAGGAGTGAAGTACCACACCACGACTCAATTTTACTATCGTTTCAATATATTAGATGACCATATATATGGTCATTATATATCTTATATTTGATCCAAATATACTTGAGGTATATATTAACACCTTTTACATGTTAATAAGATACTTCATTGTAAGAATCCACTCTATACTTATAAGAAGTTTTTGAAGAAATTATTTAAATCATGATGAGTTTTATTGTTGTAACAATTTAGCTTGGATTTTCACAAAAGAAGCTCGCAAAGATAAGCACTTTTAATCTAGTCTCTAATAAGAAAAAATCCTTGATATATAATATAAGTACTTGAAAGTGAAGCTGCATTATTTGATGCTTTTGTAGAAGCTTGCCAGACTGACTTAATTATCATCGATCTAGACAAAATTCTAGCCAAAAAGATGAAATATCATCTTCTTCAATACCTCACATGAGATAGCACTTTTTTTTACAAAAAGACTAATCCAAAAGTAATTTGCATCCTATAAGTGTTGAAGATTTCTAATTTTTTTAAAATTTTGGAGTTGTTTCATATGGCACATACATTGGGGCACTTCACAAAATAACATACACTTAAAGAGCTACAAAAAGTATACTATTGAATCATAATAATTGGTAATGTAACTTATTTTATTTGTCGATGCTTCACATATCATATGAAGCATATCCATAGCAAGAGCACTACACTACACATATTAACTTGTATTTCTATTTTGAAATCTTTTATACAAATTAAGGTCGATTAAATGGATCTATTAAAGAAAACAATGGATGGTCATTGATATGTGATTTTTGCTACTTATAATATAATGGTTTGATCAAATGATTCAACCAAATGCTTTGTGCTCTCATTAAGAAGAATGGCAAGTATAATGAACATTGGCTTACAATACTATTGGCAATTGTTTTTGCATCCCACACCACTGTCCATTCAAGTAGATATTTTTCACCCTTCAAAATGTTGTATGCCAAAAGCCACAACTTTCTATAGTCTTAATAGATGCAAACTTGACTATTGTAGAGTCTATCAATTTGTATGATAGGCTAAATAGACTACTGTAATATTATGCTTATCTTAGCACATAAGTACATGAAAATATTAATAAAGCGTAGCGCTTTAAGAAAGAATGACATGATAGGAAGGTTACATACACACGAGAATTTGTTGTAGGAGATATAGTCTTATGTTGTAAGGAAAAACAATGTAAAAAAATATACAAATTTTGGGCCAAATTTATAGGTCCCTATTGGATCACCACCATTGATGAGGACAGCAACACTTTCATCTTTAGACAATTTGAGCTGAAACAACACTAATTTTATTTCTAGTTGCAATCTATATTATAACCTCACCAATATCAACCTGGTAAGTTGGCACATACAATACACACCAAAGTAGTTTTTTTTGCAAAACATTACTGTAGCTCAACTCTTCCCAAAGAGGGAGTCCTTCTGTATGTAGAGATAAGAATTGGGCTGAGCACAAATCTTGTGATGCCCAATGAAAACAAGAACAAACCGCACTTATAAGTTTATAACAAGCATGTTGCCCTCATGTATTTTGATATAAAAATTGTTTTGCTATACTACCTCAGCAAATATTGAGGTGTGCATTGTTTGAGTTGGCTACATATATGTTTGCTTTGTATGATGAATTTCATCTACGGATTCCTTAAATCTTACTGATGAGTTGTCATATCTCTCAGCTCAAGCCTGCCTCAAGCAGGGTACCAGCCTTTTGAATATTGCCAAGTCAAGCTAACTTAGTCCTCTCCCATTAGTTGAGACAACAATAGTGACTCGCCAAACTTTTCCCAGTACACCCTCATGTACATGTTCACATCTTTGTCATCTTGCAGTGGTGGAGGTTGTGGTGAAGCATCAATTTATTTTTTTAAGGCTCTCCAGATGTGAGAGTGTCTGCACTCACACATCATCCTGAGGTTGATTAATTTTGAATCAAATTCAAACTGAAAGTACTGCCAGTAACCACAATTTGATTGAGATGGGTGCAACCTGCAAATGTGCAAAGGATTAATTGCACCAGGGTGATTAATTTGATGTAATCACATGCAACATTGTGGCTTAAAATAGGTTGTTGGGTGCCCATGTCTATGTATCTGAGATGTTGGATTTTCTGTGACTGCAATAAACTTTTCAGCTACATATTCTTTGCACACAAATGAATGTTGCTCTGATGATTTTATTTTATAATATTTTATTTTTTGAAGACGTCTCTGAATAAATACAACGAAAATAATATTAGAAGTGTAGAAGTTGTTCGTTTTCTGTTTGCATCATTACATGTTTTAAGAAGACTACCCATAATGTTGTATGTTTTATATATTTCTTTGAAATTTCTGAAGAATTGATTTTACAATTTTTTATGCAGTGAACATTAATTCTTGCCACATATGTGTCAATGTTAATTTACCAGCATGCTGTTCTATATAAATGCGTTGCTGCAACTAGAAATAAAACTAACATAATCATTATTTTCAAAATAAAAGGACGCAACAGTTACGTTCATGAATGAATTCTTAAATCTTGAAAATCTAAAAAGTAAATATAATCTTTGCTTGAAATATTTTCCAATAAAAGAATTAATTTACAAAATAATAATAATAATAAATTACACCTAATATCTCCACGTGAAAATTTGCTCTTTCTTTTTGCACATAAAATACTTGGGAATCATCCCAGCCATCCAGCAGACACACACCGTGAAAGGGCCCACACGGACTTGGACGGCCTAGTCCTGGCTCGCAAGAGGAAGAGGGGTCAGTGGAAACAGGGTCGGAAGAGGGGGTCTTCGGGTGGCGGAGACCGAAGAATTAATGGACTTCGAGCCTCGGCCCCAGACTCTCAAGAATCCGGCATGAAATTGCGGCTTTCGCTGCTGCTGGGCCTGCAATGCAATGGACCTCACTCCGGTATCTCTCTCTCGCTGTCCACTTGCCTTACGTTCCCCGCCTTGATTAGCTGACGAAGTCGCCTCGTCAAATCCGTCAACGTTCCTGCTGATTTCTACGAGCTCCTGCAGTGACTCAACAGTTCGGTTGCAGACAAGAGTTGGGCTTTGGAGGATTGGCCAATGTCGGCCAGCATAAGTCTCGTGGATCTGGGTGGTGGCTTGATTCGACAGATTGACCCTTCACTGAATGGCGACAATGAGCTGCTGGTGCGAAATCGGTCGTGTTTCATGGCCGAAGTCTTCATTCATGTTTGAGTTTGTAGGAAAGATATTGAGCACTGCCGATGGAACGAGATTTAATACTAAAACTTAGAGAGAGGCATATCGTGAAGTGCACGTAATCTATGCTGTGTTTTTTAAGCCAATTCTTTTGTGGCGATTTGGCAATTTGACTTGGTTAAAGGTTGGTTCTCATGGTTCTCATGGGTTGATGGTTAGGTGGGTCAATTTCAACAAGTCAATGGTTGCCATGCCGTGGCAACGAACCTGTTAGTGGTTCATCCATGCTTGCTGCATAAAAAGGAAAGTGATGCGGTTAGAAATAGCCTAAAACCTTGAGGTTCCCCTAATCAACGTGTTGCTTTGTTTTGGTTATAGCCTCAGAGTTTTCTGCATGTTTTTTTTTCTTTTTCTATTTTTATTCTTTTGAATTTCACCTTTTCCCTTAAAATTAAACCTTGAATTATCGATATGGGGATTTAGCGCAGCTAGCTCTACACTAACTGTCGGTTTCATCAGTTCAATCGGTAGCTGTTACAAAATGTCATCGGAGGGATTCTCTTCATGTATAGACTGGGACTGTGGAATAGGAGACGAAATCGTAAGTTTGCGATGAGGTTGCAGTGATGTGAGCAAGACAAGAAATACGACTATTAAACCCGATGTAAGGCCATTGACTTTGTGGATCTGCGACAAGTGGACCACATCGGCACAATGATGGGACGTTGTATGCATGGACACTTCTTTAAAATTTTGATCATCCCGATTGAGAGAGGATTTTAGCTTCTAGACTGAACTGGGCCTGCGAATCTGCTGAATGATCTGCTTCCCTTTTGACTTTCGCTGCAATAGTGCAAGTGCGGTTGTGGGTCGAAGGTTTTCGTTGCAAGTTGCGAGGCGAAGCAAGCAAAGACTTGTCGGGGTTTGACATTCGCCCAAATATATACTCTGCGAAGAGGCGTGCAAGACTTTGCTGCTAAAGTTTATAAGAGTGGAGGACCGGCCACCGATTGCAAGGTTCAGATGGGAAGAGTTTCGGTGCGCAGGATGTTGGCGTGTGAGTATGCGTTCATCTTGGTGCTGCTGGTGACGACGCCGTGCAGCGCTGCCCGAATCCTGCGAGATGGCTCAGGTAAGTCTTTATCAGGCGCTTTGGTCGGTGTCATGCTTGTGGGAGAGTTGTTCGATGTGAGTTACTTTGTTGAAGCTGGCGATCTTAATATTGAAAACTGGGGCTGGTGGAATCTGGAACGTATGCGCAGCGTCCAATATCTACACTGCTATGCGAGCAGGATTAAGTACAGCACTGTGCCAAGGTCCAAAATTCTCGCAACAAAACCTATGTTGAATCTGACGAGATTGCTGTGATCCCATTGTTTTAGCAATGTCTAGGAAACAGCTCCGTTGAAGAGAGCCACAAAACTGGGAAACTGCTAATGAAATGGATTGATCGACAAACTGGTGATGGTAACGTAAGTCCGTTTGTGCACTGCTGCACAAGAATATTCGCATTGTTTGTCTTATTTAGATTGCGAAGGCATACAACGGCACTCTTGAATTCTCTGGATACCAGTGCATACTTCTAAGTTCCAGTAGCTCAACTTTCAGCTGTTGGTTTTCAGGTGCCCGCTAGATTGGAAGGTAGCGATCGAATGCATAGACAATGGGTTCGCCTTCTGATCGAGGAAATACACATCGACTATGCTGAACCAGCACCAAATCCTAGCGCCCCACACAATGCCACTCCATGAAAGAAATACGACTTTTGTAATTGGTTACGAGGCTTAGTCTTTGTGACAGCCCGGAATGGGCACGCAAGGTCGATGAGTGGACTCGCCTGCCGGTCGAGTGGGGCAGATCACACTAGACGATGGTTCACCCAGCGGTTGTGTGTTTACATGGAATCATATTTTTCTGAATGAACACATTTAGAGACTGTTGACAAAATCAACGACTGTGTATAGTGATGGAAAATTCCACGTGCAAATGTAAGCTTTTTCGGTTCGAGTTTCATCACCGAAGAAGAGTCTTCGAATAGTAAGTCACTCTTGTAACCATTTTTTATTTTGCCACTACAAAAACTTCTCAATGAAATCCAATCAGTACCTAGTTTAAAAAATTAACTCTTCACAAATGAGTTCGCTTTTATCTCTTTTTTGTTTAACTCACAGGAAAACTTTCTTTACAATATAAAATACCTATTTCAGTACAATGTAAAATTAAACGTAAAATTGAAAGACATAGTACACACCATACACTCATTTTGAAAATACTATCACATAGTATTGTTCTTTGTTTTTTAAATCAATATGTATGGTTAAGGCACCACAAACTAACAAATATCCTAACTTTTACACAATGTGCTTTAAAATGGCCCATTGTCACGACAATATGCACCCATTTCAAAACTCGTAATATCGAAACAAGGATTTATGTGTGCGTTGACTACATCGTGTCAAACTCATCCACCTCCACAGATCTCTATCTGGGAATCTGCTCTGAACACCGCAATCGCAACTTCATGCAGTTTTTGCAGTAAAGAGCACCACATTAACAGTTGCACTTATCAAACCACGACGCAACAATCAACAATACAACCGTAGGTTAACTCGTCTAACCGGCAACTATCGCCGATTCTATGTGGCGCCTGCCTGCACAGAACACGTCACACCATTTAGCACTGTACCCAGAGGATCTCGCCACCTCCGGGCTACGCAGGAATTGAGCAATCGCTTCCATTTTGGCTACAAGGCGCTCACTTCTACACATTGCAGCCATGCCCAGTTCGACGGAGGAATCAAGGCACCCGCCATCCAACTCCCTGCCGAGCGTGCTGCGTCACTGATTCGTGGGACTTCACCAGTGGAAGCCGTGATCGGTATACACTGAATACGCCCGAGAACACACTCAAAGGGTCAGCTTGGAACTGGCGTTGCTATCGTAGGGTCAGCGGTGAAATAAACGTCATCAACACACAATCTCAGCATCAAATGCATATTATCAACATCTGTAGGGCTACGCACGGGCAAACCTTCCGCCGTCCGACCCATGCGGGGGCAGTGATTCCGGACTCGCTCATCAAGCCCGCACTCGGAGAAATAGACAAGTCTGATCTACCAGACCCAGTGCTGATTCATGTGGTTACCAAATACACTTGGGCCGGGATAATGCTGCTGCCGCATCGGAAACCTGGATGAACCATCAGACCCACCAGGGCCTCGAACGGAAGTGCACCTCCCTCCCCTTCCGCAACCTCGCCGTTCGAAATCCCAGGCACCGCAGATTCCATATAGGTCGGGTTGAACTGGGCACCCTTCCGCACCGACAGCATTCTTGCCGGCGGCTGAAAGGAGAATGCCAATCTGTGCAGGAGCCACACCGAGACCGCCAGCTTCAAAAAGCTCTCGTAAAACCGGCTCGACGGGTGCCGACCGGCACAGATGTCGTCGCTGTGGTTGAAGTCTCCGAAGAACGCCTCCTCCGTCGACTCGCTCACTATGTGCAAGAACTTCTTGAAGCAGAACTCGCGAAGGAAAGCGCTGTGCGACCGATTGTCCGTCAGCAGTGTCACCGTCTCAGAAACGGTCCTGTGCTTCAAGTACTCCTGAAAGCACGCCTTCGAGTGCTCCTCGATGTTGAAGATCTCGCTCATGCAACTCTCTATGTTGAAGCACTCGCTGTCGAAGTCCAGGAACATCCGGCGCAAAATGAACGACTGCACCAAGAACTTGTAGTCCGACGGTCTCGCCACGATCACCTCCGACTCTAGGCATATCTGCTCGTCCAGGTCCCGAGCTTTCGTCAAATGCTGCTTCAGGTGCGACATGAACGTCCGAGAGAAAGTGTGCGCAGCCTCCTTCACGCCAATAACCGCAGATAGAAGAGTCTTCGAGGAAGGCCCCGTGTTCTCGTTCAAGGAAGGCTTGTACTGGATTCCCCGGGATGCCAAGTGCTCCTCCATCTCGTATAACTGTTCGCTCAGCTCCTCCACCACCCGGTTCAGCTCCTTAATCTCCTCCCTTAGCTTCTCCTCCATCCCCTCTCGCTTCGCCTCTCGCTCTGCAATCTCCTTCGCGTGTGCCTTAACCGTCTTCTTCACGGCTCTTTCCCTCTTCTTCAACTCCCGCCTGTATCGTTCTTCCATCTGTGCCAACTTCCGCGCCCTGTCCTCCACCTCCAACTTGTAATACACCTTCCACTTTTGTAACGAGTCAATCTTCAGCTGCTTCCTCACATTGCTCCCCCTCAACCTGGCAATCTCCTTCTCCATGGTACTCCTAGGACTTACACCGTTCTCGCCGCCCCGGAACTCCACCAAAGATGTCATCGCGTGATCGCCGCCGTTCCTACTTCCACCGTTCGCCTGTGCCGAGCCTCCTTTTTCGCTTAGTTCCAGCTTCATACCATGCAACCTTTCCGTCTGACCCAACGCGCTTGCCGGAGTGTCACTGCTTTGGGACGTCTGCGAGAAAGAAAGGGACATCGATTCGCTGCTCCCAGCCGAAGTTAATTCACCATCCTTGTCCACCATTCCACACTTACCATTCTGAACGTGGCCATTTGCATACATTACGGCACCACATGTCTCTTTCGTCTCCGCAATCCAACTGTGACCTTTCCCATCAACCCCACACATGCCGACAGCGGTGTTCATCTCCGCTTCCGCCACCAATCTGTCGTGCAGCTCCATGGCATCTCTATACAACTCCTCCGCCAGACATTCCGCTTTGCTCAGGCTGTCTTTGTCTGGATCCAATTCATCCTCCCCTGTCTCCGACCCGCACATCTGATCATCGTAATCTTCCAGTCGTCGCGAAGCGTGCGCGTCTCGAGCGCTCCCATCAATCCATGCAGACTCATCCGCAGCCGCGTGCATTTCACTGCCATTTTTTCCCTCAGCATCTGGTCCGGAATACCTTGAGCCACGACCTGACCTATTAACTTGTGAATACCCATTCTCACTGTGCTTGCTTTCCAACTCCAGTGACACCTCTGCTCCATTTCCATCCCTGTTCTGCGACTGGTATTCAACTAGTTCCCTATATTCCCTGTTCAACTCTTCGATCCTGTGATCATTATATGTGCCTTTTGAAGAGATACTGATTACTGGCACATCCGTCACCTTCTTCCTGCCCTTCACATCCTTGACGTCATTTGGGCGAGACTTGGAGCTCGTAAAGTCTACAGCCTTGGTCGCAATGGACGCGCCCGAAACGGCATTATCTCTATTCAACATGTGCGGAAGAGATTCGGGCCGAGAGCTGCGAAACATCATCGCTTCACATGTCAGTGCAGGTCCTCGAACGGTTCACTTCACAGACGGGATATGATGAGTGACGTGCAATTAGTTACGAAACTCATTGTCTCGTTGAGCTTCGCGCCTTGATGGCATCCCATCTCGTTTCCCTCTAGATCTTAAGGTCATTGATATTCCTCGATGTGAAATGTTTAAGAAGACTGGCTCTCGTTGTTCAACCCCTGCATATTGAATATTGCCAACACTCGTGACCATTGCATCCCACTCTGCACACTCATCAAATTAGGGCTGAGGTTCACCTCGGCTGGTTCGAAGCCTTCCACGAGTCCGCCGCTTCAATTGCAGCCTTCCGAGACGCTTCAACTTTCAGTGCCTCATCTTCCATCCACCTTCCCTGCTCGCGGAGACTTTCATACTCCGAGTCCAATGCCTCAAAGTCGGAACTCGCCATCTCATTGCCCGCAGATGCTAACCATTCCATCTCCATTCTCACCTCCGCAGCTCTCTTGTCCTGAGAAAAAATCACAAACAATTCAGCAACGATCAGTGATGCGTATCCATCACTCGCAAGTATCAAGCGTCCAACAACATCGTGACATTCCCGCACATCCACCCCAATGTGACTCCAGCTCACCGATACACACAAATTCATTAATGCACAATCTATATCACCCTGTGCAATCATGTAATGCCTCGTCAAGACAACCATACAAGCTCTGCTTGAAGTCTAAGTTGCTTCTCCGCCTCCGACTCTTTCTGTTCCATCTTCTGCTTCCGCTCTGCAGCGAACATCTTTCTCTTCTGATCAATGGGAATCAACTTCTCCTCCTTGCGTGCCTTCTGTGTCTCTAGTTCCTTGTGGATCTTCTTCAACTCGTCCGGAGCTGATGCGGGCTGCGACACGGAACTAGGCTCCCTAAATTCTCTGGACCCATCCGAGTCTACTTCTCCCTGTAAATGATCGACACACCATAATTCACAATTTTAGGGCTCCAACAATACATGCACAATATCCTCGCAAGAGAATTCCATTGCGGCAAGACAATATAAGTAGAGGTTTAATAATCTGTACAAGGATATCCAGGCCCTGCATCGTGTTGTTGTAGATTTCCCATGTGACGGGTATGTTGTTGATGCGGTACTCGCTCGTGCCACTGCTCGTGATTGCTCTCCCAAACTTTATCTCCTCGCCGCTTGCGGTGCAGTAAACCAGCTTCACAAATGCGATCTTCCCCCTCGATTTCCCGTGCTCCCTGTCGTCCAAACCGGCCCTCTGCACCATACCCTGCAGCTGAAACGACCGCACCCCCAGAACAAAACTGATGGCTTCCACCAGATCGCTTCTACCTGCTCCATTGGAGCTGACGATTGCTGCAAAATTATCAAACGGGCCAACTACCTGGTGACACTTGAGCGACTTGAAGTTGAGTATTTCGAGTCGTTGAATCCTCCCTGAGGCCGTCAGAGCCGGCATTGTGTACCCTTTGCTTATTGTCAGGGTCCACAGCTCCCACTATTCTCTGATTGTGGTTCATGTGCGTCACTCATTCGCATTTCCAACTCAGGTCTTCCTGCCCCCTCTATCGATTGTTAATTAACAAGATCGTCTATCATCACGAAATCATGATCCTGGAGAACCTACGTCTACATTGTATAAAAACTTCATATTTGGCAGCATAAATACACACGATCTTAACCGCATTCACTAAGCATACTAGCTGTAGACTTTCGGAACTTTAGCGAAGAACACTTACAATGTGGAGTCCCAGCGATAAATGCTTACTTTCAATGCCAACAAGATGAAAAAGACTAGCAATTAGAATCAGTTCTGTGAGAACTACAAGACGGGACTTAAGCTTCACGATTTCACCAGTTGCCCCTGCTTTAAATCTAGCAAGACTTGACAAGAAAACTGCACGTCGACGTCCGGGAATAGAATTCATGTGCCATTGACACAATGTCAGGCGAAACACTGCAGCAACACCCAATCTGAAAGTCAACACAGTCCTGCGGGAGTAATTGCAATCTTCAAACTCCGACCACAATTTCTAGCACAGAATAGACTGGACCAGTAGATCAAGTTCATTCTGCATCCCACCCAAATGGAAAAATCAAGCGCTGCGGACCTGCATCAACCGACAACAGATCCTGACTATTCTACGTCGCTCAGATCCAAATCATGTAACCCTCAAAACTGGATCACTTGCACTAGAAGGGTGACTAAGAGCGTTCCTGCGCTAGGATTCGCGGCCTAAACCACATTGCATTGTCCTGCTCCATCCCTGTCTACCGCTGGACAACCAAGGATCCTTCTCACGCCACTGTCCCACAGCGTTGTGGACCACAGCATCACGGCATCGAGTTGCGTCGGCCTCCACCAGGGGGGGGAGGGCGATGGCGCTGGCGAGACAGCGAGAGTGAGTTCCACGGGGGTGGGCTGTTGTTGGCGAGAGGAGCGAGGCGGGAGAAGGACAACGCTGAAGCTTCTGCAGAGTAGTCCGCCGCGGGATTCCGCGTGGATGGTGTTAGCAAGACCCACTCTCGCCATCAATTGTGGTAGATATGTCCGCGCACGATTCCAGGGAACGAGGCACGATTTGAGGGGACGCGAACTGGAGACGGAGGAGGGCACTACTGGATTATTCCTCGCCTCTCGCATGTGCCCTTCATCGCCGCATTCGTCGATTCTCGCTTTTCTTCCATCGCCGCTGCTGCTGCCAATTTCCCTCATTCTCTTCTTCTTCATCGCCCTCGGCCTCATCCTTTCGGGCCTCGATGCATTCTCGTGTGTATATATATATATATATATATCACGCTCATTCATCCATGTCTTCAACTGTGTTTTCATCCATCCGTCTTCTGTTCATCCGTATATGTGTCATTTCATTCGTCTGCGCTGTTCATCTATCACTGTTCGTCTTGTTCTAAGTTCCCTTGGTTTCATTCAGTTAATTATTATGATAAAGAATACTGGAAATAGATGGAAAATACAAAAGGAATTCACTGCAAAATAATTCAAGCACTCTTTGTTTCACTGGTTATTTTTCGGTTCATTGTGAGATGAGAGCCCATTGATTTTTTCACCTAATTACATTTTTAAAACAGATGTATATGTATATATATATATATATATATATATATTTATATATATATCACTTGATATTAGTGATTTAACTAAGTTTTCTTAGCTATATTCATTTCAAATTCATCAATAATTTTTTATTTTTATTATTTTTATAGTATTAAAGATACTACACTTATAATGTGATGAAAAAATAATCAATTTTTTATAATTAATAAATCGAATACCATTATTAATAAAATATTTATTTTTATATGCTTTGATCAAAAAATAGAGTTTCATCACTTAGATTAACTAAATTTATAATCAAAATATTATGCTTCTTGAAGTTATATTATAGGAAAAAATTAAACACTATTACTAGTAATCTATTTTTACATTGCAACAACATTTTTAATAAGGATAATCACTCAACAAATCAAAAATCATGTGTAATGATCTAATTGAATATTATACACACACATATATATATATATATATATATATATATAATATTTATTAATATTTAATGTTAAAGTAATTTTAAATCTTAGAGAAAATTTATATTTTTAAAATAAATAAATATCTTCTAAATTATACTATTTTTTCTGCAAATTTCATATAATTTTTATTTTATTGAAGTCTTATACTTAATTACATTATTTTAAGTTTTAATCAACATTTGCAACTAATTTAAATAATGGAAAAAGTTATCTATATATATATATATATAGAGAGAGAGAGAGAGAGAGAGATGTGTGTGTTTGTTTTTTGTATTACTAAGACTATCTAAATATTTAGCTTTTAATAAATAATATTTAGTTTAAAAAAGCAATCTTTTTTGTTAAATTTGTATATCATTAAATTTTCTTTAAAAACTATATATGTATATAAATTTCTAAAAATCCATTGAAGTTTTTTATAGTTAAACTTCTATGGAAATTATTCTAAGAATTGTTTTCAAAAGAAAGAGTGAAAGAGTAAGAAACAAATTTTCAACCTTGTATTGAATTTGAAAAAATATATGAAAAAGGTTGTGTTATCCTTGGTTTTGTTGATTCTTTGTGTAGATATTGTTGGTTTAGTGGACTTCAAGTCTATTAATACCTTAAAATTGTAATATGTTATTTTGCTTTTGTATGAACTATTTAACATATTTTATAACTTTCATATATATATATATATATATATATATATATATATATATTTTAACCATTTGTTTATGTGTTATGTGTCAAGTTGCATATATAGATTTTTGATAACATACACCAAAATATTATTGTACTTTGATTTTTCATGAAAATTTTAGACATTCTCTTTATTTTTATTATGCCTAAAATCTTAAATATTGCTAAATTTTAAAACTTTAGAATTAAAAATTAAGTTAATATTCTCATTTCAAAAAAATAGTTTATGATTAAAATAAAAAGATCTTAAATTGTAAAATGTACATTTAATAGCAAACAAACAAATTTATGAGAGAAAATTTAATTAATTTATTAATTTAACTTAGACATATGCTATCACTAACAATCTTCTTCTATAAAATAACAACAAAATGTGCAACAAAGAAGGTGGAAAAATATATGTATATAAACATATATATTAGAAAATAAGCAATCACATGAAAACAAGTAAGCAATAAATTATCTGATAAGCATTTTTAATCAATTTTCATAAAATGCATAAAACAAACATTTTATATTATATTATATATTATATTTCATACATATTTTATCATGCATGAAGTAAAGACAATGGTGATTTTTTACACTCATCTATGAACTCATCCAACTTTTTTACCACAATAATTAAGAAAAATGTTTACTTTATTTGGATATTTTAATAGATGCAAAAAGTATAGGAAGATCTAACACCTAAGTTTACTACCAAGAGTCATATTCCATGGACTTTAACTAGATTATGTATTTTCCACTCTACACAAGACATGTGGTGTTCCTTTATTTTAAAATTTGTTGTGATGATGTTATTTTAAAGAAAAAGCTTCGTACAGCAATTAATTTTCACCTCTCTAAAAGTATTTAAGACCGTATTGAGATGTCATTTTGTACCCAAAGTGATACAATGCTAGCACATTGATTATAGGTGCAATATGTTGGTTTCTATATTTATGCATCCATGTTTCTTTAAAAAAAAACACATGTGATATGACAAATTCAAATAATTGAAGTTCATTTTTTTCTCAAACTGTAATTTTTAATAATAACTTTATTGTATCAATCTGGATTGTTTTTGTGATTATTAATATAAATTTCTTGAAAATAACCCAAACATGTTTATATTATCAGTGTATGCTCACTTTATTTTGAATAAGTAAAATCATTTTATTTGAAATAAAAGATAGTTCAATTTCAAGGTGAAGTAATAGAAATACAAATTAATAGAAATACAAATTAATAGAAATACAAATTAATAAAAAAGTGTAGAAAGAAAAATGTTATTCTATTTCTCTGTATTCTAGTATTACTATTATTTTATCTGTAGCATATACATAACATGTTGATAAAATTTCCTCATTGTGTATTTTCTAAGTGTAGATATAAACTTTGATTTAGCCATTTCCTTGTCATGCAACATCAATTCACAAATCTTGTTATTATTTTGTGTGTGGGTATTTAACTAGTACAAACCACACACACACACACACATATATATATATATATATATATATATCCACAGTTTATTTTCTTAGTGTAAAACATTCCCTATAATGTAATGGACTTACAATTTCATTTTCATTTCTACATACTTAAACCATCAATTTATTTTCAAAAAATCAAGTATTTATTTATTATTATTATTTTTATTTTGAGTATTTAAAATTTGTATATGTGTCCAAATTAAAAAATATATAACATTTAAAAAATCATAAATTCAAACCTAATAAAATTAAATAAAAATAATATATTTATTTATGAAATTAACTATTAACGAAGCCCTAATGAAGAAAACTTGTCAAAGTTTATATCTCCACTTAGAAAAACAAAGAGTTTAGAAAAACAAAGCCTGATGAGGGGCTTAAGGCAGCCAGGTTGTGAACAGAAATGGATGAACAAAATACGAAGAGAAACGGCGAACCCGAACAATCATCCATCACACGGATGAATTAGGGTTAGGGTAGAGGGGAAGGTGGAGGAGGGGAGGGACAACAAGGCCAGAACGGTAGCCTCACAGGCCCTCTTTCTCGTTCGCCACCGCGCTTGCAAGGCCACCCCGTCTCCGACCTGGGCCCGATCGCAGCAACAAGCAACCATGGTGGAAAAGACGAAGATCCGTAAGGACGAGGTCGTTACTCGTGAGTACACCATCAATCTTCACAAGAGGCTGCATGGCTGGTACGAATTTTGTCTATTCTCCCCTTCCCCCTTCCCGCACCCCCCTCTTACCTCTCGTTGCAGCTTCGTATCTTGTAGGTTGTGGTTGCTTCTGTCGGCCGGAGCTTTTGTTCGGGATGAGATTGTTAGCTTTGAGGGATCGACGTTAGTGATTATCAATTTGTGGAGTGGAGATTAGTGTGGGTGGTAGTTTCAGTGCGATGTCAAGGGTTTTGGTTTCTGGGCAGTAGCGCATGTGCTGCTTCCCTGGACATTTTCCACGCACTCGGTGTGGTTTTCTCATCCTGGATGTGGGTTTTTGGATGGCTCGCATTGTTTATGAGGATTCTGTGGTTGGCTTTGTCTGCGTGGTTGGACGCCTTTCTGCTGCATTCTCTATCGTTTGGAAATCTCCCCTGATGAAATATTCAGTTGTGGAATATCGCTAGTAGTTCGTGGGGTCCTGTGGAGTGTAGGGAAAGATAAGAGACCGAAGTCATGTTATTGTAGCCAACGTGCACCGAATTTATTCTCACTGATTATGAAACGTTTTCCTTTATAGCACCTTCAAGAAGATGGCGCCCAAGGCAGTGAAGGAGATCAGGAAGTTTGCCCAAAAGACAATGGGAACCAGTGATGTGAGACTTGATGTCAAGTTGAACAAGCACATTTGGAGCCGGGGTGTCCGCAACGTCCCCACCAGGGTGCGAGTGCGTATTGCCAGGAAGCGCAATGATGACGAGGATGCCAAGGAGGAGTTGTACTCTTATGTCTCCGTTGCCGAGGTGCCAGCAGTTGGGTTTAGGAATTTGGGAACCAAGGTCGTAGAGGAGGAGGAATAGAGTTCTTATTCCCCGCCCGTGTTAGAGCTTGCGACATGAAGAAGTACTCGTTCCTATCGATTCGTGTTTTCTTCTGTCCGACGGACATTGCATTTAAGACCTGTAAAAGAGGTAACTCTTAAATCGACTTCTTTCAGGCACTTATCGCCTCCACTGGTGTTCTACGTCTTGTCTACTTGCGTCACTATTTCTCTTCCATCTCTGGGTTTGATTTGGCATGCCTTAGGGAGCAGAATTCTGCGCTTCATTTAGGGTTTGTGTGTTGTAGAGTCTTCTCCACAGGTAATCGACTTGCTAGATTACGAATTGTGTTAGGTTTGATTTTGCAATGGTCAAACTATCTGAGACAAATGCTTTTATGTTGCCATGCCGCTTCTGACGCCGTTTGCACTACATTTGCATGCTAAGAAAATAGGGGTAAATTGTACCAAATGGGTCGAAAGGAAGTTTGTTTGAACATTTTGTTCCTGTTTGTGCGCACTTCCATTCCAAAGCAGAAAGTAGTTCATGCTGGTTGTTCCTTTCGCGCGGTCTTGAAGCAGCAGCATACTTCTGAATTTTTTCACGGTTTTATGTCGCATTTCTCAACAGCTTCCTTTCGCATGTTGGATTTTGAAGGAGTGGTTTTTTTACGATTTTCTTGGATTTCCTATGAGTCTTTGAACAGCTTCATCTTTGGGTTGCTCTGAGTCGTAGCAATTGAGTACTTTTGCTAGTTTGTACGAGAATATATCGACTTGACCTTTTGTAAAGTGTCTAGGGGGATTCAGGCGATAATCATCCATGGTCTTTATAAGTAGCAAATGGAACAAGCTATTAAGTACATATTATATCAAATAATAACATTTCATAAAATTTGTAAACGTAATAATCCTACTTCCATCAAATACTGAAAGTCATCTTCTCATTCAATAGAACAATCCTATCTCATCTATGTTAAAGATATTACTAGGCCAATACTCAGCAATGATCAACAACAAACAAATATAACAACCTCAATGGCTATAATTGTGTTTTTTTAAATGACAGAAGTTAATTAATTAAATTTTTTTTTTATAAAATCAACCTCAAGTATAATAAGATGCTTTGACTTCTCAGTGATAAATCTATTAGAAAGGAACATACAACAGATCCAATACCAAAAGATCCAATTAGCTAGTTTAAAATCTAATTATACTTAATAGACTTAGTATTGGCCCTGGGCTCATAGAATCACTCTATCCTATATGGCAAGATATTAATTATGGTTTGCTATAATGTGGAAGAAGGTAGTTTACTTTGGAGCCTTTGCTAAGTCAAATTTATTGCTTGTTTATTGGATGAGGATTCTTGGCCTTGTATTCACGCATGAAGAAAACTTTGCCAATTGCTGCAGTTTCAAAGGAAGACTCTAGAGTTACACGCCTTTGCCAATGCGGATGTGCCTACATGTCGTTTACATCTGTGTTAATGCCACATTGGACCAAATTCCAAAACCTTTGCTTCAGTGCAAAATTGTTAATAGCCATGGAGATGGATGAAGTCATAATAACTCATGCTGTAGTAGATAGAAAACAATGGATAATGTATTTAATCCTTACAATGTGAAAAACCTATGTGGGTTCGTTTTCATATACTATTTCAATTTTGTTACAAAATATAGTCTAGACATTATTTTAAGTTTTTTTTTTTTTTTTTTTTTTTTTTTTGCATATTTTCCATAATAATGGCATGGGTTGACCTAGTATATCATGTAGTATATGATTATAAGAGCAAAGGTGGGTCAATTTAAGAATCACCTTAGTCAATTGACTAAGGTGAATTTTTGGCAACGACATGTGTATCCAGCAGTATCTAAATGTAGAGGTGAATATTAGGTTACAACTATTAGTAAGGACACAACCAAGAGTGCAAAAAATAAATGAAGAAATCTCATTCTAAAACCTTTCAGAGACCTTTAACTATGTGCTTATATAAATTTTGTGTGTCTTACATACTTTTTATGTTCCTAATAACATTTACTACATCTTTTAATGCAATTTAAGATAGAACTTGGATGTTTGTAAATAAAAAATATTGGCCAATGTTAAAATTTGTCAAAAGAATATAAATTTGGTCTATATTGGAAGAGATATATGTATGTACTAGTTTTGTGAGATATTTTAGCATTATAGCTACAAAAATTATAATGAGTCAACCTTTACAAACAAAAGACACTTACATTTTATCTCTTTAAATTTATTCAATAGGGAAATAATCGATGTTTATTTTTATTATTTTTACATTATCCATGTGAGTAGAAAAACATTCAACGAATTGTCAATGGTCCCTTGAACGAATGTCCATCAACTTCAAAAACGCCTCATGATTATTCAGGTTCATCAGGTTATTACTCTGAAGCACATCTGTGATAACAACAAATACTACCTAATCTTGAAATCCAAGTAAATAAAGTCATTTGCAAAGCTGGCACATCCACGAAAGGCAACACTGACAGCTGTGGAGCAACCCAAACTTCCAACTGCTCACTTACACAATGGTGATCACAAGATGCACATCAATGTACAATTAAATATTTAATAGTGCAGGATTGAATCCAATTACAAAATCCTGCCCAAGAAGGAACAATGATTTCTAGAGTGATGCTTCAATGCCCTTTCCCACCGAAGCACACAACTCCAAACTTGGAAATACACTAGTAGCTACGTCAACTTGGGAGGAGAAAACTTTTCTTGAGCTCATGTAGTGATACTAAAAGAGAAACTTATATCTAATCCGATTTCAATCCAGAGTAGAGCAGCGAGTCCCTCGTCAAGGGCATCGTAAACATGCAGCAGGTCTGCACCACAAATTACATCGCTAAGAAATTGCATCCATACTTAATTAGCACCACTTGATTCTTATTAATGCATAATCCTTGGATATTTGAAATGATTACAAACCAGACAACTTAACGAATGGACATGACTACATCTGCTGCCATGCAAACAAGTACTTACTATAAAGCCTTCAATCAATCGCACAAAAATGGATGCACAGTAAAGGTAGAAAGGCAAGGCACGACTAACCGAGAGGAGGAGAGCCACAAGCAAAATGATCACAGTAAAGAAAACAACAGCCTGGTTTCCGAGACGCAAGCTCATGTCTTCAGGAGAGGTCTCATTTCCTGAGGTTGGGGCTAAAGCTTGCAGAAACCGAGAACGCCTTTCGGTAGTGGTGATCTCAAAATTATTGGCGCTCTTCGTAAAGGTGAAAACTCCCACAAGTTTATCTGCGACAATGGAGTTGCGACAGTAGAACAATAATTTTACGTATTAGACATACAGACACGATTGTCCCCACGTATAAAAATGTCTAAACTCAAAAATCAAGAGGTTTTCCTCGATAGCCAATAAGTCCATAAAATATCTTACCATTGTAGTTTTCCTGCAAAAACTGTAAAGCTTGGTTCATAGCATGAAGCACAAATTTAGAAGCAAGTTGAGTCTGGTGTCCACTTCCATATTGCTTTCGCAACTCCTAAAATGCACAAAAGCCAACAGTTTATTTAGTCATGGAAAGAACCTTCAGCAGCCGTAAAAATGCCACAGATAATCTAATATACTGAAATGCACAAGCTGCAGGAGCTCCCACTATGAAATGCATAAACTAGAGAGTGTGGAAGCACATGTATGAAAACGAAAGAGCACTGGCTTACTTCAATCCCATTAAAAGTTCCAGAAAATAAATCTGCTGGTCGTTCAAGGTCTACAACTTGGTGTGAAGAGACTGCTCGCTTCATATTTCTGAATAAGCCCATCAACTCTTTGAAGAAAAGTCGGTCGGCACTCTGCACACATGTCGCTGCTTCAATACCCCCAAAAACTGTAGAAACTAACAAAACAATAAGACTGTACCGAGACAAACAAAGAATATGCTACTTGTGAAAATGTGCAGAGGACACAAAAACCTGATCGGATTCTTATGGTTTAAAAAACATTCATTGAACTTACCTTAGACATATCTAGGGAGAAGGATTCGCTGCTGCTTATATCCCATGATATGGTAGCCACTGTTTTAGAGTCCTCGTTCAAGTCGTAGGATGCGCTCATAAACACAAACTCCTGAATGATAGACGAGGCCAAATGCATTACTAACTATGCAATCTGCACTCAACTGTGATTATTTACCGAACGTATCCACGCATCAACTTTCAACAGTTGAATTCATACTGCAATTGAAATCGAAATTGAAAAAAATGTATATATATATATATATAAAAAAAAAAAAATTCAATGAATAAAAGACCTACCCGCTAGCATAGATGATTGAATAATTCTCACTATCAATAATGTCGAAAAAAAAGACTTATACAATATGTAGTGCAAGCACAAAGAAAAGAAGCGAAATAACGATACATAAATCTTACCAAGTCTTGTTCGGATACTTCAGTGTGTATATTAGCAGTATCCAAGTTTGTCAATACCTCTACATTCACATCATCGCCTGACAACATCCAACTCAATGAACAGTAACTGGAAGAACAGAACAAGCTTCGTCTTTTGACTCAATAATAGTAAGCAAAGCTTCCAAAAAAAAACAGATGCATATTGTTGCAGAAATAGAGCATAAAATAAAACCAGTTCACAGAGATGGAAGCAAGAGCTACCAATCGTTTGTCGGAAGTGCGCGTCTTCTGCAATCAAAGGACGAAGCTGGTACGATTCGAGACCAAGAAGGCCCAATGTTCCTTCGTTACTGATTGCATCTGTGCAGAAATAGAAAAGAGAACAAGGTTCCATTATACGATGCTCATGCCATTAGAGCAAAATCTAACTTTAAAAATAACTGTGGGATACTTACCAAAGTCAACTCCACCAATGTTCACTGAAAGAACAGCTCGTGGTCGATGAAATGGATTAGGTGTCACCACAGAATCAATCTGCCCAAGAAAACCAACTTTTCAGGATTGTGATAAAATCATGGTACTACCTTGAGTACTATAAACCTTTCAATACCAACAAATAGACCTGGCTAATTATGATTATCTTTGATTAAAAAATCTTGCTGACGATCAACCACTGCTTCCATTTCTAGTAGGAATTCAGTCGTTCGCAGCACCTCCCAACTATTCATGAGAGTGATCACGCTTTTCTAAAACTTACTCAAATCTTATGATCATCATGAAATAGTGCGCAGAAAACTATAAAATGAAGTATATTATAAAGAGATACCTTGGAGGCAACTTTTTCATCAACAGCTTTTGGGACTACTCCAAGAAGGACTGCCAATGACGTCGCAACATCGTTAAATGAAAACGCCTGCATACATGAACAGGTGATCAAAACCAAAATATTCTCTGTAGACACTGCAAAAATCAACCCACATGCACCGAGAAGCAGCCTTTGGAAAAATCTTTCATACAAGACGAACTGTTCTGGGTTGCACAATTTTGTATATGATTTATCGATATGAAATTACATCTAAACCTACGCTTGGTGAACGTTTAAACTACTTTTCCTTCTAAATGTAATCAGCTAAACCTGCAACCAGGAAGCAGCCATATTTCTTTATTTTTTTAAAAAAAAATTTCAAACTTACTTTTTTACCAATATACTAGGGCTCTTACAGGAGAAGAACACAATACTATGATCGGAACAACCTAAATGGCCATATCCTGATTACTGTGTTCAAAGAAAACACCTCACTCCACAAAACAGACAGCATTGCAATGTAGACATACCTCTTTTTCGATAGGAGGAGTTGTCCTTAAGTGCACTGGCCTGATACTGCTGTCAACAAAGATTACAGCATCATCCGCCTGAAAGATCCACCAAAAAGACTACATTATTCTTCGTGATTCCACTATTTTGCGAAGAAGTATCATTAATTCAACGTTCACCGAATAGAAAATTTCACATGACCTTAAAAATGCCCCAAATCGGGAAACATATTCAAAATACTGGCCATGAGCTGGACCTGTACCGTTCCAAAACTACTGAACGGACACAATTGCTGTACACTAGAATAAAACAAAACAAACAAAAAAATAAAAAAATAAAAAAATAAAAAGCAAACAAAACAAAGCAAACCAAAACAAAAAATGGTATTCCATCAATTTCACACTCGCGCGTGCATCATTCAGTCAAGACGGAACATTTACTTCTCTACGCATAACTCAACGGATGTTGCGTCTTCTAAATACAAATCCGGACTCGTATCAACCTCCCTGATCAGAAATTCATGAAAATTCAAAATCCAGCACTAATAAGGCCTCAACAACAATCTTCTGACGACCAGCTCAGCCTTGTTATTCGGAAAAAGTTGAAATGCATCTCATAAACACACATATCAAAGGACGAACGTTAAGAAACAGCTGGACCACAGAGTAGTCAATTAGCACCAGTGCGACAATCAAAGCTTGGCGAGGGACAGGAAGACACTACTCCCGAATCACATCCTACACCAATTACAGATACAAAGAAAAAAAAAAAAAAAAAAAAAAAAAAAAAAAAAAAAAAACTAAACTAAACTAAACTAAACTAAACCACGAGCCTTCAGAGAGATATTTGTAAAACGGGGAGAATTCGATCCAGGGGAACAAATTCCAAACTAAGGGTTCCAGGATTCCAAGAACCAGCCCACGCCTCCAGCCTAGGCTCAACATCAAAAGACGAGCACATCCTCAACTGCTTTCAAAACAATCCCCTGCGTGCTGAAACTACTAGAAGCCGCATCACAAGCCCTAAAGGCACATCAGTGTCACGTGAGCAAACTCTTTCCAATGATCTTTTGGATCCATACCTGTGAGGCCGACACAGCAATTAGCCCCACGACCAGCAGAGGCAACAGGTTCAAGAACAAAACGCCATTGCAACGTCTGAACGCCTCCATAGTTGCAAATTGCAGCAACCTCGGAGCTAACCGAGATCGAACCTAATACGCCAGATCTCAAATCACCCCCTGAAATTCTTAGGGCACCCGATTGCGGACAACTGGAGTCTGAGGCCACAAGGTTTCGCCCGAAGAAGCATACAAATAAGCAAAGGGCTCGCCAATAATCCTCTCCGAGCGACCCGCACGGCAACGTCACCGCTGCGACGAGTCCATAAAAGCAGACGGCACAAGCCAACTCTCGGCAAATGTAGTCGATAAACCACTGCGTGTCGCCAAGCTCTGTGTCCAAGCAACGCCGAAGGGTTACCGGTTCAGCCGGTTTCCATGTCTCTAGCCGGTCCGTCGAAGCACACACTAGCGATCGTGTCGAAATGCGAAGTCTCGGCTTAGTAGGGTCAGTAATGGTAGCTAATTGCGTCTTTCTCTCCGAATGCTTGCTCGCCTCCACTGTGAACAAATCGGAGGCATGCTCGGTGGGATTCTTCTTGTTCTTCTCGATCATCGAAATTTGGCACTATGTGTATTCCTTGTTTCAGACATGGAGGGAACCGATCCACCGTCGAGGGGACCTCGGGTTTAGAGAAACATTAATGCTCCCGAAACTGCCACCCTTGTATGTTTCAATTTCTCTAGTGTCAGCATGTCTTTCCTATTCTCTGTCTCTTTCTCTCTCTCTCTCCTTTCATTTCATTGCCTTGGTCACGCAATATTTGTGTAAAATTATCCAGGCTTGTAGGGGGCAGTGATGCTTAAGCATATCAATTTTGCCAACTGAAAAAAAACTGTGCGGGGAGGAACCATCTGCTGCAGAAATAAGAATTGAAATCTTTACTGTTTATGGCAGTTGTTGCAGTTTCTTGATTGGAGGTGCGCAGAGTTGAGTGATGGCTTGTCTCGTTTTCATTGCTAAGAGGGAGAAAACAGCATTAAAGTAATTAGTGCATCCCAATATTGACGAAGAGCGTGAAAAATGAAATTGGCACCCCTGGAGAATCGGTGGTGTCGTGAGATTGCGAAAATGAACCCACTGTATTTCTCTATTCCTTCCTGATTATCTGTGGACTTGATCCATCGTTTTGATAGTCGAGAAGCATTTCTAGTTCACCATAGAAATTTTGCTTTCGCAATGAGGGAGAAAGTTGTAGTTGGTGGGATTATACCTTCTCAACAGGCAGTGAGAACTTGTTGTGAACTTCAGACTTCGGCTTTGAATGGCAATTATAGTTTCATGATGCTAGGAGCTTTAAGCCTCACTGCAAAATCTGCAGACATTCTTAAGCACTGCAGAGTGACACACTTCGAAAAATTCTCCCGCTAATCAAATATTATATACTTCATATATATATATATATATATATATACATTTTTTAAATTTTAAATTTATTTAAAATTGTCACTTTTCAGCTACTATATTTCATTCTAATAGTGAGTTGTGTGTGAAAATTTTGGTTGATTCTTAACAAAAAGGAATACATTGTAAATGTGTTAGCATGAATTCTGTTAAGGTCTGATTAAAAGATTAATCAACATAATAGGGAATGGTAAATAAGATGGATGAAGGAGAAGAAGTTATTGTTAAGGAGATCATGTAATCTTTTTAATTCTTGAGAAAATAGTCTCATATTCTTCAATTCACTATATTTAAGATATTTGGATTTCATAACTTTGTAGTTGATAAGTTTTTGCAAAATCACATTTGTTTAACAAGCAATGGACCTTTGGACTAGTACTTTTTACTAGAAAGAAGGATGTAACAAGGATGTCCATTAGCCTCATATTTATTTATTCAAGTAGGAGAAATTTTAAACCTTGCCATTTAAAAATTTGTTTCAAAAGTTGCACTTCAAGGAATTAATATCTCTTAGAGTTTACATCAACAATATGCAGATGATTATATAATTACAAATAAATTTAATAATGATAATATTTATACTTTGGTAAAGATTTTGAAGTAATTTAACTTAGCTTCTAATCCTAAAATCAATTGGTCTAAATTATGATTCAACTAGCATTTAAAAATATATATTAAAATTAAATTAAACAAATTATTTTGGTTAGACTTAGGTTTCATTAAATAGCATTAGCAAATTATTTAGAACTTCTTTTGGTCTACTTTTTCAAACTCCAAATGTAGACAAAAATTTATTAATCAAATATTTTATCAAAATTAATGTAGCAAGACATGTATCAAGGATATAAACCACTAAAAATTTCTAAAAATGATAATACATTATTATTTTATCAAAAAAGAAAAAACATACAACTAAAAGATAGATATAGAGTTGAAGCTAGAATGCCTATTGCCAAATGCAAAAGAACTAAGAGGTCTTGAACCAAGATACAAGATAAGAAAGGTATTGATAAGAATAAGAGAGGCATTACTCTTCCCTTTATACATAATATCTACTAAGGAAATATGTGGCAATATCCTATGAATCATATAACACGTATCTAACTTGTGTAATATATGTCTAATTTGTAGAATTTTTTTTAACATGTATGCCATATGGCCAACTTGGAATACAAGTAGCTAAATGTGCAACATATAGCCAATTTTTTTGCCAAGTTATCAACATATCAAGTAGTTATAAACACATATAAAGTCTACAAAGCTTTTAAGAAGCTTCCAAATAAGATATCAATATTTTTATTTATTTTTATTTCTTTCTTGTTAGTTGTATTTATTTAAATAAATATATTAGTGAATATGGCTCTTTGTTATAATATGTGGTGATTATAAATAGAATTTTAATTTCTTTTATTATTTCTTTTTAGCTATTTAGGCTTAATTTTTAAAGATATTTTGGAAATTAAAATCCAAAGTTATGAATTTTTTGTAAAAAGTAGAATTTTTTTTTAATTTTTTATATTCCATCAAAATTAAAATATTCCAAGATGGAACTTGTAAACATCTTTAATTTTGCTAGTTTTTTTAAAATATTTTAAATTTTTAGATTTAGTTCTTAGTTTAGATAATTAGTTTCCAATTAACTTATTAATAGGTTTTTAGACAATGGATTGTCACCAAATAGGTTGTAAAGAATCAATTAGTTATTTTCTATATAATAAGAAAATTTTGAATAAGAAGATATATCCCAATTAGAAAGACGTTATTAATCAAGAAAGATTAGAAAATTATTAAAATAATATATCTTTTTTAAAAAATAATAAATTATTTTCTATATTTATATTTATACTTGAAATTCAGGCTATTCTCAAAAAAGACAAACTATGACCAATTGAATTATATCTTAAAGGTTGATATATGTTACATATATTTTTAATTAAATAATATTATAAAGTTAAGAGTGAGTAGTCATTCTATTGGCATTGTGTTAAAGATAAGATACCAATTGGAGTTGATACATGTTATTGATTAATTGGTCCATCAAAGGATAAATATGCTTTATTTTGGAAAAAAAATTAAAATAGATCCAATTGATTTATTATTGCAACTTGAGATTATTGCATGCAAAAAATAAATGACTTTATTATTGAATTACTATAATTATTAGATGATGTGTTTTTTCTTGGATATAAACTAAAAACTTTATTATCAACAATTAAAAGGAATTGTCAAAGACAAGAACTCAAAGAAGATATGTAAATAAGTGAAATATGTATCAAAGAAAGATAAAAAAAAATAGAAATAAGAAAGTATGTATATTGAAGAAGAAATTAGAATGGCTATTGCTAAAGACTAGAAAACTAGAGACTTTTGAAACTAGATTAGAAGCAAGAAAGAAATTGACAAGAGTAAGGAAGCTGTCACTCTTATCTTTATATATACAATCTAATTAGGAGCTACATAGCAACACTCTATAGGACCTTTAATACGTGTCCAACTTACATGACACATGTCTAACTTGCAAGAGAGGTTTTTTATATGTGCACCTCATAGTTAGCTTGTAACACAAGCTACTAATACGTGCAATATGTGGCCAACTTAATGGCCAAGTTTTCAACCTATCAGTCACTTATAAATAAGTATAAAGGTGAAACCATATCTATGAAGCTTTTCAATAAGATATTATCAAATTTATCTATTTTTATCTACTTCTACTTATTCATATTATCTATGTAATTATTATAATAGATACATATGTCCATGACAAGTCTATATATACAAAAAAGAACCAATTCTATTTTTGAGATAAGTCTTAATATTAATTCAATTGGCTTTTAATGATTACTTGAGAGAACTATGTGGAGTTAAGAAGTAGATATTAGAATCAATCATGATGTCTAATGATTAGCTTGGTTGCCATTCCATGGCACTAGTTAGTTAGATTTTAGCAAAAACTAATTGATGTGTAATGATTATTTATTATTGAAAGATGAAATTCATAAATTGTAATTTATACCAATTGATATGAACAATAGATTTAGAATCAAAATAGTCAAATTGTTAATTCAATACTATTAGATTAAATTATTTTTTATTTAATTTCTAATTTAATAGCTTAATTATATTTGACATTCAATTGTATGAAATTTGGTGAAGACCTATTAATAAATATATATATATATATATATATAAACTAATTGTATAAAATTCAATTCAAAGTTTTATACTATGATTAAAACTAATTAATTTAATTTAATTTAAAATTTCATAGACCTTAAAATCTCACATCTTTGTAAATGTAGAAGCGCCAAAGGTAAGCTTTTATAATTAGTCTTAGTATTTGTTTTAAACTTCAATTTATTCTATGATCTAGTAAGTAATCTTGCCTTTAATCCTATTGCATATTCCTAATCATTAAAGGATGAGTTTAAAAGTTTTTTACTAAATCAGAGAAAAAAAAAACTTTTGCAAATGAATTCTCTCACCTTCAATATAACATTACAGAAGTGAAGTGTATTGCTAAACCAAAATTTTCAATTTAATTGGAGTAAGATTTGGCTCAACCCGCTCTCATAAAAAAAACTATGTTTATTTGGTTCTTTTTGCACAAAGATGTTGTAGTCAACACATAGAGATGGAAAGTTATTCCACTTATCAATATGAATCGTGACTTATGCTTGTTACATAAACTTGAATTTATCATTCATTAGAATTGGGAGAATTTGTAAGCCTAGAAAATTTAAGATTGGCCTACATCTCTTCTATATAAATTGACTTCTAATCCTTGGAAATAGAGACCATGACAAGCATTTTCTTAGAAATAAGATATTTTGTGGATAAAATCCTTTCTAAATTCAAATACTTGCAAAAAAATCAGTTGCTACTTTGAGGACTCTTCTTATGGATGATTTGGATTTTAAAAAATAAATTTGTATTTGAACAAGAAGTATGAAGTGACTACTATATTAGAAAAATGATTTGGCAAGGTCTGATAGATTATGGTTAGGTTTGCTAGAAGTCCTTACAAAAGAAGATAGACAAACATCTAAAACAAGAGACAACTCTTTTGAAAAGATGGAATAAGTTCCAGATGGCAAAACAAATAATATATACAAGAAAAGAAAAAAAAATGGTAATTAAATAGGATTTTAGAGTACCATAAAGTAATTTAATGAACAGAAAAATATATTATTTTAAGAAGTAAGTCTACTTGTCCTAAAATGTACTCTTAACTTTGCCAAATTGGATATTAGAGGCTAAGTTGTCTTCTATAACTATTCACCACATCAATGCATTAGATATACTTGTTTTTGTCTAAAATAAATGAATAAAAACATGGTAGAAATCTCCTTAAAATTAAACCTTGTTTTATCCAACTAACTAAAAGAGCAAATTGTCATAATGTAAACTTTAAAGTTTGTTTGTCCATTATTATAAGTTAGAAGACACATACTTTAAATCAAACCAATTTCTAATTTCAAAATAAACTCTTGACATATTTGTGTTTTTTAGAATAAGTATGGTTGTTATCAATAAAACTAAGGCCTTTGTATTAAATCTTCTATCAACTCCTTCTGTTTTATCATTTATGCATCTAGACAATGACATTTTAACGTTTGCACACTGGACAACAAGTTTGTCATAAACTAGTGGGTCATAAATAAAATTGATACTGTATCACCTTAAAATTGGACACATCTCAATTTGTAGTATTTTGCAATGTGGCACACATAAAAATAATAATAATTTTTTCTAAATAAAACTAGAAGTCCCTATATATTTTAACAATTGGATCAAATTGATAACATGTACAAAATAGTTGAGACGTATCATTGCTTGCACAACAGAATAGTATGCTAGCATGACAAAATTTGAGTTGTAGGACTGTTATTTCAGATTTTTCTGATCCTTTTTAGGGTTTCAATTATGATATCACTTTCAGAACTTGAATAACTTCAATCGACCGATGAACTGGGCGACATTATGGACATTTTCCTTCAACTCGACAAAAAGAAAAGCCACAACTAGTTTAAATTATTACAAATGAATGTTTGATGGAGAAATTGAGCATCCAAAATACTTCTCCAACAAAATACCTTCCAGAGAGTGTACTAATCATATGACAGCGGCAATTATTAAAATTAGATTAAATTCTGATTTGGTTTATCCATGTATGAAAAGTTCTGTCGTGAACACGGTTTCATGCATCTGGTAAACTATTCTTGCCTTACGATACAACGTGTAACCTCAAGTGTATTAAAGATGCAACGAAGGAGCGAGTCTCCGGCTACAGAACATTCATTTGAACATCTACACATACCCAACAATTCGGTATGACGATCAACTTTCATGAACACTGTAACACAGTTGGTAGACCTGCAGTAGAAAATGAAATTGATACCTTGAGGTGAAGTATTGGAACCAACAGTGGCACTGAACCATGGCACCACATAACCGCATCTCTCTCATCAGACTCCATTAGTTTCCTAATCCATTAATGTATCGTACACTTGATTTTATGTACATGGGAAGCGTGATCATTGAACCATACGCGGCCGAAGTATCCTAGCATAGGAATTAGATCATGATTAAATAAACGAATTCGGTTTAGTCAGCAGGCGATGCTTGCCATTGGGAATAAATTAAATTTAGTTCAACAGGTATTGTAGGTAAAATTAGATCAGAGACAGTTGTGGTCAACACATACTAAACCATTTAAATTTATGCACTACTCGAACAAATGAAAGATTTCCAAATTCATGCATGAGAAGTATGTGAGGCTATATTCCCTTGAACAAGCTCACATCGACATTACCGTAAAAAACTCAAAAATGTGCCCAAAATACAAGAAAATCAGTGCAAAATTACAGACGCACGAGAAGAGTCCCACAAAAGGAAATAATATTCTGATAGGTGAACACAGAGGCAGGAGGACTAGAAATCGAGGCTACCCCTCACAAGATTAGGTGTCCACATTTGATCTACTCCTCCGCGGACTCAACCTCCTCGGCAGCACCTGTCTGGTTGTGCTTCTTCGCATACCTCTGATTCCTCAGGAACTTAGGGTCCATCTGAATCATCAACACGTTATCTCAATGAGAAAAACAACAGCCGGAGAACGCACACGGCCATGACCTAGGGGAAATCGAGATGGCTAGTTGCTGCTCGGTACGCGCACAGTTCTTAATTGATCATGGAACTATATAAAATCCAATTCATTAAAAAGTACGATACACAGTAAAATTCACAGTGCTTAGAGAAAACTGAAAAACGGCATCGACAAGCCAAGTGGAAACGCTTACCCCCTTCCTTGAGATGTATTTATGCTTCTTAACCTTCTTGATACCATTCTTGTGGTTCTTGTAGGACTGGTTGTGCGCAGTGTGGTTCTTGGACTTCGCCATCTTACCTGCTACAAAACCACAGAAAAATCAGTCAATCAAGACACCGACAGAGGAACAACAACACCAGTCCCTGGGGCCACAGCTGCCACACTAGAAACTATTGCTGCATACAGCCGCCCCTTAACAGCACCCTACCATACCTCGAAATCATGTGCACAAAAGAGACAAGTGACTTCAAAACCAAAACCCTGGAGTGGCACAAAAGCACCTCAAAACTAAGAATGCAAAAACGACTACCGCTATTCCTTAGATGCGGCAACAACGCACCTAAGACGCAGACGAGGCGACTCAAACAATATTACAGTGCGACGCAGAAAAAGGGGTTTGCAAGGAAGAATGGTCACCTGATGAAGGGTTCGCAGGTGCTCCAGCAAGCTCACGAGCAGTCCGGGAAATGAAAGGGCCTGAGCACTCGAAGCCCTAACCCTAAGGGGCCGCGGGCGGAGAAATCCCGGTGATGGGCGTGGCATCGACGGGCATGGGTTCCACGCACGGCATTAACCTCCGTACGTTGACCCTGTAACCGTGCCGTTTTCTCCGTGGGACTTTTTACCGCGTATTCCTCGTTCACACCGGCCATGCAATGGCGTGGTTTTAATATGGGCGAGATAATGAAACTATTGTTTCCTCTTTAATTTGTAATGTCTGTTTTTTCACATGACTACTCTTCTTTGAAGATGAAATATGTCATGACAAAACGGAAATGTAGTATGGACAAAAAATGGAACAGATCATATTTTTTTTGTTTCTTTGTTTGTGAGTAAGTTGAGGGGTTCTAAGTTTTGTTCTTGATTAATAAAGTGCTAAATTTCTTACGAAAAACATTCATGTAAGGAATTAAGCATCAAAATAATAAAAAATAAATAAATTACACAAATTTCACCTTGCATGTCTGTCTTTCAATATTGATGTACAACTTCTAATAACTAGAGTGTGATGTATTTATGAGTTGAGCACTAGGATAATATTTGAGGATTTTAAATCTTACATAATCACCCATGTGCAAATGCACTGTTACTCAAGCAAGTACTATATCAGTGCACAACAAAACAAAATACTGTGTATTGCAACAACAAACTTTGTGTGGCCATAGATGTGAAGTATAAGTGTAAAAATTATAGTTCAAGTTGCAACATTGATTTTGGTAAGAACAGTCAATATATCTGTTGATTGCAATTGCACTATATAGATTGAAAGGATACTTAAACCTGTAGAACATGTGTTTTTTTGTGTATTTACATACACTCATTGAACTTGTTACAAATTAAATATAAACAAACTTAATTATTATATATATATATATATATATATATATATATTTTTTTTTTGCAGAAGTATTTAGAGGTGAGATTCACAACTAATGATGATAACAACAATAATTGTTATTTTTTGTTACTATTGCTAACTTCTCAAGAATCGAAAATTCAATTAAATTAGTAAAAACAGTTGGAAAAAAAAATGTTAAGTTTAGAAATGCAATGAGATTAAATTTAGATTCTATTGAACAAAATTAATATCACTAATAAAAATTAACACCTCAATCTCCAATCGAAAATGTCTGAGAAATCTTTTTGAATTATTAACAATAATTTTTTCTTGGATTTTCAATGATTATTTAAACACAACAACATGGAAAATTATTGAAAAAAAAAAAAGTTGATGATTTTTTCTTTTCTTTTCTTTTTTAAGCAAAAATACACGTATGTCACAGTTCAAATTATACATGTATAAGCAAAAAAAATGATTCTACAATCTTATTTATGATTATTTAAATCCACAGTAAAATGAATCAATGGGTGATCACAACTACTCAATTCTAGGTAGAATTGGAAGCACCAACAATGGAAGTTACATGGTGCCAACAAGAGCAACAATATCTTTGTTAAATGACATGGCTTTTGATATCAAGAGTTAAAAATCAAAGTGAGAAGTGACGTTTGAATGGTTTAAAATTTAATATACAAAACAATGAAACAAACTTGTAATATCTTTTGTAATTTCATACTTCAAAGCTTTAGATTGTATAACTCGATTAACAAAATTCACATTGACAGAAGAAGAAGAAAAAAAAATATATATATAAAATATAAAATAAAATATAAAATAGAATTTAGGGTGATTGATGAAAGAATCAATTGAAACTAATCATGCGAATGTATTAAGAAAATAAGTTTCAAAAGATTGAAAGGTTTATAAAAAAAATTAGAAAAAACACAAATGTACAAATAAATGAGTTTAGGTTTAATAAAAATGAGATCAGCAACATTGTTAAAATTCATATTTAAACAAGAACACCTCTCCCTTACAATATATGTATATTTCTTTGAATTGTGTATTAGTTAAAGATTTATAAAAAAATTGAAAATAATAATCATACTTTCAAAGGTGCTTAAAAACAATGTGACAAGTAATGTGCGTGTGTGTATGTTTTTCTTTCTTTCTTTTTTCCTTTTTATATTGTTCTGTTTCCTTTTTCTTTCTTTTTTTCTTTCTTTTCTTTCTCTATACAAAAGATGGGAGAGAGGAGATGCTGTAAAGAGGTAGTGTGTAAAGTTTATTTGACTTAGCTGCAGTGTATTGTATATCTTCATACACTTCAATGTGGGCAAGCTTTCACTGAATGATTTACTTTTGTTTGATGAAATAATAATTATTAAAGCTACATTAGCGAGTAATACAGTCTCAATGAAAATATGCTTATCACACAAGTGAATTGAGCATACTTGAAAGCTTATCTTTGAGCAAGCACATGTTTAAAGAAATAAACAACATAAGCACTCAAATTAGGATGAAGAAATACATTATGTGCACATGTAAAAATGATTTTTTCTATACCAAGCAACTAGACAGATCATTGTAACAACATGATCATTCAAAATCTTTGGTAGTCTAAAATAAATTTGTCATAATTTATAGGTTACAAGCAAAAATATAAAAAAATACAAAAATACATAGATGATGTATAAAATTTGAAAAAAAGTGCATGTTAAATATTATTCTAAAAAAACAAAAAATATATATACTTATTAATTTTAAAAAAAAAAAATATAATATGCCAATTGGCAATTACATCTTTCTAATGTATCACCAACATGTGTATGATATTATTAAGAAAATGTTAAATTATTATAAACTTTTATTAAATTGATCAATTTATAAGAAGATCAATTTAATAAAAGTTTATAACAAGTCTTATCATTACACCACCTCTCATCTTTGTTCTCCATTCCCAATCCTTATTCCAAGTTCTCTATTCTCAATCCATGTCCTTTGTTTTTTGTTTTTACTCTCATCTCTTATTACTTGCTCCTAACTTCCATCCTCTACTCCTTGTTTCCAGCCTCCATTCACTATTCTTAGTCTCGTCACATGTTTCTTATTCTCAATCCTTCTCCCATAATCCCAATCTATGTCGATTTTCCATGTTTCTAGTCCTTGTTTCATGTTTTCAACTTTCATCCCCTGTTTCTTGTTTCTAATCCATGTCTCATATTTCTTATTTTCAATTCTCAGCTTATGTTCCATGTTCTATGTTCTCAACCACCATCACCTATTCTTTGTTCCTAGGTATCATCTTATGTTCATATCTCTCATCTTATGTTTCTAATTCTAATTTTATATTTTTTATTTCCAACTTCTATTCTTTTTTTCATGTTTCCAATCTCATCTCATGTTTCTTATTTCCAATTCTCAACCTTCGTCTCATGTTTCTAATCATTGTCTCATATTTCTTATAATTGTCTCATATTTCTAATTATTGTTTCATATTTCTTATCATTGTCTCATATTTCTAATCATCATCTCATGTTTCTAATCATTGTCTCATATTTCTAATTATTGCCTCATGTTTCTTATCATCATCTCATGTTTCTAATCATTATTTCATGTTTCTAATCATCATCTCATGTTTCTAATCTTCATCTCTTATTTCTTATTTCTAATTTTTAATCCCATATCATATTTTTTATTTATAGCTACCAATTTCCATCTCATGTTTTATACTTCAATTCTAAGCTTCCATTTCATGTTCCATATTTCAATCCCTAGCCCCCATCTCATGTTCCATATTTCAATTCTAGCCTCCATCGCATATTCTATATTTCAATTCCTAACTTCTATTTAATATTCCATATTTCAATTCTTAGTCTCTATCTCATATTTCATATTTCAATTCCTAGTCTCCATCTCATATTATATATTTCAATTCCTAGCCTCCAACTCATATTCCATATTTCAATTTCTAGCTTCCATTTCATGTTCCATATTTCAATTCTTAGTCTCCATTTCATATTCCATATTTCAATTCCTAGCTTCTATTTCATGTTCCATATTTCAATTCCTAGTCTCGATCTCATGTTCCATATTTTAATTCCTAGTTTCCATCTCATATTGCATATTTTAATTCCTAGCCTCCATCTCATATTCTATATTTCAATTCCAAGCTTCTATTTCATGTTCTATATTTCAATTCCTAGCCTCCATCTCATATTCCATATTTCAATTCCTAGCCTCCATCTTATGTTCCATATTTCAATTCCTAGCCTCCATCTCATCTTCCATATTTCAATTCTAGGCTTCCAATTTATGTTCCATATTTCAATTCCTAGCCTCTATCTCATATTCAATATTTCAATTCCTATACCTCATCTTATGTTCTATATTTCAATCCTTAGCTCCCATCTCATGTTCCATATTTCAATCCTTAGCTCCCATCTTATGTTCCACATACTTAGCCAATGTCTCTTTATTTCCATTTCCATGTTTTTAAAAGATAAGAACATTCACTATCAACTTCAAGTCTCTCTTTGCCAATGTAATGACCATGTTTTAAGTTATTTGTTGCTCAATTATTAGGAGTGTCAACAAATTGAATAATTGTTTATTTAATGACATGTAACATTTAATTTTGAGACAAAATATAGTGCATCTATCTTATCAAACTTTGTATGTATTATTAAATGTAATGTAATGTTCAATATGAAAAGTCAATAAGATGGTACTTATTAAATACCTTGACTTTCAATTATTATTCAATTCTTATTTTTTCTACCATGGTTTGCATCTTCATATTACCACAAAGATTAGATTGTGCTGAAAATTAAAAATCAAAGCATTAATTTTATTTTCAATGATTTTTTATTTTTTTATTTTAGTTGTATGTAAATCTATAATTAAGTTGTATGATATAATAGATGTTGATGCTTGATGCTTGCTAATCTTATACAATTGAATGTATGTGTTTGAATCAGTTGTGACTTGCACATGTAGTTTCATAGCTTTAAAAATTATACAATTATGTGTCTAAATATTAGTACAGGTTATAATCATATTCTTACTTCTCCAAAAGGCATTAGAGACATTAACACCTTTTAGATGATCAAAAAGCCATCTAAGAGCTACTTGTTCCTAAAACCATAAGCAACATACAAAAACATTGAAGAGCATAGGATTTTGAGAACACATGGTGAGAAGTTCTTAGATTAGTTTTCAACAAGGTGTTATGCAATCTTTTAATACATCAAAGTACCCTTAGAAGAAAATCACTCTATTAAAGAATTTGAATACAAAATTTACACAATATTAAAGGACACCCATGCCTCAAAGTCAAACAAGTTTTTCTTGATACCAAGTTCAAAAGAATAACTTCTAAGATTTCCCTCATTGCGTAGAATTCGGTGACATGGAGTAAAAAAGCAAATAGGATTCAAGTGTAGGGACATAGTCCTTAGAACCTTCTAGAGACAAGTTTCTAGAACCTTCTAGAAGCAAGTCTCTAGAACCTTCTAGAAGCTTCTTAGTTGGCAGAAGATATTAGGGACATAATCCTTAGAATCTTCTAGAGACAAGTTTCTAGAACCTTCTAGAAGCAAGTCTCTAGAGCCTTCTAGAAGCTTCCTAGTGTCAAGGACAAGAGCTCGATGAAAAATCAATTCAGACAAGTGAGCCTTCACTCAAAGAGAAGTAACGAAATATATATAAACAAGTATATATATTAAAAGAGGAACTGGAATGGCTATTGCCAAAAGACAAGAAAACTAGAGACCCTTGAAACTAGACTAGAAGCAAGAAAGGAGTTGACAAGAGTGAAGAAGCCTTCACTCTTGTCTCTATATATACTCTCTAACTAGGGGCTACGTGGCGACATTCTATAGGACCTCCAATATGTGTTGACTTTGTAGGACACATGCCTTGACTTACAAGGTAAGTTTTTCTACGTGTGGGCCAGATAATTAGCTTGATCTTCAAGCTAACAACATGTGTGGCACATGGCCAACTTGTTGACCACGTTTTTAATCCAAAAAGTCAATTAAAGACACCTATGAAGTCAAAGCAGCGTCTAGGAAATTTCTAGGAAGCTTCTATATTAAATATTATAGAATTAACTTACTTTTACCTACTTCTTTATGTAATTATTAGCTTACATGATTATGGCCGTGACATTACCCCCCCCTTCTAGGAACGAGTTCCACGAGGAGCGGTCATCATATGTTGAGGAAATCTATGATGCGACGAATTATATTCGCCACATACTCTAATCTCTGTTCTCTTCGAAGATGATTGATAGGGCCTCTCAACCATCGGTAGTGTCCCATACTAGGGCGGGAAGACCAGCCAGTTATTTGATCATTGTTGAGGCCTTCGTAACTTCCTTCGAATAGAATATTTGGAACACCATCAGGAGTTGTTCCTATCTCTAGTAAAATCACCAAATATTGGGAGTCCCTTCCCAAATCGTGATACCAAACGCGTTGTATCTCACCATCTATTCGAGGAAGAACATGTCATTTTTAAAGATCTTCATCTCGATTGCGTCGTCTTGAAGGTTGTGACAATCGTAATGTCTCGTCCAACAGGTCAGCAAATGAAGGCTCTTGAGTTAAATCCATTGGTTGTTGGTTCTCCATCTCTTGAGCGCCACTACTACAACGAAGCTACGAACAAGAATTGAAAGTAGAATGTTATCTTGCCTAGATGTTGTTTCTTTTATAAAGAAGGTTTTCATCTTCATTTTGATGGATGTCGTCGATGAAAAGCCTCCACCGCCTTTGCTGCATTTGCAAGATTCTTTATTGGCTCCCATGTGCGTTAACTAATATCATATCCGTGCCAATGGACAAGATATTCTATTTTATTTCGACGCCGCCTTGAATCTAAGACTTCTTCTACTACAAACTCTTCATTATTGTCCACTTCTATATGAGGAGGTAGAGCTTGTCGTCTTCTTGATATGTCTACTGTCTTGTATGGTTCAAGAAGAGACACGTGGAATACTGGATGGATTTTCATTGTCTTCGATAGATGTAAACGATATGCAACTGGATTGATTTGTACAGAAATAGAAAATGGTCCCAGCCTTCGATAGTCCAACTTGTCGCAAGGACGAGTGGTCTTGATATTACGACGAAGTAGCCATACCTTATCACCCACGTTGAGTTGTGGTTGCTCCTTACGATATACATCTGCGTTTATCTTTTGTCGTTCTTGAGCTTCTTTCAATTGCGCCTTCATTATTGCATGTAACTCTGACAACTGATTTGCCATATCTTTTGCTGCAGGATTATCAACTTTTGAAAAATCAAAAGCATCAAGTTGTGGATAATAGCCATAATTGGCAAAGAAAGGTATTTGTTGCGCGGAGGAATGTACCGTATTATTATAAGCAAACTCTGACAATGGCAAAAGGGTTGTCCAATCATCTTGTTGGTAGTTGATGGTACACCTTAAATACTGCTCCAAGACTTGGTTTACGTGCTCTGTTTGTCCATCAGTTTGAGAATGGAAAGCCGAAGATAGCTTTATGTCCACTTTTAAAATCTTGAAAAAGATCCTCCAGAATCTCGACACAAATTGAGTTCCCCTATCCGATATGATATCTTTAGGTAATCCATGATAGCGATAGATATTATCAATGAAAAGCTTACCTGTTTCTTCACCTGTGATAGATTTTGTACATGGCACAAAATGTGCCATCTTGGTGAAACGATCTACTATCACAAATATAGAATCATAAGATCTTGAGCTTAGAAGATCTGTGATGAAATCCATAGAAACAGAAGACCATGGTTGTTCTGGTATAGGTAATGGCTGAAGAAGTCCGTAACATCGATGACGAGGAGTTTTTGATCTTGAACAAATATTACATGATTGTACAAAGTCTTTGACTGACTTTCACATTTGTGGCCACCAAAAATCTCTTGATATGAGTTCCAAAGTCTTATTATATCCAAAATATCCTGCTGCTGGAAAATCATGACGTGCTTGAAGAACACGTAAACGTGATTCTCCTTCTGGAACATATAAGCGTCCTTCAAAATATAATAGATTATTCTTGAACTCGAACTTAGAGGAATCATGAGACTTGGAAGAATTATTCTCAATATCATGAACAAGAAGGTCTAAGGACATATTGGACTGGATTTGCTTGAGAAAAGTTGAATCAACAGTCAATGTTGATTTCATTGCTCGGAGATGAAATTGCTCCGGTTTCAAGAGAATCGTTCTTTGTTGCTCAAAAGCTGCATCTCCTTCTTTTGGTGCAAAATAAGAACGTCTAGACAATGCATCAGACAAACCTTGTTGTTTTTCTGGCCGATAAGTGATAATGAACTGGAATCTTGACAAAGACATACTCCAACGAGCTTGATAACGATTCAACACGCGTGTTGACATGAAATACTCGAGATTCTTGTGATCTGTATACACAGTGACTGGACTAGAAGTGCCTTCTAGATAATGACGCCATTCTTGAAAGGAATCCACGATTGCAAGCAGTTCTTTATCGTGGATCTCATAATTGATCTCGGCTGCTGAGAATTTTCTTGAATGAAAAGCTATCGGATGAAGTTTGTCATCTGTTCCCATTTGTGACAAAACTGCATCCAAGGCAAAATCCGATGCGTTTGTTTCCATAAAAAATGCCTTGGAAAAGTCAACACGATATAAGACTGGTGCAGATACAAACGATGTCTTCAAGGCTTCAAATGCTGCTTCCGCTTCTTGATTCCATTGGAATTTGTCTTGATTGGTCAAGCGTGTAAGTGGAGTTGCAACTCGTGAAAAGTCTTTGATGAAGATCTGATAGTAATTGGCAAATCCCAAGAAACATTGGACATCTCTTACTGTCCTTGGAATCTTCCAATCCATGATTGTTTGGACTTTCTTAGAATCCATCATCAGACCATCATTTGAAATGATGTATACTAAAAAGTCAACTTGAGTAGTGTGAAATACACACTTTTCCATCTTGGCGTACAATCTTGCATCTCTAAGTTTTTGTAATACTTGACGAACATGTATTTCATGCTCTTCGACATTGTTAGAATAGATCGGGATATCGTCTAGGTAGCAGACGACAAAATTGTCTAAGAATTCACGAAATACATCATTCATGAGATGTTGAAAAGCAATTGGTGCATTCTTGAGTCCAAAAGGCATGACATTATATTCAAAATGTCCGTACCTGGTTCGAAACGCAGTCTTCCATTCATCTCCTTCCTTGATTCGTACTAGATTATATGCTCCTCTTAGATCTATTATTATATAAATCTTAGCTTGATTCAACTAGTCAAGGAGTCTTGATATCAAAGGTAATGGATACCTGTTCTTGATTGTGATCTTGTTGAGTCCTCGATAATCAAGACACATTGGTAAAGATCCATCTTTTCTCTTTACGAATAGAATTGGAGCTCTTGCTGGAGATTTTGAATGGCGTATGAAATTCTTCGCTAAATTCTCGTCAATATATGTCTTGAGTTCAGCCAACTCATCTTGCGATAAACTGTAAATTGGTCCAAATGGTGGCTGAGTTCCTTCCTTGAGGTCGATTGAACAATCATATGGGCGATGTTCAGGAAGAATATCTGCATTCTTTTTCTCAAAAACGTCTTGATAATCCTGATATTGACTTGGAATGCCACTTGAAGTCTTTACGCTTTCAGAAATAAGTGCAGCATAAATAGCAAAAGTTGATCCTTCTTTTGCTGCGTGTATAAATGCTTTTGCACCTATTAGTATGGGTTTTATTATACTAGACTTATAATTTTTTACTTGGTTAGTAGAACTATTAATAATGCTTTGGAAAAAGTCAAGTTTACGAGAATTCCAATCTATTCGAGGGTTATATTTTTCTAGCCAAGATAAACCTAAAATAACTGGATTGGACGGGGATTTAATTATGTTAAAAGCTATATAGCTAACATGACCGTTTATTGTTACTTTTATAGGGCGAGTTTCATGAGTGACATCTCCAGAAGACAAAGGACGGCCATCAATGACTTCTACATGTACGGGTTTAGTTTTCTATACAAAAGGTATTTTATGACTTTTATCAAATTGTTCATCTAAAAAACATGTTGAGGCTCCCGAATCTAATAAAGCAAAGGCTTTGTAATTCTTAGGTCCTAAATATAATTCTATTATAAAACAAGAAGAGGGTTCTGAGGAGAGGATAGGACCTTCACTAGAAATTGTACAAGGTTCCAGCTGCACGGTCCCTATTGTAGCTGGACGAATCCGTTTTCCGACATGTTGTCTTCTTTGACCGCCGTACCCCTCATTTTATAGTTACGTTGTTTCTTTGGACAATGTTGAGCAGTGTGTGTAGATTCTCCACAGTATAAACATAATCCTTCTTGACGACGACGAATCTTTTCTTCCTCAGTTAGGAGTTTAAAACATACCGTGTCAATTTGCATGTCTTCTACTTCCGAATGTACGTTTGGCAAAGATGCTGATGTTGCCATTGAGTAATAACGTTGAGGTTCCCGTGTACGACTCTCGAATCAAAATTCAAAAAGTTGATTGTCATATTTTATCGCAAAATCCATTGCTTCACTCAAAGTTTCAGGATCAGGTAAGTTGAGCATCAATTTCTTTACTTTGTATTGCAATCCATAAAGAAATTGACTGATGAGTGCAGCATCATCCCACTTGATGTCAATTGTAAGTTGTCGAAATTGTGAAGCATACATTGTTACTGAGCAGTTTCCTTGTCGCAGAATTTGGATCTTGTTTGTTGCGACACGAGTTGCATCGTGTTCACCATACATAGATCGAAACTGTGCTATAAAAACTTTCAAATTGTCCAATATTGGATTTTGTTGTTCAAGAAAAGACGAAAACCACGATAATGCAGAACCAGAAAGTAGAGTGTCAATAAACCTGACTTGTGATCCTGGAGTTGGATAGCTTTGCGGTTGAAGTTTAATTGCCAATTGTACTTGATTGATGAACCCTCAAAACTTTGATCTTGTACCATCAAATTTCTCGGGTAAAGCAATTCTTGGTTCTCTAGTGCTTACAGGGTGTTGTACAATTGGAGAAGGAATGTGATTTGGTACAGATGTTGAAGCAGCTCCGATCATCTCTATATCTCTACTTTCTGCTATTCTTGTTCTTTCCTGTGTTGGTGAATTGATTTGATGCATCGCAAGCATTAATTCCCTCAATTGTTCTTGCATTTGTGCCATTGCACTCTTCATTTCAATAAGCTCGGCCATAATAACACTAAGAAGAAAAATTTGTCTGATATTGCTCAAGACAAAAAAAAAAAAAAAGACTTAATAACAAAGAAGATACTAAGAACAATATTAGTTTAGAAGTGGGTAATCCGCAAACTTCTAATACGCTTATGTCTTGTCAAGAGAAAGGGATAATCCACTCTTACTCAAGAAAAACAAAGCTCTAATATTGTAAGTAAACTCTTGTCAATCTGTCAAGGACAAGAACTCGATGAAAAATCAATTCAGACAAGTGAGCCTTCATTCAAAGAGAAGTAACAAAATATATATAAACAAGTATATATATTAAAAGAGAAATTGGAATGGCTATTGCCAAAAGACAAGAAAACTAGAGACCCTTGAAACTAGACTCGAAGCAAGAAAGGAGTTTACAAGAGTGAAGAAGCCTTCACTCTTGTCTCTATATATACTCTCTAACTAGGGGCTACGTGGCGACATTCTATAGGACCTCCAATATGTGTTGACTTTGTAGGACACATGCCTTGACTTACAAGGCAAGTTTTTCTACGTGTGGGCCACATAGTTAGCTTGATCTTCAAGCTAACAACATGTGTGGCACATGGCCAACTTGTTGACCACGTTTTTAATCCAAAAAGTCAATTAAAGACACCTATGAAGTCAAAGCAGCGTCTAAAAAATTTCTAAGAAGCTTCTATATTAAATATTATAGAATTAACTTACTTTTACCTACTTCTATATGTAATTATTAGCTTACATGATTATGGCCATGACACCTAGTTGGTAGAAGTTGTTTGAGAAGCTTCCTAAATAGGAGTATATATTAGAATCGAGGCTGAAGAGTTCTTCAGTCTTTGCAACAGATCGCTTGGAGTTCTAGCTCACCTCTCTGGTGTTGTTCTTGTATTCATCTAATTAATCTAATTCTTGCCAGTTCTTCTGTAACTTCTTCTTAGATCTCGAGTCTGTATTTTTGTGTTTGTGACAGTTTTTCGAGACTTCACTGACCTCAGATATCATAGCTAGTTTCTTCTTCGTTAGAGTGTGGATTATCCCTCTACTTGGAAGTGTACTAGTATTTTAGAGGTTGCGGATTACCCACCTCTAAACTGATATTTCTTTTGTTACAATATTGGAGTCTTATTCTTCTTGGAGGGAGTGCATTACCTCTTTTCTTGAAGCTCTTAAGGCATTTTAGAAGTTGCGGAGTACCCTCTTCTAAACCAATATTGTCTTCTAGTATAGTCATTTGTGTCCTTCTTTTAGAATGGCCGGAGGTCAAGACATTAGTATGACAAAAATTTCAGAGTCCAAGTTGGATGCTATTATGAATGCCCTCACTACGTTATCGCAAAGAACTGCAAAGATTGAAGGAGTTGTGGCAAGGCTTCAAAATGATGGAGCATCTGGGATGGCACAATCTAGGTTGCAACAGCCTCAAACTTCTGTACTTGGACAAGCAACTTTGCCTCAGGCTCGACAAGCACCGCTGGTTCTACAACATATGGAGCCTCGAGTTAGCCTTCCGGATAAGTTTGATGGTATGCATTCTAAGTTTTGAGGATTCGTCAACCAAATCAGGTTGATAACAGTTTTACAGCCCGAACGCTATCCAACGGGGGAGTCACGTGTTGGACTTATTGAAACCTTACTTACAGGGCAAGCTCTATCATGGTTTGCTCCTTTGTTTGAGAAACGATCGTCCATACTAAACAACTTTGAAACCTTTTTGGAGGCGTTAGCGGAAGCATTTAGTGAACACGATAAGGTTCGATGGGCTACAAGAAAGATCTGGTTACTACAACAAGGGATGCGCTCTATATCAGTCTATGCATTGGACTTCAGGTAATTAGTATGCGACATCAATTGGGATGAAGAAGCATTGATGAGTCAATTCTATTGGGATTTAAGGGACGATGTGAAGGATTTGCTGTTAATTCTTGCCGATCCACAAATGCTTAAGAAAGCTATTAGCCAAGCTGTGAAGTGTGATAACCACCTATTCTAATACCGCCAAGACCAATGTTCAAGACAACATATGGTTCGCCACGCCCCAACTATGTCGACAATCAGTACGAATTCACATTCAGAGGTAGAAGACATGTAAATTGATGTGGTACGTATCAAATCCCTTACTCTAGAAGAAAAAAAGTATGGATGAAGGTCTATGCTTGTATTGCGGTGAAGAAGGCTACAAAGTTGGAAACTGCCCCAAGAAGCAAAATTAACGTATTGTCAGGACTAGGGCGCGTTAGTTCAGGATAACGAGGATGCCTAGCCCCAATAGGAACCGTGCGACTGGAAAGTGAAATATTACAATAACAACCAGATTCTTTTCTTTTCGCTCAACATGCCCTTTGCTTTACAATCTCTTTGCTTATTGGCCCTCAGATATTGAGAATCTTAGCATTATTAGATTCAGGAGCATTTGCTTGTTCCTTAGACAAAGAATTTGTGAAACGTCATAAGATCCCTTTAGTACAAAAATCCAAACATGTTCACGTTGAGGTCATAGATGGACGACCTTTATAATCTGGTAGTATCACCCATGAATCAGAACCTATAGAAGTGACGTTCAAGGGCCATAGTAGTCATATTATTTATTTCAATATTATTAGAACTCCATCAAATCTTGTTATTCTTGGTCTTTCTTGGTTGGAAAAGCATAACCGATCAATAGATTGAAAGTTGCGGAAGATGACCTTTCCCACAAAACCACCCATGAGGAAGCCTAGTAAGAAACCCCGAATAGAGAAATCCTTACTTATTGGAGCAAGAGCGTTTATAAGATCGTCCAAGGAAGGCACACCGTTTGTCATTCATGTGGCTCCAACTAGTCGGAGAAGATCTCAACAGCAAGTATACCTGAGCAATATAAGGATTTTAAAGATGTGTTTCAAAAGAAGAATGCCGACATGCCGTTATCACTTATCGACTTGGAAAACAGCAAGGACTATTTGATGCCTTATCGAGGAGATCGTATCTTGTACCAAAGGCTGGAGAAGCAGCGTTTGATCAACAATGTACGACGTTGTTGAAGCCAGAGCAATTTTGACTTTGCGCTACTATTGTGCCAATTGATGTTGACTTCCTGAATTAGATACGTGCCGTGACCATTGAAGATTCAGTAGCCATTGATATCAAGCAGCGTGCCAATGACGACAAGTTCAAAGTAGAGGGAGATCTTTTATACTTTGAGGAGCAGTTGTATATCCCAAAAGGACCATCACAACTCCGAGTTCTTCAATCTCGCCACGATTTTCCAACTGTGGAACATTTTGGATTCAACAAGAACTTGGAGCTTATTTCTCGAGATTTTTGGTGGCTCCAAATATGGAAGGATGTGAAAGATTTTGTCCTCTCCTGCGACATTTGTTCAAGATCCAAGAATCCTCGACATCACCCTTATGGACTTCTACAGCCATTACCGATTCCACATCGATCATGGTCTTCAGTTTCCATGGACTTCATCACGGACCTGCCATCATCGAACTCATTTGATAGCATCTTTGTTGTAGTAGATCGGCTTACAAAGATAGCACACTTTGTCCCTTGTAAGAAGACATCGTCCAGTGAAGTCACAGTAAGGCTCTTTCTCGATAATGTGTATCAATATCATGGACTACCAGATGATATCGTATCAGATCGAGGAACACAGTTCGTATCAAAGTTTTGGAGATCTTTCTTTGAGATACTGAAGGTGGATATCAAGCTTTCTTCGACTTTTCATCCTCAAACTGACGGCCAAACGGAACAGGTGAACCAAGTCTTGGAACAATACTTACAATGCACCATCAACTATCAACAAGACGATTAGACCACATATTTGCGACTAGTCGAGTTTGCATATAACAACACCCTCTATGCATCGACTCAATATACACCATTCTTTTCCAATTATGGGTATCAAGCAAAGCTTGATTTATTGAGTCCGTCAATAAATAATAATCCAGAAGTTGAAGGATTTGCGAAACAATTATCAGAGCTTCAAAATACGTTGAAGCTTCAATTACAATCCGCTCAAGAATCCTACAAGGCATCTGCAGAGAGATTTCGAAATGAAGCACCTACTTTTAAAATTGGACATAAAGCATGGCTTCTTCGACAGAATATCAAGACCAAGCGACTATGTGATAAGTTGGACTATCGAAGATTGGGACCATTTATCATCCAGAAGCAAATCAATCCAGTGGCGTACCGTCTGGAATTACCGGCTTCTATGAAGGTACATCCAGTCTTTCATGTTTCTTTGTTGGAGCCTTATTAAGAGTTGTCTTTTCCTCGAAGAGTACAATGTCCACCACCTAATATTGATATAGAAAACCACGAGGAATATGAAGTTGAAAAGGTGCTCGATTTAAGACGAAGGTGGGGCAAGTTGGAGTATCTTGTTCATTGGTGCGGCTACGACATTAATGAGCGAACGTGGGAGCCAGCTGAAAATCTCGCCAATGTGCGACAAAAGGTATAGGAGTTTCATCAACAACATCCTCATAAACCTAAGCCGGTTCGATGATAGCTTCCTTCTAAAGCTTGCTCACCCAAGAATATAAGAAAGGGGGAGAGCACCACCAAAATTCATAGTTGATGTAGTTATTTTCTCCAAGATAAAGTAGAATTTTTTCAGTAGCCATAGTTTGGTCTTTTGATATAGATAGCCAAGAGATAGATACTATGCCAGTCAGATTATCTCAACCAACTAGCTCACAAGGGCAACCCCGAGATGAAGAACTTCCTACACCACGACAACAACGAAGGATACCAAATAACCGATCATTGGTGATTGTATTTGAGTTCGAGCATGCTTATGATGGTCAGCCAAAAGGCATGTTTGTAGGACAATTTTATAATAAGGACACGAAAGTTCATGCTTGATCAAAAGTCGAAGGCGTGGGCCACTACCATTGACTTCAAGGGCCAATGAACCACTTGCCTCATGAACAACAGTTCGAATTTATAGTAGACATTATAAGATAGATCTTCAACTTCTTACGTTGGTACTGATTAACAACAACATTGCTTCTCAGAGACCTCGAAGCTAAAGGAAGGGGCGATGTAAGGGACATAGTCCTTAGAACCTTCTCAAGACAAGTTTTTAGAACCTTCTAGAAGTAAGTCTCTGGAACCTTCTAGAAGCTTCTTAGTTGGTAGAAGATGTTAGGGACATAATCTTTTGAATCTTCTAGAGACAAGTTTCTAGAACCTTCTAGAAGCAAGTCATTGGAACCTTCTAGAAGCTTCCTAGTTAGTAGAAGTTGCTTAAGAAGCTTCCTAAATTGGAGTATATATTAGAATCGAGGCTGAAGAGTTCTTCAATCTTGACAACACATCACTTGGAGCTCTAGCTCACCTCTCTGGTGTCACGGCCATAATCATGTAACCTAATAATTACATATAGAAATAGGTAGAAGTAAGTAAAAGTAGATAAAAGTAAGTTAATTCTATAATATTTCATATAGAAGCTTCCTAGAAACTTCCTAGATGCTGCTTTGACTTCATAGGTGTCTTTAATTGACTTTTTGGACTAAAAATGTGGTCAACAAGTTGGCCATGTGCCACACATGTTGTTAGCTTGAAGATCAAGCTAACTATGTTGCCCACACGTAGAAAAACTTGCCTTGTAAGTCAAGGCATGTGTCCTAAAAAGTCAACACATATTAGAGGTCCTATAGAACGTCGCCACGTAGCCCCTAGTTAGAGAGTATATATAGAGACAAGAGTAAAGGCTTCTTCACTCTTGTCAACTCCTTTCTTGCTTCTAGTCTAGTTTCAAGGGTCTCTAGTTTTCTTATCTTTTGGCAATAGCCATTCCAGTTTCTCTTTCAATATATATACTTGTTTATTTATATTTTGTTACCTTTCTTTGAGTGAAGGCTCACTTGTCTGAATTGATTTTTCATCGAGTTCTTATCCTTGACAGATTGACAAGAGTACACCTACAATATTAGAGCTTTGTCTAATCTTGATTAAGAGTGGATTACCCCTTTTTCTTGATAAGATATAAGCGTATTAGAAGTTGCGGATTACCCTCTTCTAAACTGATATTGTCCTTAGTATTTTCTTTGTCCACAAGTCCTCTCTTCTATTTGTCTTGAGCGATATTAGACATCTTCTCTCTTCTAAGTGTTATCATGGCAGAACTTCTTGAAATGAACAGTGCAATTGCACAAATACAAGAGCAATTGAGGGAGTTAATGCTTGCAATGCATCAACTCAATTTATCATTATAAGGAATAACAAGATTTGCAAGAAGTGAAGATATAGAAATGGTTGGAGCTGCTTCAACATATGTACCAAATCATGTCCTTTCTCCTATAGTGAAACACCCTTTCAGTGTTAGAAAACCAAGAATTGCCCTACCCGAGAAGTTTGATGGCACCAAATTCAAGTTTCAAGGATTTATCAATCAAGTACAACTTGTGATTGAACTTCAGCTACAAAGCTATCCAACTCCAGGATCACAAGTTAGATTCATTAGTACGCTTCTTTCAGGTACAGCATTATCGTGGTTTTCATCTTTTCTTGAACGACGAGATCCAATATTGGATAATCTAGAGGCTTTTTCGGCGGAGTTTCGATCCATGTATAGAGAACATGATGCAATTCGTGTTGCAACCAATAAGATCCGTATTTTACGACAAGGCAATCGATCAGTAACGTAATATACTTCTCAATTTCGACAACTTGCAACTGATATCAAGTGGGATGATGCTGCACTTATTAGCAAATTTCTCTACGGATTACAATATGAGGTAAAAAAATTAATGCTCAACTTATCTGATCCTCAAACATTGAGTCAAGCAATTGATTTTGCTGTGAAGTGCTACAATCGCCTTTTTGAATTTCGATCTGAGAACCGTACAAATGGACTTCAACGTTACCATAAATCAATGGCAACACCAACATCTCTTCAACACATACATTCGGAAGTAGAGGATATGCAAATTGATACAATACGTTTCAAACCTCTTACTGAGCAAGAAAAGACTCGTCGTTGTCAAGAAGGATTATGTTTATATTGTGGAGAACCAAAGCACACTGCTCAATATTGTCCAAAGAAATGATGCAATGACAAAATGAGGAGTATGGCTGTGAAAGAAGATAATATGTCACAAAATGAGTTTGTCCAACTACAATACGAACCATGCGGCTCAAACCTTGCACAACTTCTAGTAAAGGTCCTATTCTCTCCTCAGAGCCCTCTCCTTATTTTACATTAAATGTTATATTAGGACCTAAACATTACAAAGTCTCTACCTTGTTAGATTCAGGAGCCTCAGCAAGTTTTTTAGATGAAGAATTTACTAAAAGACATAGCATATCTTTAGTAAAGAAAACTAAACCTGTTCATGTAGAAGTCATAGATGGTCGTCCATTGTCTTCTGGAGATATTACTCACGAAATCCTTCCTATAGAAGTAATAATCAATGGTCATAATAGTTTTGTAGTATTTAATATCATTAGATCTCCCTCTAATCCAGTCATTTTAGGTTTATCGTAGTTAGAAAAATACAACCCTCAAATAGACTGGATTTCTCGAACTCTCACTTTCTCTACAAGTATAACTAATAGTGTTGTTAAGCAAGTAGAGAGTCATAAGTCCAGTTCAATTAAACCCATATTTATAGGTGCAAAAGCTTTCTTGCATGTTGCTATGAAAGAATCACCATACATTATTTATGCTACACCCGTTTCTATTGGTGAAAAGACTTCAAGTGGCATTCTAAGCCAATATCAAGAATTTCAAGATGTATTCGAAAAACAGAATGCGGATACACTTCCGCAACATCATCCCTATGATTGCTCAATTGACCTTCAAGAAGGAGCACAACCGCCATTCGGACCAATCTATAGTTTATCACAAAATGAGTTGGCAGAACTCAAGGAGTATATTGAAGAAAATCTAGCCAAGAATTTCATACGCCATTCTAAATCTCCGGCAGGAGCTCCAATTCTATTTGTGAAGAAAAAAGATGGATCATTGCGGATGTGTGTTGATTATCGAGGACTCAAGAAGATTACCATCAAAAACAGGTATCCACTACCTTTAATATCCGGACTTCTTGATCAACTGAATCAAGCTAAGATCTATACAAAAATAGATCTTCGAGGAGTATACAATCTAGTACGCATCAAAGAAGGAGATGAATGGAAGACTGCATTTCGAACTAGGTATGGACATTTTGAATACAATGTCATACCTTTTGGACTTACAAGTGCACCAGCAGCTTTTCAACATCTAATGAATGATATTTTTCGAGAGTTTTTGGACGATTTTGTGGTATGTTCTCTAGATAACATCTTGATCTATTCTAAGAATCCAGAAGAACATGAACTTCATGTTCGTGGTGTGTTACAAAAATTAAGAGATGTAGGATTCTATGCCAAGATAGAAAAGTGTGTATTCCACACTACTCAAGTCGATTTCTTAGGTTACATCATTTCAAATCATGGACTTATGATAGATCCTAAGAAAGTTCAAACTATTATAGACTGGAAGATTCCAAAAACGGTAAGAGATGTCCAATGTTTTTTGGGATTTGTCAACTACTATCAGATCTTCATCAAAGACTCCTCTCGAGTTGCAGCTCCACTTACACGTTTGACTTGTAAAGACAAACTCCAATGGAATCAAGAAGCGGAAATTGCTTTTGAATCTTTGAAGACATCGTTTGTTTCTGCACCAATCTTGTATCGTGTTGATTTTTCCAAAGCATTCTTTATGGAAAGAGATGCATCGGACTTTCCTCTGGGTGCGATTTCATCACAAATGGGAATAGATGACAAACTTCATCCAGTAGCCTTTCATTCAAGAAAATTCTCAGCAGCAGAAATTAATTATGAGATCCACGACAGAACTTCTTGCAATTGTGGATTCTTTTCAAGAATGGCGTCATTATCTAGAAGGCGGTTCTAGTCCAGTCATCGTGTATATGGATCACAAGAACCTCGAATATTTTATGTCAGTACGCGTATTAAATTATCGCCAAGCTCGTTTGAGCATGTCTTTATCAAGATTCGAGTTCATCATCACTTATCGGCCAGAAAAACAACAAGGTTTGTCCGATGCCTTGTCTAGACGTTCTTATCTTGTACCAAAAGAAGGAGATGCAGCTTTTGAGCAACAAAGAACGATTCTCTTGAAGCCGAAATAATTTCATCTTCGAGCAATAAAATCAACATTGACTGTTGATTTAACTTTTCTTAAGCAAGTCTAGTTAAGTATGTCTTCATACCCTCTTGTTCATGATATCAAGAACAATTCTTCTAAATCTCATGAACCATCTAAATTTGAATTCAAGAACAACCTACTCCATTTCGAAGGACGCCTATATGTTCCAGAAGGAAAAGCTCGTTTACGTGTTCTTCAAGTTCGTCACGACTTCCCAGCAGCAGGATATTTTGGATATAATAAGACTTTGGAGCTGATATTTAGGGATTTTTGGTGGCCTCAAATGTAGAAGGCTATTAAAGATTTTGTACAATCATGTGAAGTTTGCTCAAGATCGAAAACTCCTCGTCATCGATCTTTTGAACTTCTTCAGCCATTACTTAGTCCATAACAACTATGGTCTTCTGTTTCTATGGACTTCATCACGGATCTTCTAATCTCAGGTTCTTATGACTCTATATTCGTGATAGTAGATCGTTTTACCAAAATGGCACATTTTGTACCATGTACAAAATCTATCACACATGAAGAAACATGTAAGCTTTTTGTTGACAATATCTATCGCTATGATAGATTATCCAAGGATATTATATCAGATAGGGAAATTCAATTTGTATCAAGATTTTGGCAGACTCTTTTCAAGATTCTTAAAGTGGATATAAAACTATCTTCGGCATTCCACCCTCAAACTGATGGACAAACGAAGCGTGTTAATCAAGTTTTGGAGCAATATTTAAGATGTACCATTAATTACCAACAAGATGATTGGACAACTCTTTTGCCATTGGCAAAGTTTGCTTACAAAAAAACGGTACACTCTTCTACAAAATAAACACCTTTCTTTGCTAATTATGGTTATCATCCACGACTTGATACTTTTGACTTTTTAAAAGTTGATCATCCTGCTGCGAAAGATTTGGCAATTCATTTATCACAGCTACATGCAATGATGAAGGTGCAGTTAAAAGAGGCTCAAGAACAACAAAAGGCCAATGCGGATGTCTATCGAAAGGAACAACCATCATTCATCTTGGGTGATAAGGTATGGCTACTTCGTCGTAATATCAAGACCACTCGTCCTTATGACAAGTTGGACTATCGAAGGCTGGGACCATTTTCTATTTCTGTACAAATCAATCCAGTTGCATATCGTTTACATCTATCGAAGACAATGAAAATCCATCCAGTATTCCACGTGTCTCTTCTTGAACCATACAAGACAGTAGACATATCAAGAAGACGACAAGCTCTACCTCCTCATATAGAAGTGGACAATAATGAAGAGTTTGTAGTAGTAGAAGTCTTAGATTCAAGGCGACACCGAAATAAATTAGAATATCTTGTCCATTGGCGCGGATATGATATTAGTGAACGCATATGGGAGCCAATAAAGAATCTTGCAAATGCAGCAAAGGCGGTGGAGGCTTTTCATCGACGACATCCATCAAAATGAAGATGAAAACCTTCTTTATAAAAGAAACAACATCTAGGCAAGATAACATTCTACTTTCAATTCTTGTTCGTAGCTTCGTTGTAGTAGTGGCGCTCAAGAGATGGAGAACCAACAACCAATGGACTTAACTCAAGAGCCTTCATTTGCTGACCTGCTGGACGAGACATTACGATTGTCACAACCTTCAAGACGACGCAATCGAGATGAAGATCTTTAAAAACGACATGTTCCTCCTCGAATAGATAGTGAGATACAACGCGTTTGGTATCACGATTTGGGAAGGGACTCCCAATGTTTTCTGATTTTGCTAGAGGTATGAACAACTCCTGATGGTGTTTCATATATTCTATTGGAAGGAAGTTACGAAGGCCTCAACAATGATCAAATAACTGGCTGGTCTTCCCGCCCTAGTATGAGACACTACCGATGGTTGAGAGGCCCTATCAATCATCTTCGAAGAGAACAGAGATTAGAGTATGTGGCGAATACAATTCGTCGCATCATAGATTTCCTCAACATATGATGATCGCTCCTCGTGGAACTCGTCTCTAGAAAGGGGGGTAATGTCACGGCCATAATCATGTAAGCTAATAATTACATATAGAAATAGGTAGAAGTAAGTAAAAGTAAATAAAAGTAAGTTAATTCTATAATATTTAATATGGAAGCTTCCTAGAAACTTCTTAGATACTGCTTTGACTTCATAGGTGTCTTTAATTGACTTTTTGGATTAGAAACGTGGTCAACAAGTTGGCCATGTGCCACACATGTTGTTAGCTTGAAGATCAAGCTAACTATGTTGCCCACACGTAGAAAAACTTGCCTTGTAAGTCAATGCATGTGTCCTACAAAGTCAACACATACTAGAGGTCCTATAGAACGTCGCCACGAAGCCCATAGTTAGATAGTATATATAGAGACAAGAGTAAAGGCTTCTTCACTCTTGTCAACTCCTTTCTTGCTTCTAGTCTAGTTTCAAGGGTCTCTAGTTTTCTTGTCTTTTGGCAATAGCCATTCCAATTTCTCTTTCAATATATATACTTGTTTATTTATATTTTGTTACCTCTCTTTGAGTGAAGGCTCACTTGTCTGAATTGTTTTTCATCGAGTTCTTATCCTTGACATCTGGTGTTGTTCTTGTATTCATCTGATTAATCTAGTTTTTGCCAGTTCTTCTTGAACTTCTTGTTAGATCTCAAGTCTGTATTTTTGTGTCTGTGTCATCAAGTCGCTTGCTATGCCAACATTTCGATGACATGGAGTAAAAAAGCAAAAGGATTCAAGTTACTTGCTATGCCAATATTTTGGTGACATTGAGTAAAAAAACAAACAGAATTCAAGTTGCTTGCTATGCCAACATTTTGGTGACATAGAGTAAAGAAACAAACAGGATTCAAGTCGCTTGCTATGCCAGCATTTCGGTGACATGGAGTAAAAAATCAAATAGGATTCAAGTCGCTTGCTATGCCAACATTTTGATAACATGGAGTAAAAAAACAAACAGGATTTGAGTCGCTTGTTATGCCAACATTTTGGTGACATGGAGTAAAAAAGCAAACAGGATTCAAGTCGCTTGCTATGCCAACATTTTGGTGACATTGAGTAGAAAAGCAAACAAGATTTAAGTCGCTTCCTATACCAACATTTCGGTGATATGGAGTAAAAAAACAAACAGGATTCAAGTCGCTTACTATGTCAACATTTCGGTGACATGGAATAAAAAAGTAAACAGGATTCAAGTCGCTTGTTATGCCAACATTTTGGTGACATGGAGTAAAAAAGCAAACAAGATTCAAGTCGCTTGCTATGCCAACATTTTGATGACATGGAGTAAAAAAGTAAACAGGATTCAAGTCGCTTGCTATGCCAACATTTTGGTGATATGGAGTAAAAAAGCAAACAGGATTCAATTCGCTTGCTATGCCAATATTTCAGTGACATGGAATAAAAAAGTAAACAGGATTCAAGTCGCTTTCTATGCCAACATTTCGATGACATGGAGTAAAAAAGCAAACAGGATTCAAGTCGCTTGCTATGCCAACATTTTGGTAACATGGAATAAAAAAGCAAACAAGATTCAAGTCGCTTGTTATGCCAACATTTCAATGACATGGAGTAAGAAAGCAAACAGGATTCAAGTCGCTTGTTGTGCCAACATTTTGATAATATGGAGTAAAAAAGCAAACAGGATTCAAGTTGCTTATTATGCCAACATTTTGGTGACACGGAGTAAAAAAACAAATAGGATTCAAGTCGCTTGCTATGCCAACATTTCGGTAACATGGAATAAAAAAGCAAACAGGATTCAAGTCGCTTGTTATGCCAACATTTTGGTGACATGGAGTAAAAAAGCAAACAGGATTCAAGTTGCTTGCTATGCCAACATTTCGGTAACATGGAGTAAAAAAGCAAACAGGATTCAAGTCGCTTGCTATGCCGACATCTCAAGCCTTCTCAAGCTCACACATGAAATCGACATGTTCCCATGCAAAGAATGGTTTCAATAGGTGGGTGGATTTAGTAAAAGTTGGGGTCAATTTAACATTCTCCTATTGTTAATGCAAGGAAGGAAGTAGTGATGGATGAATGGATGAGTGAAGGCGACTTCGGGTCCTTCGGGAGAGAGGGAAGGAAGCAAGGCACGAAGGGGGTTAGTGTGTCTGCGTTTTCACATGCACGCATGGCGCACGCGATTCTAAAGGCCGGATTGAGACTCCGAGGCCTCGTTTACTTCTGCGACACAGCCACGCTCGCTCATCGAAATCCACCCCGCAAGTGGTAGTGGGGCGCACACACAACAGGGCGATGGGATGGCGCTTTCTCCAAGGCCAAAGCCGTCTGCTGCGGTTCGGATACTTCGCTCCTCGTCAGGCGTTGTTAGGACCGAAGCAAGTCGGAACCGTCGTCGGCTCTTGCGTGACGACCGCATGGATTCGTTCGCTGCTTTTCGTATGACCTCGCTTCCTATGATTCCATTCCAGAGCTGAATCGCAAGCTCCCTGTTGTTGCAACCAGTGCGTGAGCGAGAGCCGGTTTGATGGCTTCACGTGCGTTGCAGTTCCTCCTTCTATGGAATGTGAGAGAGAGAGAGCTCATGAATCGATCCGGGCTCGTTGTTGCGGTGCTGCGCGGCATCGGTTCCGCTTGCAAATGCGATTCAATTGCCTTGGTCGCCGATGAATCCCCTTCGCGGACTCGACAACGAGCTCGGTTGCGCAACTCGTGCATGTTGGGTATCTGCTTTCGTAGATATTTCACGAAGTATCTTGTGATGAATTTAATCTATTTCTTCACATGGCTATTGCATGGCTACTTCTCAGCAATTTAAAAGAATTGGAATTTTCTTAAAGAAACAATTATTATTGCATGATAATTTATAATTTAATGATGAGTGACAATTCAAATAATGCAACAAAACAATGTGTTCATAATCACATGTATATATAAAAAAATGTGTTTCTCAAAAAAAAAAAAAAAAAAAAAAAAAAATTATGAGTGACAATTCAAATAATGCAACAAAACAATGTGTATATAATTACATTATATTTTATTGTCTTTTCACTTTATTTTGTCTCTAAAAGCCAATGCATCTTAAAATAGTATATATTTATCAATCCAAAGATCTTTATAAGATTTTTGCAAACTATAATCTTTCAAAACGAGCTTTTGGTGATAAAATCCCCCTACAATCAAACTCACCTATGCAATTACTAAAATATCAATTTGTTAGACACAATTTATTTATTAATTATTACTATTTTTGAGGATCAAAATATTAACATGAATTTATTACCTATCATTTCAACAATTTAAGATTGCTACTTCACAACTCAAACTATAAAAAACTACAATGTACACCTAGAACATTCTTTTCGTATTAATGATAAAAGACATATGTTATTCTGAATCATTTTACAACACTTTATACTACTTCACTTTTTTTACTTTTTCTTTTCGAAGCATATATTTCACTACTTTACTGTATCCTAGTCGGAAGAAGCTCCCTAGTGCATGAAACAGCACTCACTCATTCTAGCTTTGGATGGGTAGAAAAAAACGTGCTTTATTCTATCCAAACACGGAAATAGGGGAAATTTTGGAAGTGAGGTCCAGCCAATGGGAAGCCACACACCACCTCAGGCCAGTCCGGAGCGCTTGGGTTCGAGAAGCTCCAAGTCGCTTCCGCCACATGGCAGATGGTGCACGAGGTGCCGTGGTCCTCATCCATCGCGAACTCTGAGGGGAACGTGGTTCTATCCATGGGCTCAACATTGGGTTCGCATGGGAGCGCCGTGGGCACAACCCTCGGTATGTCACATCTTCTAGAAGACTAGCTGATGGGGATGGGGTTGCTGTCAGCGCCTATGCGTAGGTGGCTGCCACCTCGGATATTTTACACGTCCCATTCGCTGTCGGCTAATCACATCGCTTCAACACATGTCGACGCTGCTTGAAGATGGATGGATGATCCATTTCGGTCACTGTAGCTTTCTTAACTATCTACCGTTTACTTCGGTTTCAATTGAGGGAAATGTTGACGATAACTGGTTATTCTTCTTACGAAGAGGAAGCTTCATTGTGCACTTCACTTGCAATTAACCCATAGTTTCATTATAATACACCACTTTTTCTCTTTCTTTTTCTTTTTAAAGTTTTGTTTCTTACAATAACATATTGGTTTGTTTTATATCAAGTTAACATGTTCAAGATGAATTAGCGAACAATTTAAATAGAAGAATGTTAAATAGACCCAAGTTTTTACTAAATTAACCCACCCATCCTAATCATCATGAACTAAAAAAAAAATGACCTCTAGATTCATTTCTCCTTAATTGAATCTCCAACCAATTAAAAGCAACCACATTCATCATGATTACCATATTTTTCATCAAGAAGTTGGCATATATTTAGTAAAACTATGAGTCTATTTAACATTCTCCTATAAATATAAATATTTCACTATTTGTGATATATGTTGAGTATAAATTGTAAAGTAACACTAAATGGTTAATGAAAATTAAAATAAGAAAAAAATATTGCATGAGTGTGTGCATGAGAGCACTTGTTACTCATGATTTTGAAATTCTCTTATATATATATATATATATATATATCCCTCAAATGGGTAAATACATTTGGTCTAGAGGGGCATGAAAAGAGGGTGAGGTTGTATGGAGATTCTAATAAATGGATTCTGTTGAGTCAAAAACCACTATTGGTCTTCTTATTGAAAGAGCCTCTTCGCTTTTGTTCATTCGAGGGCTGACCTGGGTTGACGTGTCGCGTTCACACACCACACCAAGGCAAGTCTACAACATACGCATATATATACTAAAATTATACGAAATATCAATACCGTACCCCATAGTGAGGGAGTTCCATTTTCCTGCTAGAAAGAAAGGGGGAAATGTGCCAAAAAGATAAAGAAAAAGTGGAAGGGGGAATGGCAAAAAGGCAACAAAAAAAGTATAGCATGATAATGGAGATTCGAAACCTAGCCCTATGTTTTATTTATTTTTGTTTTCAGACAAGTTTTATGTTAAAAAAAGGTTACTTTTCCCAAAAACTTTTGTTAATGACATGTTCCCCAGGGATAAGACTAGGGAAATGTTAAATACTTCTACATGTATATACGTATCTACATACATACAGACATATAAATGAAGAAACTTTAACATAGAATAAGAGTTGAAAGAATGATGTTGTTACTGATACTTTGGCTATAGGATATATTTTTAAGTTTATTAAATTTTGGATGTGTTTACCAAAGTTCCGTGGAATAAAATTGGGTTTTGTAAAGGTGGTACCTTTCAAAACATAAGTGCATGACTTTTATTAATAAAACATTATACCATGAATAGGAATAAGCAAAATAGTGGTGTGTGAGTGAGTCACTAAACATGTGGGAGAATTTTAAGGCAGGAATGAATGCTCGATACGCTTCTTCAGAAAAAACGATATTCTATGCATTTTTGTAAAATTTTATTTAAGGTTCACCTGGCGAACACTGAAGCACTGTAAACACTGTATACATTTGAAAACGTGGCATTACTGGTATGAGAATGGTTCATTGTATACAAGAAAAAAAAACCCATTTGAAAGAATTTGACGTTTGAATCGAAATCATCAACTTCATGGGTATTTTTTGCAGACTAAAACAAAACACACATCTCCCCATTAAAAAGTAAATTTGCCATCCATTTTCTGTGCTGTCTTAAGATATAACAAAAGCACAGGATCTTTCCTTTTGAGGACTTGTTATGACATTGCCATCCACTACAAAACAAAAGGCGAAAGAAAAACACACATCTGTACCATTTTCTTTGCAAAATGAAGCTTCAAATTAGGGTTTCACAGCTGAAGTCAACAATCACGATACAAATGACGACGATGACGACGGCGACGGCGGCGGCGACACGGCGTTGGTGGAATCGGGCGAGTAATCGCAATGGGAGGTTCGGAAATCGTCGTGTCGAAAATCATGCCCAATTTTAAAAATAACACAACAAATCGAGAGGAGGATGACTCAGACAAATTTGGAGGCAAAACGGGGGCCACTAAGTAGGGTCTTGTTTGTCTTCGGCAGTGCGGAGTGGAAGATGGTGGTGACAGACGCAACTAGATCGCTGACAGGACAAGACCAGTTCTGTGTGTTTGTTTTTTTGTGTATTATTCCTCCTGGTTGTTGTCTTCCTCCGCCCACCCTCCTTCCTTTTGTGTTTTGTGTTTTTTGTTTTTTTTTTATTAATTAATTTATCACAGTTGAAATTTGGGTGCATTGTGGGGGAAGAAAAACGGGGGTATGTTGATCACATGATGTTTCCGTGTTCACCTACTGCCTCATCATTCGTCATGTTCGGCGAGGATTTGCTTGCTTTCTTCTCTTCGTCTGGTGCGGCACAACCAATGAGGTGGTGGGCGACGGTGGGCCATGGTGTTTGCGGTGTCAGCAGTCCATAACCTGGTTGCAAAGCACACAGAGAGAGAAAGAGACGAGAAAGTGAGAGGGCAATCGAGTAGGTGGTTTCTTCGCAAAGGGCTGCGTTGCGTGGGAATTGGACCTGGGGGCTTGACACGGTGAGAGATCGGGATGGAGTGTCGAGCCTGCAGTTTGTTGGGGCACCAGTCGGCATCTAGGGTGATGTTTGAGGTCGGCGATTGAATTCAGGGGAGTGTGAAGCGGAAGGAGATGCATAGTTCCGAGTGCCGACTCTGAGGTTTACTTGGGAGGACGGTGGTTTGCGGAAAGTTTCAATAGTTGTCGCTGTTGGGTGAATGCGTCGTGGGTATTGATTCACCGTGTGAGAAGAATCTCAAAGAGTTCCTGCAGCGCTGAGTTGAATGCGTCTTTAACGTTGTCGCTCGTGAGAGAAAGGTTTTCGCTGTTTGGATCAAGAACCAGTTGTGGTAGATGTTTTCTATCGTGAGTTTGATAAATGTCTCATTCCAAATCAAATTCGCTTCGATCTGGTTGTTCGGAAAGTCTACCTCTCTTCAAGTTTGTGGCACCTTTTGCAGTCGCAGAATTGTGAGACTGAGCTGATTTTCATCCAGATTTTTCTTTCTCCTATATTAGGGTTGGAGTTTTAAGCTCGTCTCAGTTGCTAGACTGGAAATTCATTTCGAGGAAGGATCTTCCTGTCGGAGAGTTGTGCCTAGGAAAACTCGAAGGTATCGTTGTCGGTCTTCATATGGAGAAGGTGCAATTGTACGAACGACGAAGGCCAGCCAATCCCACGTCTTAAATTCAGGCATTAGTTTTGTAGCAATCGCCGTGGGTGAGCTCCGTTTTTAGCACTTGTGAAATGCACAGATCCATCTCATGATCCGAGAAGGAAACTCTGTAATACTGGAAAATGGCGGAAATTTCGTCCGGGTCCAAGCTATCACTATGGCCGAAGCTCAAGAAGAAGATCGGAAGTGCCGCAAAGAAGACGACAAAGAAGAAGCAGAAGGTTAACCCATTCGCGTCGCAAGGACTGGAGAAATTTGCTGTCTTGATGTCTGAGTTGCAAGCGAAGAAAGCATCTTTAGTAGACAAGACTGGGAACTCGGTGTCCGCGGCCAGGTACTTGTCCCGATCCGCTCAGGAGTGGACAGCCACAACCTTGGCCCGAACGGCAAGTAGGTGCCGAGAGAGGGAATCTCCCAAAGCGTCTGCGCTCTTGTTGCAACAAACCTCGTCACCATCAAACCCTCATTTGAAGGAGAGGGTCGAAATTGAAACCATCGATTTCTCTCAGAGCTTCTCTTTTCCAGACCCTCGGCATGAGACGCAGGACGGGTCCTATGGATTTGGGTTTGGACCCGAGGCGTTGATAATTGGGGATTTGAAGGAGGAGACTGCTTCTACTCCAATTTCTTTAGAAGATGCTGAGAAGTCAGAGGAAAGAAGGGCTTCCTGCGGAGGTCTGGACGTGGAAGAAAAGGCCGGTTGCTCCGGGAGAATAGCCGGTAGTGCAAGTTTGCCAGAAAGATCTGAAAGACTTATCAGGAATGGGCAGCTTTTGATGCTAGAGAAAGGATGGGCACGGTCACCAAGTTCAGTCTTTGCTTTGCTGGTTGCGTTGGGTGCTTGTTTAGGAGGACGGGTAACGAAGTTAGGAAATTCTGTTGTAGAGCTATTGATCCTCAGTGTCATGGTCAGATTGCAAAAAGGAAAGACTTATGCTCAATTGTTACGGTCTTTGGTTTCAAGACATATTGTACCCTATTTCTCCATTCGTGTACCAAGAGGACTGACCTTGCTGCCCCTGGTTAGCCGCAAGACGTCGACAGAACCAGGCGCAAATTCTAAAAATTCTGAAGGGCAGACAGGAGAGCTTCCCAAGCCTGAGATTAAGAGTGATTACGATGAATGTTTGGGCGTTACATTGCCTGTTGCTCTTGAAAGCTCTTCTTCTCCCCTATCACCAGTGGATAACTGTCCAGCTTCAGCAATACTCCCGAGAGCAGAAGCTTCTGATGACAGTCCTCGGCCATTGATCAAAGTATCCACCAGTTTTCTTACTCCTGCGTCCTCACCAGACAGAGAGACGTCAAGCCCGACCCGCCGTTTTGTGAAGAAACTATCCTCAAAGTTGAAGTCAAAAGCTTCAAGATCTTCTCCTCCTGCATCAAGTGCCCCTGGTAGTCCTCTATCAGATTCCTGCATCACATCTGGGGGTTTAAGCTCCAGGAGGCATTCCAGAAGTTTCTTCTCACGAAGAGATAAGGAGAAAGAGCTTTTGGAGGATTCAAGTGGCTGGCCAACTGACGAAGTCTTCTCTGATGGAAACCTATCGTCGAAGAGGCGATGCATAATGGCCAAAAAATGCAGCTTTCGGAAGGACAAGACGCCTGAGCCCAGTATAAGCAAATCAAGCGTTATCCGAAAATCCCCATTGGGCAGGATGTCCTCGTCGAAAGCTATGGATCCTGCATCAAGTGCGGACATCACCTCAAGCTCCTCTTCAGGGGTCTTTGACGTCAAAGTAAAAAATTTCGAACTCTTGTTGACTGTGGGACTCCTTGTCGCATTGACGTTTCTTGTAGTGAGCCGATTCTCGGCGATTGTTGCAACATCCGTGATGTTCTTGGTTCTCTCTTATGTCTACAAAGATAGTTCTTATCCTGCACGAAAGGTGCAGAGGAGTCCACCTGTGCGTGGACGGCTTGGATAGTCCCGTTAATGGGAATGTCATCCGACGCGCTTCTTGAAGAGAAGATTTCCAAGCGGGGAACAGATCGGTCACTTTGGTTTGTGTAACATCGTGATTGTGAATCATGCAGAACAGTAATACTTGTGAGTACATTATGTTCCTGGGGATGCTTTTGTTTAAGCTGCTTCACCCTTTGTGATAGTGGAAGATGCTGAGCATGGTAGTTGTCTGCTACCGTATCTCAGCAAAGAGGAGCCAGATTCAAGGTTGGGATTGTTGGCCCAGACTTCCTGCACCTCGCAGCTCTCTGCCTTAAGTTAAAAATTCTATGCTGAAGGTGTGAATTGCATGTCAAGTCTGGGGTTTCTCTGGAAATTGGGAATGTGTATCATATGCTTTACACTCAACCGGGTGTTCCTCAGCTTGCTGAAGCTTATACCGTGGGGAATCTGCAAATTGTAAGGATGGATTGTAGAGCCGCTTGACTAGAGCGCGTCTTACGACAGCCAGTTCATTTTGGTGTTCGTTGTAGAGTGGTTAACTTTTTGATTGGTCATTGTGATAGTGTTGGTTTTCGAAAGTGCATAATTCCATCGAATTTGTACTTAAAAAAGAAGGGCGTTTCATTTTTGTAGAGGGGTGTGTAGGAGACTATTTGTCTTCAAACTTATTAGAGAAGATGTTTTTGTAATGTCTGAGAAAGTAATCCCTGCAGTTAGATCGATGCTAAGATGCAGTGAGAGATGCATGGTCATGTTTAGGTACACTTCCGAGGAACTCGAGCTAATATCACTGCCTACCTTGTGTATATATTGTGTAACGCTTTGCACAGCTCTTTTAATTAATAGTATCACCAGCTCTTACCTCGATATTGTCGGACAATTTGAGGTTCAGCTTTTATTTTATTTTAAATTTTGCCTTCATGAATTGAATGAGAAATTCCCACTCGGCAGTCTGACATATACTTCGAATATATGGATTTAGGGTTTACACAAGGCTACTTGATAGTGGGGTTGGGCTCAAACCCACAATGCAAAGTAGCTAACCAATGTAGGTTTAACCTCAACCTGAGTTATCAGAATTGAGAAATGTCACAAAATGAATGCCATGTTACAACTGAATTTCACGTAGAGACGACCATGTACAAGATGAAATTGCAAATTAGGCAGAATTCATGCAATTACATCCAATCAACTTTACTACACTTATCAACAAATCTTCCGCAGCTTGAGATCGGAAATCTATTTCATTGTCACGAAATTGATAAAACTGCCACCAAGAGTTCTTCCTCGTAGCTTGTGCTTATAGATCATGTTTACTCAATTTCCTATTTAGATCTCCAGAGAGACGAGGCTGTTTCAAAAATTTCAAAATAAATATCTATGTATTTGAAGAATGTGTTTCTATTCAAGAATCCGACTCCCAGAAAAAGTTGCACAACCACAGCATGGAGAATGATGCAATTTAGAGGATACTGCTATGACACTGAAAGTACTGGAAGTGTACCGGATGTATACTGCATGGGTACCTGACATTTGAGGTGATTTGGTGTACAAAGTGATATACAGAACGCAAGTGAGCTGCATTCATTTCTTGGCTCATCCACCATTTCAATCCGCTGATCTAAACATCGAAGTGCCATAATTAGTTCTCCCGAATGTGATGTGCTGCGCTACTGATGTCACTGTTGCCTAAACAGATTTAGGCGAGCTGCGGACTGGTTATTCCTGTAACATTTCTGCATGCTTCCGAGTAAGTTGAACCGCCTCTCATCAAGTCACACTTCGCACTAAACAAAGCTTTTTATCACACAGTTCACCCTTCAGTAAGCAAAGACGCTTGTAGGTTTATGAAATCTGTGGCACAAACAGTTGCCGCTTCAAAAATGCTGCACGAGAGAACGAGATTAGAAAGTCGCGTGAAGATGCGCCTCACGTAATGAAACTTTAAAATTCTGTTCACGTGTATCTAAAGATTTACGAGAGGATGAGTGGAATATATACATTTTTACGAGGAAAATAACTGCTATCCAACTTATTACCTTATCCTCGAAATCTCAAGACTCTTCCCAGCAGCATAAAAAGAGAGGATGTAGTGGTATCCCCAACGTAAAGTTGAAAACCTCGCCAGAAACATGAGCACATCACCCATGTTTCAAAAACAACCTGCAAACCTTCCAGAATCTCTCTGCTCACAAGCTTTCATTGTAATCTAGTTCTCTCTGACCCCCGAACAGCTGTTTGATAAAAACATCCAGTTCCCTGCAGTCAACAGGTCCCTTGTTGCATTTACATATATATATATATATATATATATCTGCGGATTCAAGCTAATCCGATTCAAAACATATTGACAACACTCGCTGTGATATCTATCATCATCCACCTTCAAACGAAAGTTTCAAAGCACCACCACTCTACCCTAAAGAACTGGAGCAGAAACTTCCGTTGAGAGCTAGTTTCAATGTCAACGCAAGTCTTGCAGACATCTTCAATTAACGCTTGCATAGCTTGATCGTCCACTGTTCAACACACCACCACACTGTGGCTGAAACCCTGCTAGCTATGGTTATAATTTTTCACTTAATTTTTTTCCCCCCTTATTTTACCAAGAGGAGAGTGGATAACACAAGACTGGAATGATAATCATATTGGCATCGGAAGTACAAATATTTCAATCTACGACGAAGGCCGACATCTGAAAATTCTTTCTTTTTGTACGGTTGAAACAAAGTTTGTTAAGAGTTCGTTACACATCCAAAGAAAACGTACTAAAGAGGGTGCGCACGAAGACCTCGCTGACAAGCAAGGCTTGCAACAAGCAGAAGCTTTAACCCCAAGGCCGATCGGTGGGCTCAAGAGGGAGAAAGAGTATTGTTACCTATCTCTCATGAAAGAGACTGTCAAGGCGAGTGAGCATGTGTGAGCTTGGTCGCAAGGACTCACTTCCTGCCAAGGAGCAATTCAAAGAAGCAACTCCGTCCTCTACATGAGAGAAACTCAGGGAAGCACTGTCCACTCACCAATGCCTCACAGCAACCATGAATTCCAATCACGCTGTGCTGCCCCACGTCGCACCTCCAGAAGCACTGCTCCGGTGCCAGTGCAGGCGGACCCATTCTCAACACAACCTCGCCAGGTGCGGTGCATTGCAGTGCAGGTGGGTGGACCTCAAAAGCACTCCGGCCAGGCAAACAAAAAAAAACACTTTAAAAAAAAAAAAAAAAACAAAAAAACAAAAAAAACAACAACAACAAAACTTGTGAGTTTCTCCCTCTTCTTCTCCTCCTGCTTCTTCACATGTACAACTCCATGCTCTCTGCTCTCTCTGGAGTGCACAGCATCCACCACCTCATCGACAACCAGACGACAAACGCAAGCGCCCAACAAGAAGCAGAAGAGGAGAGGCTGCGAACAACGTTGCCATGGATTTGTTTGCAGAGATGGCAGATTCTCGAGGAGAACAAAAACAACACATTCATTTCTGTCCCTCGTGCAATTGCAGAGTTCCCGGTGGGACAACTACTTTCATGCCGCATGTGTCTGTTCCTCTAGATCGTCTTAACTGTGAAGGCTATTGCGTTGCTACAATTGTGGGGATCAGTGGGTTGGTAAGGAGGGAAGAATCTTTTTAACACATAAACAGAGTGTGGTGATAGCACATGGCTGTGGGGAGATTATTGTTGTGTTTGCTTCTCCTTGTAGTTTATTTGTTTCCTTTTTGTTACTGTCACCGAACTCTTGACTGTATATGTGGACTTTGAGACTAGAATTGATACAATATGGAGGATTAAATTGTGTACTTAAAAAAGTGCTGGGGGGGGGGGATGAATGTCTAAAGTTTTTTTTTTGTTGCTTAATAAGATGTTTTGTGTAAAACGATTCTATTTTTGTATTGTTTAGATACAATGCTTACTTGGTTCTAATTAGTATTTTTTTTTTGTTTTGTTTCATCATGTAGGTTAAAGTAATTAAATGTTAATTCTATTAAAGATTAGTTTTCATGAATCTTTAAGACATAATTGTTGCATATTTTTCTTTTCTTCTTATTATTCTTATTTATTTTAATGGTATAAAAGGTGATATTTTTAGGAGAATATTAAATCAAACCAAGTTAATTTTAGATCAATCTGCCTATTTCACTAAATCTACTCTACTAAAATATTGTTGGCTATTGCTTGTTGTAATTGTCAATGCAATGCCCAACTTTTATTAAACCTCCAGAAATAGATCCAATTCTTCAACAACACTTCAATTATAAACCTTTATCAAGGAAAAAATCCTTAGTTGAAGCTTCAATCTCTTTATGAAACATTTTTGGAAGTGCTCACTATTATTGATCATGGTTGTATTGAGGATTCTTAGGTTGTTGTATAAGTCCAACTCCACCTCCAATCAACACCTTTATTGTTTTTTGATTAAATGCTTGGTTCAATTGCACAATGTGTGTGTGACTATTCAAACTTTGGTTTTTTCATTGCAACCTATTTGTGTCTATAATTTTCAATCTCAATAAAACTTATCACAAATTTTGGCCTTTAAAGTATTTATTTTATCTTCCAAACTTGTAGTTTTAGAAAACTTTTTAGTATCATTTTATTAATAAGTCAATTTGAGACTTGATTGGATTGATTTAATACTCTTTTTTATTTAATCAATTTTTTTAATATCTCAATACAAGAGAATGTATTATTTAAATTTGATGTCTATAACTTGTGATAATACATGCTTTTAGAATGTATAAGTTAAATAATTAATCTAAAAAATATAAAATACCATATATGAGTGTTTTAATAATAGTATATAATAATATCTTATTTATTTAATTAATATTTAATAAATCTATTGATTATTATTAAATTATGATTAATTTAAAATAAATATATTATAAATTTTCATATTAGAATTATCTGTAATTAAGTAACAATTAGTAATATATGTAATATATGACAACTATATTATTAATGGTATATGCAAGTTTTTATTGGAATTGATATATAAAACCAATCATAATACATTAAAATCTATATGGATTTAATTTTCCTTACCTAATAGATTATAATATTTGTGAAAAATATTAAATAAATTATTTTTAAAAAACCTAATTGACAAAAAATTCTATTTATTTTATTTAAAAAATAAATATTTAGATTAAAATAATTAAATTAGTTAACATTTCATTATGTTTATATATGATAAAAATGTTTCTTTTGTCTTATATTTATTGCAAAAATTTACATTTTAAATTTGAGTTTTTTTTATAATTATGTTTATAAATATTTTTTAAATAACATAATATTATATGTTTAATCAAAATCTTTTACTTCAAATTACAAAAAGGAGTTTTAAAATTTATTATCATTATTTTTTGTATCTAAATTTACTAATTAACTTTGCTATAGCTATTGATATATCTTATATAAATAATCTATATATATATATATATTATTTAGTAAAAAAATTATAATGATAAAAAAAATAGTGAATACACTTTGGTTTTAAAAAATAAAATAAATTATAAATGCTATTTTAAAATCAAAGTATATTCTTTTTGATAAGTTTATATTCTAATTTTATTAATAATATAAATTTTTATTCTTTTATAGATAAAAAATATGTAAAATTTACTGAAGTTAATATATACTATTTTAGATACGATTTTGCACCTTAAAAAGATATATTAGAAATTAATAGACTATCTAATAAACTTTTAAAGAATCTATATAGTTATCAAAAATGTGATTTTAATTATATTCAAAAATTAATGTTAATAATATAAATAATCATATATTTGTAATCATATATAGCCTTCATAAATTTGTAGCTATGGCTAAATAGATAAATCACATATATAAAATAAAGCTATATCAAATTCTATATGCATCTAAATTTTGGCCTATATGTCAAGAATATTATAAAAATTATTTAGAGGTAATATCACAAATTTAAAATGTTGTTAGTTCTTAACTACAAATAGAAATTCTAGTATTGTCATTTTTTTTTAACTATGTTGTAATGATTGTAGGTTGGATATTCTCGTACCCCTTATATTGGAAGATGTTTTTAAGGAATATTACTATTAAATGACTAAAAAAACTAGTACTTTTAGACACTACTTATAAGAAGTTTTCTTTTATTGTTATATTGTTTTAAAATATATTAGTAAACCTGCTATAAAGCATGTCAAAGCAATCTGACTAAGTCAAATGTAACCAAACATCTTTGAACAAACAACTTCTAAGTATAGTTTTAATTAGTGTCTAAAGTATCAAAAAATACTAAGGATTCCAACTTAACTTGGTAAATCTTGTCTTTGGTGTTTGGTGAACTTATGTTAAAAAAATTGTTATTTGATTAGTAATAAATGCAAAAAATCAAATACTACTAATAAGTATCAACTTTAACAAAAACAATAGGTTTCAATTCACTAAAAGTTGCATTGTTGTAATTTTTGCAATAAATGAAAATAGATAAGATTTCATTGACTAATAAATACACATACTTTCTAACAATAAAATATAAAAATAAAACATTTTATGACTAAGATTATTATTATTATTATTATTATTATTATTTATATTAAAGCATTTTAGAATAAATCCATCATCTTTTATAATATTGAAATTATTAGCATTATGTAAATATAAGAATGGCCACTATATTAGATAAGATAAAATAATCTTATATTAGCCACCATATTAGATAAGATAAAATAATCTTATATTAGCCACCATATTAGATAAGATAAAATAATCTTTTTGATATAATATAAAATTAGTAATTTAAGTCCACAAAAAGCAAGTATATACATTATTTTGCGTATATAAGCACCAAAAAAGTGTCACTATATTATATAAATTATTAAAATAAAAATAAGACAATCTTTTGTATGGAGCATTACCATGTATAACATTAAACAAGAACAAAGATTGGAAGAGTTATAAGAATGTATCAAATTTATTACATACAAAATATAAATAAAAGTAGAAATATAATTTGAGTTAATTTTAATAAGAATTATAATGCCAAATATTTCTTTGGTATTAATAATAGCAATAAAGTTTTTATTGAAAGAACATTTTATGTACATATGTGCAATAGAAAGTTGATATTTTTGTACTAATTTAAAAATTTATCTAAGCTTAGTTCTATACACAATAGATTATTTTTGTTATTTGTGCATGTAATTAAATTTTAATGATAATTTTTTTATAAAAAAAATTAGATTTATTTTTATTTTTAATAGACTTAATATTTTTTTTAAAAAAGAGCTTAGTTGGCTAAAAATAATAATGCAAGATATTTCAAATAAAATTTGCAAAGCATTAAGATTAAAAATGAATGATTTTTTAAAAATAAAATTATTTATTATTGTAAAATTTTAAAAATACTCAACTTAATAAGTTTTTTTAATAGTCTTTTTGTTGCTCATTTGTTTTTATATGTCTCTTAGATTTGCTTCCACATCAAAATTATTATAAAAGTGATATTAAATATTATATATAAAAAATATATGTTTATTTTGCTCATTTATCTTTGCACGAAATCATAGTTTGTATTTAAGCTAAACAAATACATACTATGAGGGTTGCAAAGATACTCTATTAGAATTTCAAAAAATATCTTACTGAAAATAATTCTAATAATTTACTCTATATGTATAATATTAATTTTTTTACAAAGCTAAAAATAATATCTAATATGAATTTAAATAAAAAAATTAGAATTTTGGAACAATGAAGGCTTGGTTATGCATGAAAAAAAAAAGAAAAGAAGTAATGATAGTAAATAAAAATTTGATATTGTATTGCATATGCGTGGCATTACAAATAGATGGTAGAAGGCAACTTAAAGGTTTCATATAGTTTATAAGTTTATTATAAAAATATGGTAATTTTTTGATAAATTATTTTAAAAAATAAATTTGATATACTTCATTTTTTATTATTATTATTTTGGATTATATATATTTTAAGTTGATTTTATATTTAAAAATATATTTATAGATCCTATAGAGTTAATTGCTTCATTAATGCAGTTATATTAATCTAAAATAACTTATTTACGATAATTTTTTTTTAATAGATTACTTATTTGATATAAATAAATACATATAATTAGACATATATTTAAATTTGAATTATTGAAAAACAATATTAATTTCTTATTGAATCAAATACTTAGATATTAATGTGATAAAAAAATTTGTAGTATAAAATTATAAAGTTTCTATAAAATATACGTTTTTATTATTTGGGCTTCCAAAGAAATGATTTATTCTATACTATGTTGTCAAAATATCATGTCAAAGCTATAACATATTCCTCTTTGATTTCACCTCACAACTATAAAAATAAAAATATTTTTCATATTTCTAAATTTTTTAAAGATTTTCAAAAATACATTGTTTATGTTTTTAGTATCAAAATTACACTTTTACAAATAAGAAGATGTATACTTGAGATTGCTCCCTTTTTAGTTAAATAGTAATGAAAACATTATTTAAAAACATTTCTACGAAGTGGTTTATCACATCAATTCTTTCTTCTCAATTTGAAATTGCAACTAGTATTGTTTTCTATCACATCCTCCAATTCAATCTTATGATACCATTTTATTAACTCTTTTTTCATTTTTCTAAATTTTTTCTAATTTTTTAATTCTTTACATCCTATTGTGATGTTTACGGAAATGGTAAGTTTTCTTTATGCATGATTTTTATGATCACTCATTGTTGTGATGCGTTCAGAATAAGAAGTGTGCGGAGAACTCTGGCTCCACATCAGTAGCACGTTAAATTATGCCATATTTTTTGAATGCTGAGTTTGTAGTCTTCCGCAGTTCCAGTTTGTACAGGTCATCAAACTTTCTACTCGGTTTCCATCTGATGGAGGGGAGGCAGAAGCATCGTCTGATTTTGCTCTTGTCTATCGTTTTGGTCTGCAACATTGTGCTCGGAAATGCTTGTTCGCAGAGAACCCAGTGCAGCCGTAGCTGTATATAGTGAATAGAACCAGAGATGATGCTTTACAGTCATTTACTGTATCCTTCACTACTTTTGTTCGTGGTTTAGAGATTCATGCACTACCTCCACGGCTCGAACTGGGTACTACGATTTGAACTTCGTATAATCCGTGGAAACTTCGGAGTGCTGCAATGATACGACTTCAGGACGTCGACTTGATTTTGTGATTCTGTCTGCGAGGGTTTGATGCTAATTCTCTAGTTTGCAGTGGAGAACGCACGTCTTCTGGGTACTTCATTTGACCTGTATCCCTGATAGCCGAAACCCAGACTGAAGCTTGAGAATGTCTATGCACCTGACCCATATTCATTGCAAGCGTACTAGGTAATGTAGGTCTACACTTAACGAGCGGGAAGAGATCAACTTTAGTATCTGTTCTGACAGTCCAAGTTATGCCAAGCAGTAGGGAAGATATGATGGTGGTGGGTTTTCTCTCTCCAACATATACTCAAAAGGATAGAACTTCACTGCCTGTTGTACAATCAGGGTATTGTACAAGGAAGCTCGCGACCATGAGCGAAATCAGCAAGAGAGTGCATCGATAACATCACTGCCTGCAAGGAGAAATCGATGTGAGACGTATCCAACGACATTTACATGAGATTCATCAATACACACATGACGTTAGACATCGTAATTTAGACAGGAAGATACCCACTCAGAAGCTCACGGATTCATGAGTCGACGGTAGAAAATCTAACAAGCAATCAGAAGTGGAAGATAATGTTTAAGTTCCGAGGTTTATCACTTGGCAGCAGTTGAAAAGCTTTGACTAGAACTGGCATTTTCATTAATCGCATGCTGATACACATTCTGTCAGATGTGTCACTAAGTTTCATCAATAATTGGACGTTGAAATCCACAATGCTTTGATAAAGGCTGGGTTCAGCATGCGATAATCATTCGAGTTTGCATATATACATACATATATATATATATATACATATATACATACATATATATATATATATATATATATACATATGCATCAATAACATCCTCATGTTCAGCACAAGCAGAAACCCCTTGTAGTCTGTAATCGCGAGAAATGAAAGACCAGATCTTAGACATTGCTCGCTAAATAAAACATGATTTTGATACGCAGTGGAAAGAGAACCTCCCGTATCAACTCCAAGAGTACGTGGTGAAGTCTTGTCACCGAGAAAAATAGCCTCCTCAACGGTAAACCATGTTCGGTATAAAGAGTGTCATCCATTGCTGGACTTAGGTCTCGCTCGATCTCAAGAGGAACAGCATGACTGAAAGGCTGTCGCAGAGCACCAAGCTGGAAGAAAGGCTGCTAGGCGGCTCAACAGCATTGGCTTTTCGGCATTCAGAAGCTCTGATTCAGAAAGGCTTCCACCCCCGTGATCTATTCGTCGCAAAGCTGCAATTAACTCCCCTCGTTGCCTTTGCGATAAAAGACTGCCAGGAGTATTCCAACAGTCCTTGTACAAAGGAAGATACCCAATTGCTGCTTGCAAATCTAATGGCAACTCACCCACACGCAATGGCGACCTCGCATGCTTCTTAACAAGCATAAAGCTCAAAAAATGGTTCTCTCCAGCCTGCACCCCTGCTTCGAAAGCTTTCGGTGACCACTCCGTTTTTAAAGCCATTTTTACCGATGGATCTGTTTCAGGCAATTCCGCTAACATAACGGCCTCTGTCAAGGTGTAGTCCTTATCCCTCAAAAAGTTTGAATGAAGGGCACACAGGACCCCTTGTGGCCCACGGGGCGGGCCCCTCCTATTCGAGGCCGCCAGACGCACGGCCTGAATCAAACGTGCTGTGTCGACTGGCTGGGATACGACACCGAGAAGGTAACGGATTGCATCCATTTGACAAAATGTTATGGACAAATCCAGATAAACGTACACAGCCTCGAAGCATTGAAGTTCGATGAAGAGCTGCACGACAGGAAGCAGAATGTTTAGTCGGGCTGCCTGAAACGCAGCGAGCGTGGTAACTGTGTCACTCAAATCCTTGATGCCACAGTCAGTAAGTAAAAATTTAATCATCCTCAGTGGCCACTCGGCGTAGTTGTTTTCCATAGGTAAATTCGAAACGTGCAGCAAACGCCCGACATCTTCAAGTCTTCCGAAGGTAACATTCAGTAGTTGACTGCTGAAGACGTTAGCTCCCTCGTTCTTACATAAGACTGACAGGAGATTGATCATATCCTGCACAATCGCTTCGCATCTTAGATCCTCTCCAGATTTGAGGTGCAGTTTCGTTGACTCCAACTGACTTCGACTAACCTTCTTCTGGGACTGGAGTAACTTGAATAGGAAGGTCACACAAGTCATCAAGAGGATCCGCCCGAAGAAATCTGGAGTCAGATGGCTAATCCCCAAATCCACTAGTCTCTGAAGAATGCTAGCTTTTTCCATGAAAATGAGGCCATTCCAGTGTTCGATGACAGCGTCGCCACAACTCAGTTGCAAAGCTTTTTGGAAGCTTACAGCTCCAGCATTAGTCAAGCTCTGAATAGCATAGAGTAAGAATTCAACGTCCTCCAGAGTGCTACAACTCCAAATTCGAGCTGCGCTCATGAGAAGGCATTTATCAAGTCCATCTCTGTCAGCAGCGCGGACCACATAATCAACGATGTCTTTCTGAAGACCTGATAATGCTCCCACAAAAGCTGCACCTAGTGCTGGAGGAGAGCTAGAACCCTCGATGAGGCCGTCTACAACATGTATGTGGCCGGACAAGCCAGCACAAGTCATGGCGCTCACCAAGTTTGTTGCACTTGCATCAACCAGAAGGTTTCATGTTGGACAGCTTTCCGATACAATGTCTTGTTTTAGCTCAGCGTTCAATTGAGCCAGCGATCAAGCTGCTCCGATAACTGCACTTGGTCTTTGATGCTGCTTGCTCTCGTCGCGGATTCAAGGCCAAACTCAGCTGCAGCCGCAGCTACTGATTCAACCACCAACTCAAACAATGAATCTCTTAAATATTTCAATTCTATTTTAAATAAGTAATTTAATAATATTCTTATAGTTTAAATGCTCGAAAAAGTATATGAAAAAAACGATCTTAACTTTCTGGAGCCTCATTAACCTACAGGATGAACCATATACGCCTACAACTCCACTTAATTTCCAACTAGAATAGCGTGGTAACTTCGTGCTTGGCTCAAGTGTATTACGAATAGATGGTGAAATTCTGAGTGAGGAAAGAAAGCCATACATGAGAATTTGAAATCTTGCTAGAGCAGCTGAGCTAAACCTTAACGACGCACATAGAGCTGGACACAGACTCTGCACCTTCGTGCTACTCACCACGGACTCGAAAAACGACGCTGCTGAGAAACGATTGTCGATTGCTGATAGTGCTCACAAGGGTGCTCACAACAGATATAATCAGCTAAAACCAAACCCTTTTGTTTAAAATGGATGTCCCACCCATGCTAGTGTTGGAATTACTAACCAAACCAAGTGAACCTACCCTGGCTGTTGAATGAATACCTTTCATCTGCCTCGAGCGACGGTCTCAACGTCGGGAGACTTGCAAAATTAAGGGCTTCATATGTAATCAAGGCGATCTCCGATCGAAGCACCAATGCGACGCTACAGCGTACCCAACGACGCCCTGAGTAAGAGCTCTCGAAGCGAGAACACCTTGGAGTCTAATTGCCGAAAAGGCTGTTCATTTTAACTAGCCCCTCATTCCAGATCACTAAACCGACGAACAAAGACAGGCAAAAAGGAGTATAGCTAGCAAACAGTTCAGAGTAATCTAGACTATACCTTTTGGTCAATCCCAGCCGTATGTTGTTCTAAACACCGTGGTTAAATAAAATAACCCAACGCCCAACTCGCAACTATCCAAATCTTATCCTCAGTGCAACTCTCCTCTCACTCTTCTTCGTCACCGTCTTCTAGGGGACCCGCCGCCGGCTCTTGTGCGCGATGCCTTCCGGTTATGAAGTAACCAAGCTCCTTGGCTTCGATTCGTCAGTGGCTGTCGCCGAGCCTGGTTCCGCGTTCGGCCGACGCTCTTGGCCTCGCAGCGCTGGCGACGCGAGCACCGCGCAACCCTTTCTTCACCTTCGCTGAGCGACTCCGACGCCCCTATGACCGAGGCCACGGTCATTTCCGCGGAGTGTGGTACCGTGGCCCACAGCCATGGGTCGGACACGGTCTTGGGAGGCTCATCCACTCCCTTCTCTCCTTCGCAGCTACAAATGCGTGGCTTGCAGCGGTGGGGCTTATCACCGTGGCCCATCAGTGAAGCCACTCTTTCCTTTCTAACATCTCACTTTTTATTTTGGTGGAATGTGTTGGTATTATTATTTCACCCCCTTTTTTTCATTACTATTCTTGTATATTCCTTCCCCAACATTTAACTGTGCTGTTGGGTAGAAAAGTTTCTCTTGTTAGAAAACTTGGACCCTAATTGAATTTTAACTTTCATTTATATTTTTTGTTACATGTATAGGGGGATGTTAAATAGACTCACGTTTTTACTAAATTTACCCAATTATCTTAACTATCTTTTAAAAAAAAGACCTGTAGATTCATTTCTCTACTAGTGGATCTAAAACCAATAAAAACCAACCACATTCATCATGATTACCATATTCTTCATTATGGGTAGGTTGACTTAGTAAATACTTAGGTCTATTTAACATTCCCTTATTATATATATATATATATATATATATATTATTTTATTTAGTGTAATTTGATTTGAGTAACTAAAAAAATCTGTTGTGATAGCAAGTTTAACTCAGTTCTTAGTGTCAAATAACAAGGAATCCATGGTGAGATGATGTTTTTCGTTGCTTTAGTACACAATAATACTTTGGATGATTGCATTTGTTGCAAGGTTATTTAAGCATCCCCACTACCTCTCTAATAAACCATGGACATCAGCCTCCAGCTTTAATTTTAATATTTTAATGATCACATGAATCATCATAAAACCAAACAAACAAAGCAGCAATAATTTTAGAAATAAAGAAATCCAACAGAAGTGAAACTTTGTCATCTTGTAATATATACGAACGCATATAATATTTGATTTCTTAAATAATATATATATATATATATATATATATATATATATTAATATATGGGTATGCCTTGCAAACAAATGCACTTTGTAATGCGAAATTGTAAGGTCAATTTTTTCTCCAGATAGTTATTTTCAAAAAATTTTGCATGAAAAAACATGTACAAAAATAGCTGTAAAAAATTTACATGCTTCATGTTGGTTCAAGGTGCATGTTTTTTTAAGTTATCTAACACAGCATGAGTAATTGCAATAATTGGAAAGATGCATATGTGCTATGAGATTTATTTATTTTTTGAAAAAAATGAATTGATTCATCTTAAAGTATGACTAGTCAGTTATATAATTTATAATTTATTACTGCTTCACTACAACATCATATTTAACTATGGTCTCTTTTTTTAAAAGATTGTAAAGGAAATGCTACATATATATATATATATATATATATATATAAAGCATATGTATGGGGTCATAATTTGATGTAAATTCAAAAGGTATAAAAATGATGTTCTTGAGAGAGACACTGCAACTTTTATCATGGGTTTTGACAGAAATAAATCTTTTTCAAGTCTTTTTGAAGGCAATGACTGTAACGCTTGCCAAAGAAGCAAACTCACTTCATGGAGAGAGATAGTATCTCAATTAGAGCAAGAACAAAGTCATTTGTAGGACCAAAGACTTTTCTTTCCTTTTGGTTTTTTTATAAAAGGGAAGGTGAATTTACATCCACTATTTGGCAATCATACTATGTTGGAATTAACCCCCTTCTAGTCCCCCCCCCCCAATTGTATTGTTGTATTCTTTGAGCTAAAATTAGGGTTTAGGGCCTTTGCATTGAGAAAGCCAAGTATTTGGTTTTAGGGTTTGGAGATGAGAGTCTTGATTGCCAAACCAAGTTTTGTAAGCACAAAACCATGTGAAATGAATAGAACCCTGACATAAAAGAAGTTTAAAAAGGCTACCCACTCATTGATGTTAGAGAATAATGTGGCAAATGATGTGTGTTTTTACATGTTGGACTTATCACACCTCCATCACCCAAAAGTTGATGAATCAATGAATTGAGTTCAAATCCTTTTTTTTTTTTTTTTTTTTAACTTTGCTTTACTTTGCTTTTCATTTTCTGTTTGTTCATGTTATCATTTCATTCAATAAATCTGAGTGGTACATGGATGCCCCAATGAAGAAATTGGCATATAGGAGGAAAAACACTTGTGCTTAGATTTCCATCTATTTGTTTGTGTTTAGGTTATTTTTCAAGAATTTTCATTTACTTGGATAATGATCTAAGATACATGAATTATTTTTGCTATGCACAAGGGTTTAATGCAAAGAGTATCCAAAGTAAAATGAATACATTATGGTAGCAATAACCCTAAGCCTCTATATAACAGCAATTAGCTACAGTAAATAGGTTTGCAGTTCAAATCAAAATTACAAATTTGTTAGTTTGCATGATGGAATAAACCACAATTCTTAATTCCTTATTGATTAATCTATACATTAACCAGCTAAATCATGTGAGATGTTTTTGCAAGGTATATACAAATGCACATATAAATAAACAAGATTTTTAATTGCTTCACAAGTTACCAATTACAAAGCACAAGATCTTAATTTGAGCTTGAACTTTTTTGGGAATTGATTGAATAATCGAAGCAACAATGATACTAATCACAACAATGGAAAATAAAAATAAAAACAAAAACTCGAATACCCACAGGCTACTGAGTGTTATTCTTCACTTGTTTTTCCTTTTCTTTTTCAAACTGGTCATGAATTCTGTTAATTTTTTTATATTGTTTTTATTATTTTCTTTTAGGAAAAACAAAAGAATGGGTTGACCCTCCCCCTCCTCTTCAAAACCAAGTCCATAATTGCCACATTCATTAAACTATTTCAAATCAACAGCTAACGTGTGCCAGGAACTGATTGATTCCTATTTCTTTTTTCTTCGTTTTTAAGTAATAAAATTAAATGAAAGCAAACATCAAGTGTGATAATGTCATTCGCCTTTGTTGGGGGAAGTTAAACAATTACAGATATTTGTAGTGGAAATAATTTTACACTTTGGCCAAACCTTCGTGATTTTGTATTATTTATCTGTATCGGTAGACATGATATATATTATCATTTTATTTTTACTATTTTAAATTTTTTCAATCCGGGACATGTTTGGATTCCTCATGCCTTACAATTTATTCTTTTTGACTTGAGATGGGTATTTTTCCTTGATCACGTACGTACATGAATGCATGAACGTGTGTTTAAGTGTGGTTATATATATATATATATATACATATACATATACATATATTCCTTTTGTCTTGCATGTGTGTGTATATATATATATATATATATATTTATAATGAAATCCAACCCAGATGAGAAAAATTGTGAAGTGTGTACAGATATAAATGTTTTTTTATCTCAGGATTATACAAAGTTGTATGTTTTCTCATTCACGTTCTCTTTCATTAAAAAAATCAGAAATTTTGATTCAACATGTGTGCTTTATTTGATTAATTGGTTTTAGGTACCCACTCTATTTCCTTTTATGAAATTTACAACACAATTTTTTATTTTTAATCTTCATTCTCTATCACTTTTTCTGTATTTTACAAAACCTTGGTACATATCAAACTCTAGCAGTACAATATTAGTGTAGCTGCTTGTAAAATCTGATTCAAAGAAAGAATTAATCAGCCATAAAAATGAGTTTAATTTGTGCATGATATCGTATTAAGCCCATGCCCAACGTGGTGGGCGAAGGCCCGGGCCGGGCACTACAGCACGGGTGACCCGCCCCGGCTTCCCCACGACCCGGGCTGCGTCGCGCTGCGGCCGTTCCACGGTGGACGAGGGGGTAACTGGACGGGACGGGCCGGGTAAGGACGGGGCACGGGCACCCGCTCATGAGCTGGACCCGTGGCTGTTGGCCCTTGGGGATGTGTGGGTGCTTGTTTCTAATTATTCACACCAATTTATGTATATTCAATTATTCAAATTTACTTTATGTGTAATTTTTCTTCAAACCCTAATTTTATACTTAATTTTCATGGAATTTTTATTATTTTCTCTTCTTTCTTTTTTTTTTCTTTTTTTTTAACAATGTATTTGCTTAAATGTTAGATTTCAAAAAAGAATTAGATTTTTAAAGAGTATTAGAGGTATGTATGTGTATGAGTGCATGTGATTTTTTTTTTTTTTTTTTTTTTTTTTTTTTTAAGTTTTTAAAGTGCTGTCAAATTTTTACATCTTAGATTCAAACCACCAACCTTTTAAACATTTTTTGGGTGCAATGTGCCATGTTTTGGTAGTTTGAGGTGATGTGGAATCAAATTTTGTTTTTATTTTTTTAAAGTAGTTCTTTCGCACTTTTTGTATGTAGATAAATGTCTTCATCTTAAAATGGGACGATAGTTGTATGTGTGTGTGTGTGCATTTTGTTTTTTTTTTTTTTGAAGGACATTTATTGTTTGAATTGAAAGCATGCGTGGGTTTAAAGAGTGAAGGTTTATTCTATAATTTTTCACTTATGGTTTACGTACGCAGAAGCATAATATCTTGTTGTGTAAAATGCTTAAGTAATAGATTGTGCTCAATTTCAACAACAAACAATCTACAAAATTTTAATTCAATGCCTTCTGCATTCACAAATTTACCATAAGTGAACATCCATTAAGAACTAATTAATTTTTTTTTTACATATTTTTCATATTATATAACACAGATTCATTTTCACTATTCAAAACATGTTTTTCATATCCTATATATGCTGTATTCGGATCTTTTTTTTATAGATAAAATATTAAAATATGCATCACATAAAAAAGTCTCTTTAATCTTCTACAAATTAATATCATAAAAGAATAATAAAAACTCAAAATCTCGAAACAGCCATTATAATATATGCCTCATGATAAAAATTATTATTTATATTTTTATATTATGACATGATATCTCAAAACTTTATTACAAACAAGTGCAGTCATTTCTTTTCTACTAATTTTTGGGAGTCATGAATGCACTTGATTATAATCAATTTGTGAACTCAGACCAATGCACAACATCTTGAGATTCAGACTGTAAATGGAAAGAAATAAAAAGGATAAACAGCAACTGTGTAAGAATCAGCTTGATAGTTTTCAGGGAGCAGGGGAAACTTTTAAAACGAAACAAAACAAAAGAAGTTAATAAACACAGTCTCATAAGCTTCACAAGCTCGTCACTCTTCGTGAATAAAGAATTCCTATACATATCAGATGACCATTTGTTTTTATGAGCCATTATTACAGCCTCCCAAGTTTGAGTAGATACACTGTCATTTTTGTTTTGTTGCTTTCCTCAATACATTACGTTTGGACTACTGGTCCTGGCCTGTAATGGTTGTCATTCCCAGCGAGCTGAGTCCTGCACTAAATGATTGTTGTGACGTTAGATACAGTAACTATGATTGAGATCTATGTCTAGTGAAACTTTAATGTTTGAATGAATGGTTCAAAGAGAGAGTTTCACCATACCTTCGTGTTCACACCCTAGAAGCAAGTTGCTGCCAACATGATTATCTCTGCAAAGACTATCAAACTGGAATCTGGAGCAGCTCAATCCCATCCATCATAATCTTCCCAGAGCCCATGAACTGTGTAAGACAGCCTTGGGGACGTGCTCTGAAATCTAGTTCAGGAAGGATTTTAGAAGATACAGTTGAACTGAAACTGAGAGTGGGCAAGAGGGAGACTGGAGATGCCTGGCTCTAGCAGCAACGCACCTTGGCACAAAGTTTTAAGACGAAATGATGTAGCTAAACGAAAAAATATATACAGTAGAGTGAGAACATTTCACTGGGAGGATAACAGCTTGTGTATTTTTCAATGCATCAAGCCAGCTCCAGTTCGATGAGTTCCATCCTAACAAGTAATGTTATCCCAACTGTTTGCATCCTTGTTCACGACGGCACATAGTACAGTCTCCTTACTGATCACTGAATGATGCTGGAACTTGATAAGGCTATTGAAAATTCTGAGAGCGGTGTAGCTTCCAATATTCTAACCAATTGCCAGTCCCCTGGGACTCAGACCACATGACACTGAACCCTCTCAACATTAATGGCATGCAAGGAATATGTCTACTATCCCAAACAAGGAGCATACAAAAGTAAAGCGAATCCAGTGGGGAAGCCAGGCATGGGTGTCTGAAAACCTATAGTACAAAGTTACAGCAACGTGGCTTCCATTACTTTGCTGAAGCAACCACCTGTCTTAGATGGGGCAACGGAAACCAGAATCTAGTGCATTTTATACTCAGGTACCTGCTGGGTCTTCTGACACTATTGATACCAAAAACTGCAAATACTCTCCACCTTTGAACGGTTAAAGCTCCTACTCTGCAATCTCCATGAGACTCACGTGGTCAAGAAAATCCTGGCCATAGACCAAAAACAACATTCGAATTTGTACAGAATATTACTGTCGCTGTAACGTAGACAGATTTGACTGCCTTGACCATCAAGAACATTTCTTCACTAAACTGACAGCACCACATACACGATCGTGTACTGCAAAATAGAAGTTTACTGAAAAACCCATGCACAACTGACAACGAAGAAACGTTCGAGAACATAATGTAATATATGACACGAATCCGTACCAACGCCTAGGCATGGCGTTTTCCTGGTCACACAAAATCAAATCGTTTCCGAATACCTATAAAAATGAGGACAATATAATACAGAAATTAATACGAGCATAGTATCGATTTGTCGTGAGAGCACAATAACTGAATGATTTACAAGAGATAGGTCGTTTGCACCCGTAGACAATCACCACAATCACAGTACACGCAAAAGAGTTGACAGAATGTCTTTACTTTCAAAGTTTCCACAACATTGATTAATTCTGAGAGCTTGCACCAACATTGACTTTCCTGTCATCACACCCTAGTCGATATAAAGAACAGGCTAGTTCTAGACAAACTGCAATTGAGCTTTCAGCCTCTAATAACGCCTCTAATCCCCCACACTCATTGGCAGATTAAAAAATTCGCCAAGACGCTGGTTGTCGGATGGACTTAACTAAAACCTGGAGATCATCTGCATGTGTGAATAGAATTAAAAAGAATTCGGAAACCTCAAGACTTACCACTTCAATATCTCACAAAGAGACCTATAATTTAATACCGTAATGGTGGAATAAAGTAGACAGCCCTAGATACACAAGTAGAGTACTCCGATACATTATTCCCTAAAAACACACTGAGTACACTTAATGCTTCTCCTCTTTCGTGGTGAGCTTTTCAGACTTTCCTGCTTCAACCTCCCTTGGGTTTTGCATGTCTGCATGCACATGGAAACCTAGGATTTCAGTACACAACTACAATAGTCAAAGTCAAGCATGCGGGGTAACTAGCAAGTTGCAGAAATTGGATAAAAATGCACCACGTCAAGGATACACGGCGATCAATGTCTCCGAGTATACGATGCGCATACCAATTGCAAGAAGGCAAACAAATTTGTCAAAACAATCGAGAGTGAAGCAGAGGCATGTTACTTGGACGCAGAACCAAAGGAGGCTTGTTCCTGCTCAAGCCAGGTGCGCACATGCTTAAGATTTCTCCGGAGATTCACAGCGGATCGGCGCACATCTCTTGAAAGCAGGACAAATCCAGCCCCTACTGCCGCCACCGTCAACAGAAAATTGCTCAACGCCATCGCGATTCAACAGCTTCCTGACTCGCTCTCACCGATTCCTCACCATTCATCGTTAACGTTGGAACCCCAACTACTGCAATTGCACCTTCACCATTGCGCCACTGAAACCCTAATATGGAGCCTCTGGGCCGTAGCCTCTGTTTCTCTGCAGGTGTAAGAACGGGAACTAACGTTCGACGACATCGTTCATAATTTCCAGCATCGTTTAGAAAGTAGTGCAGGAATTTGTTTGCAGCGTTGTGTGCTGCCTCTAATTTAAGGCATCTGCCTTATTCAGAAAAAAAATGTTTTTGGAGAATCGTTAGGAGAATAATATAATTAATTGTGTTTGTTCATCCCTGATTCACAATCTATCTGAACTAATAATTTGGTCAATCACATAGCAAGTAGTGAGTGAAGGAATTGGCTTATATTGTCATGCTGAGTTTCCTTCATGCGTGATGTTCATCTCATACTTGCAGTGCAAGTGATCTGTCTTGAATGCAACCCTGAGCAATCTCGACTCTTGATTTCAACCATCAACAAGAGTGGAACAAATAACCCAATTCTGTCGAGGGAAGAGTTGTGAAAATACCACTGAAAGAAAAAGACAAAAAGAAAAGTAATCAATGAGTAAAAATTAATTGTTCTTGCAATGCATGTCCTGTTCCCAGAAAACCTCTCCACGTTGCACTGATTCAGCCGTCACATGTGACTCCATAACTGCAGTTAGTGCACAGCAGGACTTTCGAAGCGCAGATTGCTTTGGTGATTTCTGATGCTGGTAATCGAACACCCAACAGAGGCTTCCACAGTGTGAGACTCCTACTGGGCCTGCTGCGTCTTCACATCAAGACATTTGACAGAGCCACCGTCTTTCCTTGAATGCACTCATAGCCACATTTCGTGTGAACTTGTATTAGCCTATTGCATTGTTCATCACAAGGTCCGTTTGAATAATTGAAAGGATGTTGCACGTTAAGGATGTCAGTTCGCATGAAAGGATCATTGCATATTAGCTTCAGATTCGTACAAGCCTTTATTTCAAAGCTAGATGCTTGTACCTTTCCACGGAATGTACGCATTCGGAGAAATCAGAACAATGACTCTATTTGAAACTGCTTCGAATATTAGTGCCGGTTCAAGGATTCGACACCGTGTTCGATCGAGGATGGTCGGTGCGCATGAGAATTGGCATTAGAAGGCTCCATGTTCAGTTCTGGCATGAGTAGCTCTTGCAAATTTAAAAGTGATTTGTGAGCATTGTTCGTCAAGTAGCAAATTTTCCTCTAGAATAGAAACAAAAGACAGGAAACAAATTAAAGTTGTGAAGTAGGAGGTAATCGTACTCGGTGCCATTTGCGAGCGGTACTTTGAATTGTACGTAACGGAGAGCTCCTTCACATTGATGCGCACGCACTCCTAGATTCCAGGCCACGGATGCACCGAAAATTCAACACCAATTGACAGCACAATCGCCTCGTGTTTTGCGTGAGATCATGAGTTTCAGGCCGAACGACCGAGCTTCAAACTAGCATTTGTTAAAGCTTTTCTAAGAAGACTCCCCTAATAGTTGTCAAAGAGTTGGAATACCCTGTCTGCTTTGGTGAGGCTGCTTCGTATGTCGAGAAGGTGACACGGCTGAAGGAAAAAGCGTTTGACATACCTGTAACAAATCCTCGACACTTATAAACTAGGAAATGGAGTGATCATATTGTGATCATAGAAATGGTTGACGTTAAGTCGATCTCGACAGAAATTAGTAATATGTGATGGCAGGTGTGATTAGTTATTACTGGACGAAGAGGTCTATGATGACGTTCCGATGCTCTTGCACGGCATTTTGTAATCGCTCCTGAATGCCGCCCAAATGTCTTGAGACAGGCTGCATATAGTGAATTCGACACCGTGTTCACTTCAACTGAGTTCCAACTCCGAGCCTGGAACAGAGCCCAAAATTTGTGGAAGTGCATTGATATCAATAGAAATGGATCTGCAGCCCGTTCAATCTCACAACACAGCTACAACTCCGACTGCAAGTGTTGCTCATGCTTGAATGCCAGTCACTCCGATATAAACAAAAAAATCGTGACGCCCGTTGCCAAGGGAGCACAGAATGGATCAAAGCATGAGCTAACTGACTCTCAATGACTAGGCCATGACACTTGACTCTAATAATCCTGTAATTATCTCCATGCACCGGAGTGGCAGTCCGCAATATCAAACCATGACGCAGCGGATGGTTCAGGGAACCTCGAAATAATGTTCCTCTTCCTCCAACTCGATGAATGAATGTATATCACCAAGCTCAATTCAGCATCTCGTAGTGCATGAGACGGGAAGAAAAATGATCAAATGTCATAGGCCCGCTCAACTGCGAACATCTACTAGAAGCTCTCGCTGACGGGAATGATCGGACGAATGCGCAAGTAACAAGAAAACAATGTCAGGCTCAAACGCGCACCTCGATGCTCGATTCCGTATCCACTACAGGATCTCCTCGTGTCCATGTCTGCTGCTTAGTCAGAATCACAATATCCCTCTAATATGTGCTGACTATCATTAGAACCGCAGTACATCACATAATCTGCAGTACAGCCCATATACCAAATCAACCGCTTAACTGCATGGCAGTGTTCACGACCCGGATTCAGGTTGTAAATGGCCAACATACTCACAAAATATGCAATGCCAAACCTAGTTCCCCTCATTGCCCACATCACGGATCCAATCGCCTCCTGACATGCTACATCCTCCATGCCTTTCTTCTTCCCATCTCCAATTGCTCTAAATGGAAAATTAGGGTCCATTGCTGTGGAGATCGGGTGAGAGAGTCAGCCATGCCAAAACATCTTGCCACTTCTTCGATGTAGCGGCTCTAGCTCAAACGCAAGCACCGCTTCTTGCGATATCTAATGATATGAAGACCGACATAGTATTCAGCATCACCAAACGTCACCTCCAAATGCTAGTTGAGGTAGCTCGTCATATCTTCTATCGTCTTCTTGTCGCGATAACACACAGACCATTATCTACAAAAACTGCAATTAGGATCTTCTGCATGAAAACACATGGATCAGCTGTGGTAGGTGTAAGCTGATATACTTCCAGCAACTCTGAACGTCAGATTCCAAATACGTGATTATTGATAGAGGCCGTAGAAAGCCTGCTGCAATAAGCATACTAACTTCTCTTCTCTCTTCTTCGCATATCCTTCCAGCTGTTTCATGAAGATGACCTCGTCCTACCCAGATTTGATGAAGGCTGTCTTCGCATCAAACTGCATTCTCGTAATATCTTCTGTTGTTGCAATAGAGAGAACTGTCCGCACATATTCAAACCTCTCAACTGGTGACTAAGTCTCGTTGAAGTTGATGTCGGGTACTTGCAAGAAACCCTTTGCTACCAACCTCACCTTGTTGCGAGCAACCGTCCCATCTGCCTTGAGCTTGGTCTTGTAGACCCACTCGCACCGTAGTGCTCTAAGGCCATATATTGCTTCAAACTGTCAAGAGGGATATGGAAACACTATTGTGTCAAGGCTTGCAAGAGGGAAGCATTCATGGAAGTTTACTTCCCTATACTCCCTTACCTTCTGGTTTACAAAATCTCACAACTTATAGGTGCGTGCATACTGACAGTAGCCAATGAAAGGTGAACTTTTTACTCTTTGCATCCAGCTTCTTCCGCAACTGTTTTAGAATTAGGGCATAGACATCACAACTAAACGTGCTTAGATGAGCAACAGATGGTTTTTTTTTTCCAGTCTCTGCCCACAAAGCATCTACCAATCCTGCCGACCACAGCAATGTCCTCATGCACTCTGAAACAGTGTGGTTCTCAAGCTCAACAAGACCAAATTGTTGCGGGGAGTGTGGGGCGGAAACTTCATGTCAAATTCCCGCTTCATATAGGTTGCTTATGAACTCACCACCTCAATCATTCCTAAGCTTTCTGATCTTTGTAAAAACACCTCCTTCTGCAGCTGCTTAAAGCATCTAAGGGTGTCAGACTTGTTCTTGATGAAGTAAATGAAACGGTAGATTCTGCAGTCATATTTGAACTACACAAAACACTTTGCTCCTTCTAACAAAACTTGGTTCGTCATACACAAATCTTTGTGGAACATCTCTCCTGGTTGTTGAAATCGTTGATGTGTGTGTATTGTCAAATGGTATCTGATGTTGCTTCCCAAGAACACAACCCTTGCAAAACAAGTCGGATGGTTCAGCAAATTTTGCTGGCAATCCATCTACGATCAATTCCATGACCGCCCTTCTTGCTGCAACTGTATAGGGCATGTGAGTCGCCATCATTGGCCCTGCTCGCTTAGAGCTCAACAACTCATCTTTAAGAAGTCTCGACTGTAGCTTGACAATTATCTGTTCGGCGGCTAGTACATTGTCCCATGTTGATAGGACATACTTGTACTCTGATGGTATAGTGTAGATGATCTTGGTTAAGAACGCGGACTGGTTTGTAGTCTCACCCAACACATTCAACTGGTTGGCTATTGCCCCGATCACACTGATATGAGTCACGATTTCGTGTTTGGGGTTCATCCGGTACTGAAAAACTGTGCTTGCAGTAGGTGCTTGTTATCTGCCGCATGACTCTCATAGAGTGAAAATAATCTACTCCACTTCTTAAATGCCGTCATGCAATTTATCAACTTCTTCAATATCTTTCCATCAATGGCTGCACACAATAGCATGCGTGCTCAATCATTCTTCTCCTTCCATTCTGCAATCGCGGTGTTAGCAGCAACAAGGGTCAATGCGGCATTTGATGATAATTCAGATGCCAATGTTGCATATGCTGCTGGTTGCTTCTCACTACCATCAACAACACCCATCACCTTATTGGCTGCAAACACAATCTTAATCTAGAACTTCCAGAGCTGCCAATCTGCATCACTAGTGAGCTTTGAGATGCCACCGACAACTTGTACAGTAGGATCAATTCTGCTACCCATCGCAAAAGTAGGAAAAAGAAATGTCTCTAAAATCCTGTGTTTGAGCCGCAGACAAGTACGGCAGATCAAACTAATTGTCGGACATGTAATACAATCTTGTGAAACTGCAAAAGTACTCTTTGAACTTGAGAAGCTACTCGATCTCTTGCAGTTATCCAAGTACAGTTGGATTGTTGTCGTCCTACAGTCGGCAGAATAAGCTGGTACAGTATCTCAAATCCAGCTTCTTAGATGCTCTTGAGAGTATGCACTTATTCAAGGACGACAGTTGGTAGTACGATCACTGCAACAAGTACGATAGACTTGATCACGACATTCACTAACTCCAGTGGGGCATCAATGTGAAATCCCAGGGCGTGGGCTCATAAACCATTGAATGAACTGAACAGTAACATTTGCACAGCACATAGAAATTGATTCTCAACATAAAGAAACAATGGGATTCAAACAATCACATCAGCGATGCTTGCTAATGGGTGAAACTCCTATGGCTAACTGTTACAGAAGTTGCACTCTGCATTGAGCAGCAATTCAGTGGTCACATTGAGCAGAAAAGGAGAGCCTGCTTAAATACTGCATAGAACCATACATAGCCAACATCAAATCCAAAATCACTGCTTGAGTCTGAGGAGAACTTGCCTTGTCGTCTGGCGCAGGAACTAGGCCATAAGAATACCTTTTACTCTCCATGCGAAGTTAAGTCAACTATCTATTCTCAAGTTCATTGCCAATCTTGGCAGTGAGATGAGTCACTGACAAGTGAATTCCAACGCAAAACGCTATGTATTGTTCAAAGTCCATCGCAGCCTTGTCATCTCCGCTTCAAAGCATGGCAAGGTTTTGCAATTCCGGATGCTTTGCAAAAACACGTTCTACAATACTATTGGTAGAGGCAGGAAAACTTCGTCTTGAGACAAACTCCTTCACCAATCGGCCCGTGAACATTCAATTTTATTATTTTTTATTATTTTTAGCACTATTGTAAGTATGTGAGATGGTTGTGTTATTCAATTTAGATATTTAATTATGATTGTTTAAAAATCATAAAACATCTACAATTTACTTGAAAGTAGATTTGAGGTTGCTAGACAATATGTTTTATTTTATATATTATAGAAATAAAGGCATGACAAAGCTTTTAGTAGAGGTCTTTAAAATATCAAAAGATATTAGAAATATAAAGAGTCTTTTGTAGAAAAAAAACCTATGAATGTTTTTTAAAGAAACATTTTAGAAAACTATAAAAGCCTTTGGAAGGTTATATAAGATATTATGTATATATATATATATATATATATATAGATACATAATTCTAAAAAATTCTAAAATTTTCTAAAAAGTGCTTGCAATTATAATTTCCTATATATGCATTATGTTATTTCTTCTAATAGCAAATCTTATAAAGATCTTCAATAGAATATCTCTTTATATCTTTCAAAAATCAAAGATATGTTGAAAAATTCTTATAATATTTCTTCTCCATTGATTTTTAATAAATAGATGCATGTATTTATTCAACCAAGTATTAATAAATATATCTATTTATTTATTAAAAATCAAAGAATATTTTGTAATAGCATACAATTCTTTATAATTGATAATATCTTTGATATAGTGATGCCTCACATCTATAAGCTTTTTCTTAGAATAAAATATACAATTCTTAGCCAAATGTATTATACTTTGACTATCATAATGTAATAGAATCTATTCTTACAATAGATCAATCTTGCCTAAATATCTCTTTAAATATAGAGTTTTTTTAACTACTTTTTTTATATCCATATACTTAGCTTAAGTGATTGAAAGTGCTATAATAGATTATAAAGTTGACTTCCAACTTACAAGTCCACCAACCATTGTAAAGATATAATATATAGAGGACATTTTCTTATCCAAATCTCTTATAAAATTAACATTAACAAATCTTGTAATTTATTCACCTCTCTAATGCTTTGAATCTAAATAGAATATTAATACTTATAATATCCTTTACATATCAAAGAATCCACATTTTAGCATTTCATTGTTCTTTTCTTAAATCTATCATGTATTTGCTCACTACACCAATTCTAAACAAAATATTTAGTCTAGGATAAACTATTATTTTTATTAGATTATCTATAATATTTTCATATGAAATTACAAACATAGACTTCTTGTCTTGTTTAATCTTAGGATACTATACTAAAGACAATTTGAAATGAAAAGCTAAAAAAATACTTACTATCTTCACATTCTTTATGCCAAAATACATCAATATCTTCTCAATGTATTTTTCTTATAACATTTTTAAGTTGTGCATCTTCTTATCTTTGTAGATATTAATGCCTAGTACATTTTTTATAGGTTCTAAGTCTTTTATGTCAAAGTCTCTCCTCAGTTGACTCTTCAATGTATCAATGTCAAATCTCATTTGAATTGCAATTAGCATATCATCTATTTAAAATATCAAGATGATATAATTATATTTTGAGATCTTTTCAAATTTTTTGAAATAAACACAATAATCAAACTCACTCCTAGTATAAATTTTATTTGTCACAAAAGTATCAAAATACTTATATCATTGTCTAAGACTTTGTTTTAGTCTATACAAAAATTTCTTCAACTTATTGATCCAATTTTCCTTCTTAAGAACTTAAAAACTCTCTTCTTATTTCATATAGAACTCTTTTTTCAATTTCCCATATAAAAATATTATAACAACATCTAATTATTTTAATTTTAGATCATAACATGTAAAAATAGCTAATAAAATTTAAATGGTAATAATTTGTATTATAAGAAAATTATTTATATTAAAATAATTATCTTTTTTTTGAGCATATCCTTTTGCTACAAATCTAATCTTATGCTTGGTTTTGCCAACTTTTAGGTATCTTTTCTTCATCTTGTATATCTATTTATAATCAATTTTCTTCTTTTTTCTAAGTAATCTTATCAAATTTCCTATCTTATTCTTATAAAGTCACTTTATTTCTTCTTCTATTGGTATTTTTTTTTTTATTTTTTTATGGCATTTATCATTCGTTGATTTCTGAAATATAGAAAATTCACCATTTTCTATATTCAATACAAAAACAATAGTATTTGAATAGCCAAACGTCTATAGTATTTTTTTTCTTTGTGATATGTGAAATTGAGATTGTTGTAAATCTTTATCTCTGGTTGTCTAAAATGTAAAAATATTTGAGACATTTTTATCTATATTTATAAGTTTATAAATATCAACTTCCACCTCAAGCACATTAAGTATAGCCAAGCTATCTTCTTTATAAGGATGCATGTTTCTTAACAAAGAGGTCTTATCAAATCTCACATATCTACTCATCAAAATTTGGTTTTTATTTGGATTCTACATTTTGTATCCTTTCTTAAATTTTTTGTAATCTAGAAAGGTGCATTTCCTAGTCTTAGGATCCAACATGAATCTCTTCTCTAACTAGACATAAACAAATGATAGGAATCAAAAAATTCTAAATATTGACTAATTTGTAAGATTTCTTCTCCAAATTTTCTTTGATGTCTTATAATCAATAGCTGTAAATAGAAAGAAGTTTATCAATATACTTATTGTATTTACAACTTTTTTTCAAAAGCTCTTTTCTAATTCTACATTATTCAATATACTTTGAGTTTTTTGTAGCAAAGTCTTGATTATCTACTTTGTTATTTCATTTTTCAAAGGAATATTTGAATTAGTAAAGTAATAAATTATCTCTTTTGCCATGAAAATACTATTAAATTTATCAAACTTTTATTCTCTTCCAATATAAAACCTAAGGTTCTTTAGCTTTTTGCCAATTTATTTTTTTATACTTATTTTTTACAATTTAAAGATAAAAAAATACTTTAATTTTTTTTTTCATCATATAAACTCACGGCTTTTTAAAATAAGTATCTATAAATAAAGCGAAATAAAATGCTCTAGCATTGGAAGTAATTAGTATAGATTACCATACATCTAAATGTATATAATTTAATATACCTTCAGTTTGATAAACAAAAGTGTTGTAGCTTAATTTATAATGTTTTTTAAACAATTTAGTGCTTACAAAAGTATAACTTACAATACATATATTTTTTTCTTTCAAGAGTTGGCACTTGTGCAATTTGAGAAGTCTTTTTTCACTCATATACTCTAAATAAACATGCCACAATTGAGTATCATTTGGAGTGTTTTTTCTAGAGAATATAAAATAGTTATTCTACCTATAATAGTATTTCTTAGAAGCTCATATAGATTTTTAATTCAATTATTCTTTATCACCACAAGAACTTCCTTCATAACCTTCAAGATTTCTACTTCTACTGATCACTTACAACCCATCAAATCTAATTATCCTAGAAAAAATTAATTCTTTTTCAATTTTAAAATATGTCTAATATTAGATATTGGCTTATTCAGAAGATTTATCTCTATTTTTGTTTGAGTATTTTTTTATGTTTTTATAATATTTTTTGTAGTACAACATTCAAAACACCTGATCTTTGATTAATCAAATTTTGATTTTGATTTTGATTTAAATTTTTCTATACTTTGTTCTATGCATAAGCTTAATGCTTATAAACAAGGCCTCTAATTTTAATTCTTTATTATTAGGTTTCTTCTTCATTTGGCTTAATAAAAAAATTAAAATTATTTCTTCAAATTCAATAGTATTTTTATTATACAAAAGAATAGTGATCAAATACTCAAAAAAAAGAAGTAATGAATTCAAAAAAAATAATGATTTATCTTCATTCTCTAATCCGACATCAATGCTGATCAATTCACAAAGAATTTTGTTAAAGGTATTGAGATGATTCAAAACATTGATGCTCTCTTTTATTTCCAAGTTATAAAGTTGTTGTATTAGATATGGTCAATTTTTCAGGGACTTAGTCATGTACAAACTTTCTAATTTTGTCCATAGCTTTGATGTTGAACTCTTATTCCTGACATTGTACAACATCTCATTTGCAAGACTTAAACAAATTTTACTTATATCCCTCAAGTTGATCTCCTTTATTTAATTTTTTTAGTCTTATCTACAAGTTTTTTTTTCAACTCCTTATGCAATCCTTGTTGCACAAGCAAGTCTTTCACCTTCAACTACCACAATCCAAAAAAATCCTATCCATTGAATTTCTCCTTCTGAAATTTTTTATTTGAAATCTTTAATGTAATTGATTTTTTTCAAACTGAGCTTGCAAGATTTATGAAGTTCATATCAATGTAAAAATAATTGGCATATTCATATTTAAATCAACATCTTACATGACCTCTTCACCAAATTGCCTCGAGAAATCAATTTCAACCTCATTTAGATGATCCTAAATCAAATCTACACATCACAATGGATCTTGTTAAGGCATCCAAGTGCACACTCACATTTCTCTATTGCCAAGTTTCTATAAGGGCCATAATCAACATCCAATTGATAAAGACAATTCCAATGCTATAAGATCTAATAATCTTCTTGTGCAATACTTGTAGCTACTTTCTTTAATGTGTATATACTTCTTGTTGTTTTAATACCAATTGTTAAAACTCATTACAAATGCTCATAGATCATATTTATAGCAATATAATTTTAAAAATACACAAAAAATCCAATTCTACTACAAAGAACATAAGAGATCTTATTCCAATACACAAAATATACATTGTGCAGTACAACAATGTCCATATCAAATTTAAACAAAAAAAATTAAAAAATTAAAAAATCCCATTATTCTTCCTAACACTTGCTTTGAACAAACTCCAAATTGTATTTATACCAATCCACAACGATGTTGCCTCTGCACTTCCAAAAAAAAGGGGACTAATTATCTTGAAAATTGATATAAGAATTCCAAGAACGAAGACACATTTCCATAATTAACACTACTTATTTTTTATCTCAACTTTCCTACACTTAATAATTACAATTATTGGTACTCTAAGTGTATTTTTTCCTAAAATATAAGTAAATCAATTTGATGACTCACAATATATTTTATATATTTATGCAGTATAGTGTTCTATTAATTTTTAATCTCAAGTTGTTAAAATTTTTGTGCTACCAATACTAAAAAGTAAATCATCTATTGACACAATAGCTTCAACTTGAGTTTGATCCTTCATATTATAAAAGATTAGGATGACTTTTTTTTAGTTAAGAATGATTTTAATATTTTTGGAAATTCATTCAAATCTTTTGGTAATTTTTTTCAAATTTAAATTATTTTAAAATACTAGAAGAGATTTTATAACAATCAGCACTACTTTCAATGCACTCAAAAAAGTAAAGACATTATATATGTGGTTCACATTATTCAATGTGGCCTTTACTATTGTGGTCTTGCCTATTTTAAATATTCCAATAAGACATAATACCTTTATTTTACTTTTGCACAGTTGTAATATTTGCAATATGCACTTTTTTTCTTTCAAACACTTAATTTTCATATATATATATATATATATATATATATATATCAACTTAAAATTAAAAATCAAACTATGAATTAATAAAAATAAGTATAAAAATAAATATACAATTCATAAATTACATACTAATCTATTTTTTGTACATAAACCTTATATTTAAGAATCTAACCATCATCAAAATCTATAAATATGTATATATATAGAAATAAATAAAATCAATCAAATCCATATATCACATTCTTATCTTATTTTTTTATTACATATCTTAATAAATATAATTTATTATGAATTTAATTTAAACTTATGTTTTGATGATATTTTTATATTGATGCATCAAAATATAAAGCTTTATTATAACCATTCTAGTAAAAACAAATAATAATATAAATAAAAATTTACAAATATTTGCAAAGTTTGGCTAATGCAAAAGATTTAAGTTCCAACATTATTAATGAGCTCAATAAATTTATCACAATTTGAAGGTAACTTTGGTCTTTCATCTTTTTCTATACTTTGCAATATTTATTTTTTTAAAATACCATCAAATGAATCTTTTTTTTGAAAGTATCTTAAAAATATTATTGCATATGAATAAAAAATAAATAAATTAAAGGGCATATTATAATTATTTGAAATTTACTCTTGAATACATTAAGAGTCATATAAGTTATACTATTATATTTTTTCATATTATCTATAGTTTTTAGATTGCTTCTAACTTTAATCTTAGATATTTTAAAATCAATCACTTTTACAATTACATATTGAGTAGTTTCATCTATGATTTACTTCTCATTGATTTTAAGCAAAATATTATTAAGCTCTAATCAAAATATATAATATACATGCTTTACAAATGACACAATTTTTTTATAATTTGATTTATAATATCAATAAAAATATCAAGTATTTATTTTTTTTCTTTTTAAAATATTCTATACATTTTTTTTTATTATTTTTTTCCTCAAACATAAATATATTTTTTTATTATTTGATTTAAATTTTTTAATAATTTTTTTATATTTTATTTTATTTCAAAATAATATATTATTAATTTGAAATAGCTTTGCCCTAGTAAAATGCTTATAGCTTTTATATAATACTTATTAAATCTTAAGTTTATCTTTTTGGTTATATAAAAGTACAAACCACTTTAATTTATAGACTTTTCCATAAGGGTGTCCATTTACTCACTCCACAACTTTAAGGCTTTTTATATTTGGTGATGGTTTCAAATTATCCAATTTTCTACTTTCTACACAATGTAAGTCTTTGGTCTTGTAATAGATGCTTTGCTAATCTATTTTTTTTTTTAAAATCAATTCTTCATTGACAACAAAAAATCAATCATAAAAATGTTTTTCATTGCTTTTTACTTCATCATTACATGCAACTTTAAGCATAACATATTTATTATTTGCATATATTTTGGAATGGTGCTTTACAAGCATATCACTTATTACATCACACCAATACTGTAAATTCTAAAGTAGTTGTCTAAAAGTCTCTTTGTTCTTTAGTTGAATCATAGCTAGTTCACACCAAAAAATAATTACATGTCTTTATTATTGAATAATATTTTTTTAATATAAGAAATAACTTTCTTAATAAAAACTTGTACCTCAACTTGTCTTTGATAAAATTCATTAAGACTTGAGATTCTTTCATGACATGTTTAATTTTCTTCTATAAATTTGTAGATTAATTTTTATTCAGTATTTTTTTTAATAAAATCTTAAATATTATAATACAAGCTTGACAATATCTCTAATTATATTTTAAAGTGCCTTCTATATTTGATATAATAATATTATCTTGAAAAAAATCATTGATTTGTTCTATCTTAGTTAGATATCTTTGATTATAAATTCATTGTAGAAATGTTTAAACCAACATGTAATTCTTGATCAACTCCAAAATATATGCCATAATAACTTATTTCTAAGTATTTGAATTTCATATTATTAAAATATTTACAATTACATGTTAGATTTACATTATTATTTGAAGTATTTCATCTATATTCTTGTTGCTACATGAATATATATATATATATATATATATATATATGTTTATTTATTTATTTTTAATCCTAAACACTTAATATATCATCTCAAAAATACACCTTAAATTTTCAATTATATTTTTATGTTTTTAATTTTCTTGTTTTGTATTAAAATTTCATTTAGTGCCATAAGTTGTTACTATATATTATCAAATTTCTATACTTTCAATCAATACTACATTCTCTTTATTTAATTTAATCTTTACAATCCTAAAATAAAAATTCTTTTGTTATAATAAATCTTAAGAAAATCCTAACAACTATTGAGATGTATATAAATTTTATATAAACCTTAAAATATCCAATTCAAACCTTAAAAAAAAATTAAACAAAACAAAACAAAATCAAACTTATAAACCTTAAAAAAAAATATTGTTAAATTCTACTTCCACCAAACATTACTAAATCTATAAAATCCTACCAAATCCTAACAAATCATAATCCTAATTCTAATAACTTGTCTAAAACAATCATGATAGTTAAATAAATAAGAAAAAAAATAATTGCAATCATAAACCTGATTACCTTATCAATTCATATACACAAGCTTCAACTTTTATTCTTTTTTCTTTTCCTTTTGTTTTGTTTTTTTTTTTTTTCTTGTTTTTTTTTTTTTTTTTTTTTTTTTGATTTCAACCACTTACCTTACTTACTCTACAACTTGTCAAACTAGAATCCTTGCTTGATGCCTCCCTTCACCTTGATATTTCTCTCTTGACAATATTTAATTCTATGGAATTAGAATTCAAGCCACTTCAGCAACACAAACGGTCACAGAAATCCACCGATTGAGCTTCTAGAACTGCTCTTCCAAAGTTGGGTAATGTAAACTGCGCAGGCAGGCAATGGATCACTCAACACTTAATTTGTTGCCAAAAACTAGTGTGAGATCTGATTTTGATGATCCTAAGCTTTTCAACAAGCGGCTCTTACCTCAGGAAGTATATGAATTTAATTTTATATAATAACAAGTTAAATTAAATAAAACTAAATTTTTCAAACAAAAAAATTAAGAAACATTAGTAAAACTTTCTATATGCAAATAAGATTTTCTATAATTTTTTTTGATATGTCATGTAACTATAGAATGATTTTAAAATTTTTAATATCTAAAAAGCTACTATAGAAGCATTTTATAACTTTAATAATTAATCAATAAGCTTTTTGATTTTTATAAAGCCTCTATATAATCTTTTTATTATTTATTATGTATAGGTACAATACTATAGCCACAATTACATATATGAATATTATTGTACTTTGATTTTTGTTCAATATCTTTTGTTTTTATGTACTTCGGAATAATCATTCTATTATCTTTTTGTTCTTATTTATATACATCTTTTTAATATATATATATATATATATATATATATATATATATAATATTTTTTTATAGTTTTATATTTTTTAATATATATATACATATATATATATACATATGATAAAAGTATTAATTTTTTTTGTTATTTTCTTATAGAATTATTTATTGTTATATTTATTGATTAATTATGAAAAATTATGCAAAAAAAATAATAAAAAATATATGTATAAATAAAATTATAAAAAGAAATAAAAAAGTAATGCTTGCAATGCACCAACTTTGTTTTCTAGTATAATATTCAAGGTACCTATCTATGATAATGCAAAAATTAAAGAAGGTTTCTTAAGAACTATTTTATTTTAAGTAGACCTATTAAAAACCATCATAAATACATAGTATTATCTATTAAAGAATAAAAAATTAATCTTCTAAAGATATATAATGGTACCAAATTTAAATTTTAGAAATTTTTCTATCAATCAAAACTTGCTATTATACTCAAACTACATGTATATCCAACTTCAAAATCTCAAGTTACACTTATTAGAATGGTACTTAGTAGACTATATTTTTTGGTATAATTCTTAAAAAAATAATTCTAATATTCAAATAAAATAAAAAATGATAAATTTTTAGAATAATTTTAATATATTTATAAAAAATCATGATGTAATTTAATAAAATTAAATCTTTTGAAAATAAAAATAATTTAAATTTTAACATATTTTAAAAACTTAGTAACCAAAAATAATAAGAAATAAGATAATGCTACTCGAGTTTTTTTTAAATCTAATTTGCAACATGATCAAATAAAATAAAATAAAATTTATTTTTATCTTCAAATATTAAATGAAGCAATAAAAGAAGATATTTTGTTTTATCAACTATTATAGGAACTATATGGCTAAATTTTTATACAACATCATCTCATAAAGATTATATATTATTGTCTAAATTCTTTTTTATTTTTATTTTTAAAATAAAATTTAGCGATATAGTTCCAAAATCTATTAAAATTTTATCAATTATAATAGAAACTATAATAGAAATTTTTTTATTATATTTTAGAAATATTTATTAAATTTTATACAAAAATTTAAATTGATATATGTAAAACTTACATATAGCCAAACCATATATTTTAAAGATAACATCTATAAAATCTTAGTAATAAAATAGTTATACATAGTCAAATATATATGCACATGTGTGTACTTTATTTAATTTATATTCTTTAACTAATATTCCTTGCTTTTCTAATAATATTTGCTAGAACAAAGGTTGTTCCTAAATTGTAAATTGGTAATCTTGCTTCTTTTAAAATTATTAAAATAAACAAATAAGATGAAATTTTATAATTCAAATTCTCCCATGGTTAGGAAGAGAAAGAAAATGAGATAGATATAGAGATAAAAGTTAATAGTGAGATTTGAAACCAAAGAGCTATTGTATAGCTTTATCACATTTTAGAATATTTTGTTGAGTTTAAGAAGTACTAGCCAACTTTGTGATCTTAGTTTATAGGTATTAATTACCAACAAGAATCACACACTATTGCATTAACTTCCTCATCAAAGTTTTATAGCTTCTTGTCTTTTCCACTCTATTCTTGTATTGGAATGAAGCTATAGACAAGTGTAGTGGAGCATAAGTATGTACCTAAAGGACTTTTGCAGTTAATAGACATGATGTTTGTGTTAACCTTGAGAAATTAAAGTTTCCTAAATCAATTATCATTTGCAAGGTTTGAATCACAAACTAAAGAAATAAGGAAAATACATTGCTTTTGTGGATTCAAGAAAGACCAAAAATTGATATGAGGGATAACAAATGTAGTGCAATCAAGTTGTATTATATCGCATTGCTGTGATATAGCATTTATATTAAGGTGATTTTCTATAATTTATGAGATAGGGAGGATGTTTGCATGCAGTAGGGGAGAAAATTTATACCAAATTAATATTTAAAGGATGATTAGATTTGTAGTAATATTGCAAACAACTCCTTGTGGATCTAGAATTGCAAAACTTTACAAATAGTTATTTATTGGTATGTCAATGTTGTTTGTTTTGAAGTCCACTTAAATTATAAAACCTTGTTTAGTCTATAAAATTTCTACCAAAAAAGATTATAAATTGAACAAGATATATATATATATATATATATATATATATATATATAATAGTAGATAATATTATTAAGTATCCAACTAATTATATTATTTTAAATTTATTATGGATACAAAAAAATATAGTTTTTAATTGAATTAAATATTTTATAGTATTTTAGAATTTTAAAATATATTTTAAAGTATATATATATATATATATATATATATATATATATATAATATTTCTAAAAAAATACAAGTTAAAAAAGGAGCTTTCATGTAAGTTAGAAAAAAATATGTATTTTTCATTATGTGACATTTAGCTTTTATTCAAATAAAGCTTTTCATATCATTTCAGAAAAATTTTAAAATTTTCAAGTTGATTTTTTAGAAAATATTTAAAATTTTTTGTTTAAATAATGTCTTTATAGTAGTAAAATTGGTTAAATAAATAAATAAATAAATCTATTACTTAAAAAATTAGTCGTTTTTAAGAATAGATTGGTAAGAAATCTAATCATCATATAAATCACCTACCAAATATATTAATCTTTCTTCTTAAGGTAAAAAAATATATCTTTGTTTATATGTGTAGATGATTATATATTTTAAAAAATCATGATCAAAAACTATTATATTTTAGTATTGATATCTAGACCTTTTGTCTAATTAAATTGAGATAAGATTTTTATTGAGATAGATTTGATAGGAGTATACAATCTTGTTTATAATAAAAAGTAACAATTATAATAAAAAAAAATAAAGATGATATTTTAAATTAAGTACATATATTTAACTATAATATTATGCATTTTTTTCTCATAATTTTTTTACTATTTCTTTGACATTCAATAATTAATATATTTTGCGATTTTTTATGTAGTTTGTTGCTAAAGTAATATTCTTATTTGTTCTAAGTAAAACAAATATATATTATAAAAAATATTTTTTATACATTATAAAAACTTAGAAATGCAAGATTATATATTAAGATAGAAAAATATTTTACAGAGCCCAAGTAGAATTACATATTATATATATATATATATATATATATATATATATATTTCAAATAATAGTCTACATGTATACTCAAAATGTACATAGTTGGATTTTTTCTTGCATTGTTGTGAATTTAAGAAATAATAACATTTACAATTATATATTCAAAAAAAAATTAAAAAGACAAAACCATAAAATAAATAAATAAATAAGATTTTACTTTATTTCATTTTTTAAGATTTCTGTTTATTTACGATAAATCTTTTTTTAGATTTGTTGAATTAAACTATATATATATATATATATATATATATATATTCATATATACTAGATTTTAATTAAACTAATAAATATTCGTAATCAAATTAATATAATACAAAGCTTATTAAACGTATAAGATTCATAAAATATATTGTTGCATTGTGATTAAATTTTGTTAGCAATTCATAATTTATTTAATTTATAGTCACAAATATTTTTAGTCATTAGATACTCAATTTACCTAAAAATTGAAGGAATTATTAAATTAACCCATACATTTATTAAATCAACCCACGCATCATCATTGGTTGCAAATCCAACAATTTTTTTTTATTAGTTTTTAATCAATATGGATCCAGCAATAGAGAATTTTTTGATGATAGTTGAGATGGGTGGGCTGATTTAGTAAACAACTACATCAGTTTAACAATTTAGAATACCAAGCTAAATAATAATTTTATTTTAAATTGTTGCAAATTTATTTTGTAATATGATTATAATTTATATATCTTGTTCTAACAAAATTACAATCATTAATGCATAAACTGTCTAATATTGCAAATATACAAATTTTTACTGTAACAACTATCTCAATCTTTTGTATTTTAAGCTTATAATTCTTAATCTAATGATCCTTCGTCAAATACATCTTCAATTGCTTTCAATGCAAACATTCAATACATTAGTCAAACAGTGTATTCAAGCAGGTACTTCGTTAAAACTGTAATGTTACCTTCTACACACTACATTCATACAAGAGACTTGAAATGATTTGGATTCTATTACATGTACTTTCACTATGGATCTTCCAAGAACAGTCTGGGAATAGAACACAACCAGGAAGTTGTCAATGGACAGTACAAAAACCCACAATCTCTACACTGATACCCCGATGAAAGAGAACCATTGGACTTTTGCCACAATTCAATGAAAGCTGTTAGTGTTGCGAAAAGCGAGAATTCAACCAGAAAATGTGAAGCTCTATATTAGACAAATGAAAATCTAGATATAACCAGTTAGATGCCCCAACTCTTGAAGAAACCATGACTCAAAGGAAATTCGTTATAACACAACACTTTACGAAACCTGGATAGTCACTGGGAAGTTGCAGGACTGATAACCAATAAGACCAACATTACTAGCTGCAGAGAAATGTGTCGACTTCAGTAAGGCAAACTACATAGAAATGTCCTAAAACAGCTGTACAAAACCAACTCCTCCAGGTTTGTCTGAAACTCTTCAACCAATAACTCCAAGAAATCATCCGTAGTTCAATGCAATTTTACGCCCTGGTGATATTGCCATTTCCCATAATAGTTAACTTGGATATCCGTGTAGAACATTTCTCAGAGGGATAGCTCGACAACTACAACGCTAATTCACCCTACAAATTCAAGTAATTCTTCACACCATGTGGAGCAAATCCGATCTCCGATAAGGTGAAAAGCAAAAACACAGACAAGATTAATGATGTAGAACATCTGAGTCCACCTCTGAGCAAAATCTTTGACACAATGATCGAAGCTTGGTCACAACGAATAATAAATTCGGTACGAGTCAAAAAACGTACGAATATTTCATAGTCAAAAATGAGCAAAGCTGTGGAGGAGCCCAAATCCCTTTTATGTATGATCAATTATTTAGACAAGGCGTCCAGATATTCCTGTTCACCTGGGGGTATGAATATTTACTTTTGTTTTGGATACTGGGCTGAGGCTGCGTCAGGCAGACGAATGCTCTACTCTTACGAACGTACGTCCTCTCCATAGTTCAGTGTGGGTTGAGAAAAGGTTGAGAGTGGGGAATATGCACATAACAAACCAAGAGGTACCGGACTCTGATATCTATTTATTGCAAGAGATTAAGAGCTGGGAAACTGAGCCACTTAACCTTGCAGATCACTGAATCCTCTCGAGTATAGACTTAAAAAGCATTTTCTCACACAATTTCCCAATCGTCGTCCTCCTCCTCGTTCTCGTCCTCGTCCTCGTTGATAACAATATCATCCCCCTCCCAGCCATCAAGAAGAGTTGAATCAGATGTTGCATCTCTCTGAGAATTCCTTGCATCATCTATTGGTAAGCAGGTCATTGCGGATTGGTTTTCTCTCTCCATCTCATTTGAATTCTTCACATCCTCACCAACGTCCGCTACTGCATCCTCCTGCAGAAATAAGACCAAACACCATGAGACTCTTGTTGAAAAATCATCATGTCCATTTAGTATGTAGTAATTTCTTATGATGCGCACCACATCAGCTGAAAAAATTCATATGCAAGGGAGTTTACATCACCGGACCCCAAAAATCAAACTCGCAACTATGAGCAATCGTCGGAAATAATTGTGCTAATGACATTCGCTATTGATAACCAAAGCAGATTCATGAACCCTGATGCTTATGCATCAAACAGTAAGCTGCAATAGACTACAGGTATCCCACAGAATGTCAGAAAATGACCTTCACAAACGCGTCCATTTCAGAATCAGATAAATCCAGTGATCCACAGCTGGCCTGTCCCACTTCATGGTATCTTTGTGGCTCTATATAAGCTTCAACCGACTGGTTGTAAGGTTGCTGCGGCCAATCCCATGCAACTTCAGCAAAAGGAAACTTGTCTCCGTCCTCCACAGGGAGAACATTCAAAGCTCTGCAGTTATTGTAGTTTGTGTCACGAACATCCTTCAACTCACCTGCAAGCACCCAGCTACTTGAAATGTAACTCCAACTGCAAGAAACCCATTTGGTAATAAAGAATATTCTACGTTCACTCAACTAATTGGGTCAACTCAGCAGAGATGCTCAGAGGATAAATACTGAACACGCATACCTTCTACAACCTTTTCCCGGCTAGTCTTTTCATTAGATTAGATACATTAAAACTAAAGCATCTGCAAAAGGCACCTTCCGAACATTTGGCTAACTATCTTCCAAGATAACAGACGCAGAGACCTTTAAAAGGCCACCATATATTTACCTTTCTTGGTCATCTTCATACAAGCTTCATCAAAAAAGTTCATGGGAGCAGCTCCTAGTTGATTAACTGGCTGCTTGGCAACCTGCTCCTCACCCTGCACTGCTTTCAGATCACGTTGTTTTGGCAAATCCACCATTTTCTCCCCGATTCCCTCGTTGGGAGTCAAGGGAACATTCAGAAGCACTTGCACGAAATCGTTGGCTTCATTAGCGAACTTCCGTAAGCCAGCGCCAAAAGTGTTGAATTGTTCTTCAATCTCCTGTTCATAACGGATCAAAATCCGACTAAGTGAATAAAAAAATCAAAAGTGAAATTAGATAACTAGGGGGTCATACTCTTTCACCTGGTATGATAAAACCCGGAAAGGAATGAGAAATACAAAAGTCCACATCGCAAACGGATAGTAAGGCAGCCCTAACTAGCCATACAATGTTCCTAGCCCTAATTACCTATCAAAAAGCATGGCAATGACTTGCAAGCGTACCAAAATTCATAATGAAAACTGTGCGAATGAAAAACACAAATATAGTATACCTGAATGATTGACGGTCCTCGCCCAGGCTCTCCTAAGTCGCAGTAAGTCTCAATTTTATGGCACATCCGGTCCATCCATGAAAGCTCCTTGGTGGCATTGCCATTGCTCTTAATTGCGTATCCTTTGGGGCCCATTTTTTGAAGTGCCTGTTCAATCACTGCCAGCGTATGTTTCGATGAGAAACAAACAAACAAACCTCGAGTAAACGAGCAATCACAGCCTTCACACAAAGAATATAACAGCGCTATTCCAAGCATACCCGCAGAACCTTCATTTTTTCTTTTCTTTTCGTTTCTTTCTTGCTATCTTTTTTAACTTAAGAAAAAAAAGAAAGCAAGAAGAAAAAGAAAAAGAAAAAATGCTGGGTGTGCAAATTAAGAGAAGCCAACCAATCCAAGCCTATCGTTCTTTCCTATCGAAGCCTTATTACCTACAGTGAAAAGCCTCATACAGGTTTAAAATACTCTACAAATAATACAGCTTCGACGGTACTGAAACTATCCGAAGCCCAACTTTCAAAAAAGAATTCGACGATTCAACGTATAGAAAATTGCAGATATTTCCTATAACACAGCACTCAAATCTAAGCACCACAACCGAATCTAGTTAAATTGGGCGTTAACAACGAGGTTATCTGAAAGCGAAATGTTGCTCGAACAACAATATTACGACAGTATACACCTTCCATCGTCAACATCAAACAAGACCACAATAATAAATATGTAAAGTTTTAAGAAAATCAACAAGACAAAAAAAAACCAGAGATGTGAACTAACACTTGCGCAAACACCCGTCACCAAAGGCACCAGATGTTGAGCGACTGCTAAATGAAAAAGCACACGCAAATCTAAATCGTAAACTTAAATGCATCGTCTGAACCAGAGTAAGACAAGCACTAGAGTATTAATTAGTTTTGCTCCCTGTCAGTGGTATCCATGCGGGGCACCACTGAATTCAGCAGCGCGATAAAGGTAAAAAGCAGGCCTGGCCACTTAAGCCTAAATTGACAATTCGTAAACTCCCAAATATACGCTCACATGAAACGCAACTGGCATCTTACACTAAATTCACGTGTTCTTAGTCAGGCTAGACAGACAGAACACGGTGGCCTGGGAAATCGCAAACAATAAAGTAAAAAGCATATATGACAACGAAAACGCAAAGCATGAGTCCTGTCGCACTGACCATAGTTCATCAACATACTAGGCTAACAAGCCTAAAACACAGGAAAAACACGGTATACAGAGTCATAAGGAAAAGCACGAATATGTCGTACGAGGGACAAACCGTCACCAACCTCTCCATTGCAAGACTTTGAACAATAGGAGGAAAACAGCATCAAAGTATGGCCGCCCACGAGACAGTAAAACACGAGTGCCTCACTAATTCTACATGCAAGACCAAGGTGTTTCAAAAACGGATACGGAAACTGTGACAAATTACAAAAATTCGGCATGTCGAGTGACTTACCAAAGTTACCGCTCCGCAGACGTAAACTTGCAACAAAGAGACGTCGTCGAGGGAGCAAAAACTGGTTGAACAGGCAGAATAGAGGACAAAGTCGATGGTCCGTACAAGCAACACAATTAACCCCAACTCCTTCGAGTTTTGGAGCCTTGGTGTTCTGAGTTACTAAGAAGCCACAATTTTCGTTGTCTGTGACTTAGGAACGCGATCTTCCTTCCCGTCCCGTACGCGAGTAACGGTCCGAAGACAGTCCCGACAGGCGCGCCACACAAGAATACCTCAAGTACCTCCTTCTCACTTCCAAAAACTCCACGAGCGTCGGAAAAACACAACTAGTCCCTTCAACACGATACCTAACCACAAAATATACCCTCCTTCAACAACACAGCCGAAAAAACAACGAAACAACCACGGTCGTGTCTCTTCTCGCTACTAACCAAAAACCACGACGACACTTCTGGCCGTCGTGAACTCCAAACCCTCACCGAATTCCCCGTCTTAAGAGCCACGCCCCTACGCCTTCCAATTCCGCTCCAACCTCTTCCTCCTCCTCCTCCTCGATCGCTCTTCCCGCGACTATTCGACACGCACAAAGATTCCACCCTTCGATATTCCCTTCCAAGCCTGAGCACCAATTGGCCAAGGTTCGACTTCCGAAACACACACCTGGCGAAATACGGGCACCGTGAAGGTTCGAATGCGTCCTGAGAATTAAGCGATGGCGAACAATCCCGGAGCGCAACTTGGCAAGCACCACACGAACAGACGGCAACAACAGGGTGGGGCAGCTTTGAAGAGGAAGTGTCGTGCCGGGACGGCCTGACTGATCCCTGTCACAACGGAACAGTACCCCCCCCCCCCGCTCGGTCGGTCGGTCGCACGAGGCAGGTCGTATGGGACTGTCGCAATGCTGAGCCTGCCACGTCGGCTCACGCTGCCAACGCAGCACTGGACCCTGTACCCTAAAATATCCTCGCGTGTGGATATATATATATATATTTATATATAAATGAATATACACATGTATTCAGTCCACATCTACTCGTAATCTTGGCTTTATGATTATGTAAGTGATGGAAACATTGAACACAAACTAATCTGCTTGGGCTCAAACAAAAGATGCTCCCCCCCCTCAGTTCCCTGTTTCTTAGTGGATTTCTTGTTTATTTTTAGTGCCGCTGGGCTCATCACCACTTTGCCTCCACTTTTTCATGTAGGCATCCTTTTTCTTTTTCTTTTTCTTTTTTTTCTCTCATACTTTTCCTTCTCCATCCTATTTTTTTCTTTTTTGGACTGTCAACTGGACTGATCTTTGTGCATAGGTGACACTGCGGAGAAGATGACGTTTGCGAAATTTACTCCGAATTGCACAGGAATTTCAAAATTAAAAATACTCTAGATCAGCTACAACCAACTTAAGCATGAAAATTCATTTTGAGAAAACATAATTGGAAGTGGATTGTCAAATGAAGAATAAAGATGAAGGTCAAATTTGGTGTCAAAGAGTCAAATGGGTGGCAAATAAGTCGAGGAAAAAAACACACACATAAATATTTATTTATTTATTTAAAAGAAGGAAAAAGAAAAAAGTATATATTTCTATATTAAGATGAAATTTGTAAGGAAAGTAATGCATGTGAATTCCATATCACATATGATTCACAGAAAAAGGTTTATAATACATGAACAAGTCATCCACCTGATATCAAAACAACATTTTTCTTAACCAGAATGATGTGCACATGTACATATTCGTGTATCATAGAAAACTTCTTTCAACATTTAAACCTATTTTTAAATCATTGATAATTTTATATCATGTGATTCATTGGTGTTTACAGACCATTGCCTTTGATGGTTTGAGCACTTGTATTCAAAACTCACAAACAATACACATACACCATACAAGACTTTAATTCTCATTCTTTGTTAAACACCCATTTCAACACCTGAAGTTTTACCCAACATCGTTGACTGCATTGGAGATCAGTGCTGAGGACAGAAGTAAACAATTACCTCTAAGCAGGAATGGTGGTGTGAAAAGGGGAAATTTTATGCTTTAGAGTACAAAAGCAAGTTGAAGCTTTGCAGATTCTGTGAGTACATTAACAGGAAGTCAAGCCAGGGGGGGTCCTCTTTTACAACAACAACAGATAAACAAAGGGCATCATTCCATCATCCCTGTAGAGGCATGTGCCAAATGAAGAACCTCCTATAAATCTGACCCCACTAAGTTATGGGCCAGGATTGCATGAGGGAGGAACTTGGCAATTACTCTGTTCCAGTAATAAGTAAAGTTCGCTATTTCCAGTGGAACTACTACACAGTCATTCGATATATTTGTTTGCTTGCTTGCTTCACAATCAAGCCCTGGTTATTTTAAACCTTCGCTTTGCTTACTTGGCAACCCCAGTGGAGATCTCGTCTAAGTTTAAAACTCAAACTTAAATGGAATTATATGAGATGTGCTCCTACAGGGTTGGATTGATTATTATTGTTGTTATTGTCATTTGATTTGACCATTGGAAATTTAACTTCTGGTTTGAAATGATCATCAAAACATTTATATATATGCATATATATATATATATATATCGTGCCATTAATTTTAATGCGGAAGATAAAAGAATGGAAACAAAGAAGGAACCCAAGTGGGAATATTGATAGTTTATGGCTTAGGGGTTGGCGCACTAAAAAAAAGATGGCTTTTTCTGGGGTTTGGTGCCAATAAATGCTTTAATGGGTTGATAAGGTAATGTGATCCTTGAATAAGTCTCTGTCCATTAAAAAAAATACTTAAATGTGTGTCTGTGCACAAATGCCAGCCCTTCTTTCCTCCTTGCTATAATACTCTTATATATATATATATATATATATTCATCTTTCATAAGTGTTTGTTGAAAATTTTGAAGACAGTCTCTCTGAGCGAACAGTAGTAGCATATTCGTATTCTTTTGGGAGTGTTTATATTGTATATTTTATATTTTTATATATTTTTGGTCTTTTAGAAAAGAACGTGATTTGGAATTTTGATGGGTGGTGAAGGAATATGGTTGAAAAATATATGCATTTGTCTGTTAATTTTTTGGCACACACGTTCAATTTAGTACCGAGTATGATAGGAAGTTCTATGCTAAAAGTATGTGTGTGTGTGTGTATACGTATATATATATATATATATATATATATCTACATAATACTGGTTGATACATGCAATTTAATAACTATACTCAAAAAAAAAAAAAAAGTAAAAGTAAAATTTTCCACACACAATGTCAACGAGAAGTGGTATCTACAACAAATTACTCTGCTGCTATTGCTGTTTCTTTTTCTTTCTCCCTTCTTCTACTTCTCCTTCTTTTGATACAGAGAAGCTTCATTCTAAAACAAGTGGTGATAACTTATACTTCGCGTCATATTGATACAAATACAGAGCCCAGTCACGAGGTTAAAGAGGAGTTTCCTTTCTGGAAGTGATAAAGAGAGCAACAAACCTTTGATCCCCACTACGACACAGAGCAAGCAGGGTGCTGACCTGGACTGACGACGCTTTCAGGGCACACACCCTTCCTCCGCTTTGATAACCTGACGTGGCCCTCCTGCACTGCCACCATGGCAGGCAGCGCGGGGAAAGACCCCTTGATGTCATGCGTCCGTCGCCGTTGACACGCGGCGGGAACGGTGAGTCAACCCGCTCAACCACACCCTATCACCGTGGCGCTGATCGAATTGTCGTTTCTAGGGTTTTGGCGGCTTTCGGAGCCGGTTTTGTGGATTCGCTGCTGCTATCAGTAATTGCTTCCCCATTAGTTCATTAAAGCCTATTTTTTCATTCAAACGTTATGCATTCAAACCCATTTACAAAAGAAATACCAAACAAGAAGGAAAAATAAACCTTGCTGGTGTCCCTGTGACATAGTCTGAAACAGTTGATGTTGCTCTGCACACCAGTTGATCGTTACAACAGGGTTAACAGTAGATATGTTGAGTTGTGGGGATATTGCTGGAGCGTGTGCAATTTAGCATGCAGATTTTCAACTGGATTCTGTGTTGGAGATGTTCGGTGGTGAGATTTAGTTCACTTTTGCTTCAAAAAAATCCCTGGTTAACTTTAGTTAACATTCTTAAGGTCTGGGGATTATCTCCTGAGAATAAAACTACTGCTGTAGTTGATAAAGTAAAATTGCAATAATGTCTCTATTTGTCTTATTAGATTAGTGCACCATTGTGAATCATCTCAAGTTATTCATTTGTTCGAAAGGACACGATGCTTTAACGTTGAGATGACAACTTTCAAGTCTTTACTTTTAAGTGATCGTACATAATCTGTACCACCTAGTTGTATATCTCTACAGGCTTTCCAAGATGGCAGGTTGAGTCGTACGAAAACAAGGTATTTTGCAGAAACCCTTAGACAACAAAAGTTAACGAAACCATGTTTTAATTTACACAGTCACAATTGTCTGCAAGTCATACAAGCCCTTTTCTGTATGTGAAACCCTTCCTTTCGTTCTCCGCACCGAGTGCAATTCCCATCTCAAACCATGAGTCTCCAATGCTAAAAGTGAGCTTACTACCCATCCATCCACCCACCCACCCACCCCCTTCACGAAAGGAGTGAAATTTTGCAAAGAGGACTCACCGCAGGAACGCACAAAGCCGCCGCTTCCCTTCAAAGCCACAGCGGTTGACCCACGCAAAGGTGTACAACTCCAAAAGCACCCGGGAGTCAAAATTTTATAGCCGCTGGGCTGTACTGGTCCATTACTCACTCCCCTTTCGCACAAAAGGATAGTCACGCTCTCGTGAGCCGCGAGCACCTTAAACCGCGACCACTCGCGTCCACCACGTCACAAAAAGGACCACTTCCTCGCAGATGCCAGTGCACCTCGCTGGCCACGCTTCCCTTTCGTCCTAAACCCCATCCTTCCACGTTTCACCGGCTGAGGATGACAAGGCCCCACTTCGGAGCTGAAGCTGAAACACTTCGGAAACGGAAACCCTTCGTTGGAAATGGGCGTTGACGTCGCGTGGCGGTCCGCAAGGGGCGGTGTCAGAGCATCTGCCGCATCCCATTCCTCGTCGTGGGGTCTCCTTATCCCCTCGCAGATTCACGTGGCGGTCTACTGGGGAGCTTAACCCCCTCACATAGGGTTTTCTTGAGCTTCCCTCTCGTCGCTTTTCTCGTCGCCAGTGCTTTTCTATCGAGGATTTGTGACTCGCACTCACCGCGATCGCTCTCGTCTTGTTGTTTCTGTTTTTACTGCCTCGATGGGTCCTCTCTCGGCCACTTTGGGTTGGGTCCCTTCGCTTTCTCGATCAGCGCGGGAATTGGTCTACTAATTGTTGTGTTTGTTGCTGAGATGGAAGCGGGTGATTCATTAGCGAGTTGGTGTCTTGTAACCTTGGGCTAGTAACTGTGCCCGTATGTGAAGTTCACTGAGAAAAAACCAAACTCTTCTTTTGGGTGGATCGTTTCGCATCAGCTTCGCTTCGTGCTTCGGTGATGATTTCAGAATCCGATCGTGTCTATTTGAAGCATCAGATTCTATGGTCTTGCCACATTTGGATTCGACGGGTCATGGATGGAAGGCGAGGAACCACCGTCATCGTCGAGTCGACGAAAGCGCAACAGAAGCCCCCGACTGCCGTTATCCACTCAGTCCACTTTTGATGAAACTTTACACAAAAAGTCAGACCTGCGTCATGGTTTACTGGGCTGCAGATTATTATGACAACATTCCTTGAGCTCTTCAGAACTATCGGCAAAGCTACTGATGCATAAGTTAAATAAATGAATATCAATACTGCAGAGATGAACTTAGAAATGATAAATGTATTTTTCCTTTTTGAACCGATGAACCCATGAGTAAATTCAAAATCAGTCAGCTTTTCCTGTGAAATCTAATAGCATTATCTAAATAGCCCAGTTTGTATAAAAATATTCATGACGATTTTGAATAAATCGTTAGTTTTATTTGATGTATTTGATATAAAGTGGGTTTAATCACATCCAACAAAAAGAAGGTGTGGTTATTTAGGCATTGCAAGAGAATAGAAACTGCAAATTGCACCGATCTAAAAAGAATCACCAAGTTTGACAATAAGGAAACTTGTCAGATATATTTATTATAGAATTTTACACCTATTGTTGTTAGCATGACATGGAAATCAGAGCTGGAATTGAATTTGATAACACAGAAGGCACAAAATGAAACACCGACTTTGCATGCTCTCAGTTGGGGCCTCACTTGAAGATTTTAGGTCAGTTGCACGTCTTGAACACCGTACGCAAATGGGCTCCTGAATTTTCAAGTTCTGCTCATTCTTTCATCACTTCACACCAAGGGTGTAGATCAATTTGAGTCCAGTGAAGAGCAAAATTTACTCTTCTTATTGATTAAGAAAGAGGGCTGGTCCAGTGGTCTTCACAAGAAGAGCACTGAGCAAACTTCAGGAACTGTAGTTTGATACACCAGTTTTCCCTGTTTGGGCACCAAAAACAAGGTCAGATGTGACCCCAACGCAATTTATTTTTGCAGACACATTCTCAGGCTTGGGGACCACTGTTGGCATTCTGTAAAACCTCTTTCTTCTCCTTGACTTTGCTTTAAGTTTGCTCGGCCTCCACTGCTCTCCGAGAACAAAGCAACGCCAGGCTGACCTCTGGCATTGTATTTGACAACATTTGACATTCCTCGCTGAACCCGCAGAGCCCCAAGGGCTAGAACTCGAAGAGCCTTGGACGGTGTGATAGGCTACTAGAAAGCTCAAGATCGCGTTGGTGGTTTTCTTTGCATGGCCCGAGTTGCAACAAGTCGAGAGGTAGTTTCTAGAGTTCTCACTCTCGCAAAAAGCATGCTTACGAATCTCAAATTTCAAGGATGAGTCTACATGCTCCTCTTATATTGAACCATTACAGTGACCACCTCCGCAACCCACACGCACTTCCATTCGCGAAGGACTGTTATGAACGAATCCAAATTCGCAATTTGAACATGTGAGCAGGATACGAGAACTTGGCCCTGTGAGAAAGATCTCGAGATCGGATCTTCTAAAATGGGCTCTGCTGGAGATCTGAAAAAGCTGCAAACAGGCCAACCATCTGCAGTTAATTTGAAGGCCAGGGGCTTTTTCTTCTGCACTGGTTTCGACGACTGTGTTCAACACGGGCCTAACTTTCCCTAGCTAATACTTCTTTACTGCCGCTCAAGATGTCGTCCTCCACTGACGCGAAATGACTGAGCCTGAGATGCTGGTTGTGGTGTTTGCTTAATCAGATCCATCCCGTACGTCATATCGAAATGTCTAAATAGATCCCTTGTACCACATCTACGCTATAATGATGCTGGGCACGAATCTCTAACTGTCCTCGTCCCTATTGATGACCTGGAGAACCTTGCCAGGATCCATGGCATAAGGCTTATAGTGTCCATAGATGCAGGAAGTTGGCAGACTTGATCGGGGGTTTTTACGCAAAAGTGCAACACCCTTAAGGCCAAGAGAATGACGAGCATTCCGACGACAATATCTCATAAAGAAGCTACAATTCGCTACTGGAACCTTCTTTTTGACATCTAAGACCACCTGTTGCGTCAAGTCTCAGGAAGTGGTGCAATATTCCTGATGAAAGGAATAAGTTGACTAGATTAGACCTTGTGAGCTCCAAATTTCAAGTAACTTTTCTTTACTGTATATGCTTCGCTACAATTATCTGCCCTTCACTTTGGGATCGGAGATTTGTTATGAATCTCTGTAATTTGGGATGGGAATTCTTACCGCTCAATCAATTACTATTGTACTTCAAAAATATCTGTCGATGCAATATGCACAGTTTTCGTGTTTCCTTCAACTTTAAAACGCGCAGGGTAAATGGGAGACTGAACAAAGTTAGCGAACAGAGCTCAGACGATTAGGTTATCAACAGCACGTCAGACAACATCACAACCACAGAGTAGCCCCAAAGCTTCCAAGAAGCATTCCTCAACGCGGCAAAGAGTAACTGATGGCACGAAATAATTTAGAAGAACACTATTGCAACTTGCTTACCTAGTTGTTAAACTAATAAGAGGGTCTACGCACTGAAACCAACAACTAGAGCAAAGGCAAAACCCATGACGATTCTAATGAATCGAAATGGCCGAGTTCGGCAATCATTGTAAGGAGCACGGACTGCAGCAGCTACAGCGAAGAATCCTCACAGACAAGGCGGTGGAACCTGGTGAAGTCCCAGGGCAACTTTCCGCCAGTAAATCCACTCCTCTACATGCCATTGCCGCCACTTCTATTGCCTTCCATCACAATGCCGTCCTCATGTCTTTCGTCCATCCTCACTCCAGCCCAGGTGAGGGTGAGAGATAGTTACGACTTGAGGAAAGTTGTACGCTGAAGAGTTGGGTTTGATGAGCTTTTCACGAGTTTCCATCTCACATCACTATGTGACATTCGAAATAGAAGTGTTTCATTGTGACATGGCAACGACCCACTCCCTCTCTCGCCCCCATCTCAAAGCTTTGAGTGTGGAAGCATGATCTGCTCCTCCATCACATCCAACTCTGAAGAAATCATTCCCATCAATCCCATTGACATGAAAATGCCTAAAAGTCTACCCACGAGATGAATACGCAAGAAATACTGTGAATGTTGCACCCAACTCACACAATACCTCCTGCGTGATTCTGAACACGAAAAGAAATTGGATATAGATCGTTCTCGTCTTCCAGTACTATTCTGGAAAAATTGACATAAGCCCAAAATACAAATTTGAGTCGAGTGTATTAAGATAGATGAGTGTAGATCTAATTTTTGTTTTAGAATAGAAAAAAGATGCAGATTCGTAAGTTGGATTTTGAAGAAATACGGTGAGAGGTTTGTAGAATGTACAAGTTGAAAACTGTATGGCACCATCAAGTCTTGTATAACAGTGGCAATTGGCATTGCATTATTATGTTGTTTGAAAGATCTTGTTACAAATGCATGTCCAACACAATCCTAAATATTCAAGAAAAAGAAGAAAAGTAGGCTTATGCCAGCAGACAAGTGGATAAAGACATCAAAATAACAATTGTTCTATTCAATAAAATTCCAAGCAAAGAATTTTTAGTAGGTAATTTAAAAAAAAAATCATATTTATTTTATTATATTTTCTTATATATTTTTTGCTTTTTAGATCTTTTTGAATTTTAGAAGTTCATGTAAAAATTATTAAATGAGTGATAAAATACTTAGAAAAATTTGTGATAATTATTGATTGCATAGGAGGTATGTCATTAAATTTAGTCTTTAAGCAATAATTTTTAAATTTAAAAAAGAAATATAATGGCTATTCCTTAAAAATGAAATATTTTTTGATATAAAATAAAATTTTACAATAATTACAATTAGCATAGAAAATAAACCACAATTCTAAAATCCATACTAAACCACCATTGTAATATATATAATGTCTAAATGTTGTCCAAATTTAAAAGTATTTGGCCTTAGTATTTACAAATCTAAGTTGTGATTTTGTCAAGGATATACATATTAATACTAATATTTACTTAGATAAGAGGATTTAAGTAGAAGTAGGTAAATTTGATAATATCTTGTGAAGAAGATTTTTTTAAGCTTCATAGATACAAATTTGACTTTTTAAGATTTTGTAGGTGATTGATAGGTTAAAAATTTGGCCGACATGTTGGCCATATGTTACATATGTTGAGTACTTCCTTTACAAGTTAGTGTCAAGGACAAAGACTCGATGAGGAAAAATATACACCAAAAAGCTATCTCGATATAATAAGTCAAAATATAAACAAGTAGGTATATTAAAAGGAAACTGGAATGGCTATTGCCACAAGACAAGAAACTAAAGACTCTTGAACCTGGACTAGAAGCAAGAAAGGAGTTGACAAGAGTGAAGAAGCCTTCACTCTTGTCTCTATATATACTATCTAACTAGGGGCTACGTGGCGACGTTCTATAGGACCTCCAATATGTGTTGACTTTGTAGGACACATGCCTTGACTTACAAGGCAAGTTTTTCTACGTGTGGGCCACATCGTTAGCTTGATCTTCAAGCTAACAACATGTGTGGCATATGGCCAACTTGTTGACCACGTTTCTTAATCCAAAAAGTCAATTAAAGACACCTATGAAGTCAAAGCAGCGTCTAGGAAGTTTCTAGGAAGCTTCTATATTAAATATTATATAATTAACTTACTTTTATCTACTTTTACTTACTTCTACCTATTTCTATATGTAATTATTAGCTTACATGATTATGGCCGTGACATTACCCCCCCTTCTAGAGACGAGTTCCACGAGGAGCGGTCATCATATGTTGAGGAAATCTATGATGCGACGAATTGTATTCGCCACATACTCTGATCTCTGTTCTCTTCGAAGATGATTGATAGGGCCTCTCAACCATCGGTAGTGTCCCATACCAGGGCGGGAAGACCACCCAGTTATTTGATCATTATTGAGGCCTTCATAACTTCCTTCGAATAGAATATTTGGAACACCATCAGGAGTTGTTCCTACCTCTAGCAAAATCACCAAACATCGGGAGTCCCTTCCCAAATCATGATACCAAACGCGTTGTATCTCACCATCTGTTCGAGGAAGAACATGTCGTTCTTGAAGATCTTCATCTCGATTGCGTCGTCTTGAAGGTTGTGACAATCGTAATGTCTCGTCCAGCAGGTCAGCAAACGAAGGTTCTTGAGTTGAATCGGCTGGTTGTTGGCTCTTCATCTAATTAGCATCACAAATGTAAAGAAGTTACAAACAAGGATAGGAAATTGAATGTTATCTTGCCTCAATCTTGTCTCTTTTATAAGAGAGATTTTCATCTTGGTTTTGATGGATGTCGTTGATGAAAAACTTTGACTTTAGCTGATGCATTTGCTAGATTCCTGGATGGCTCCCATGTGCGTTCACTAATATCATATCCGCGCCAATGAACAAGATATTCCAGCTTATTTCGGCGCCGCTTTGAGTCTAATATCTCTTCCACCTCAAATTCTTCATTATTATCTACTTCTATAGGAGGCGGTGGCATTTGTCTTCTTCCTTGTATATCCACTGTCTTATATGGCTCAAGAAGAGATACGTGGAATACAGGATGGATCTTCATTGACTCCGGTAGATGTAATCGATAAGCAACTGGGTTGATCTGTTCAGAAACAGAAAAGGGGCCAAGCCTACGATAGTCCAACTTGTCACAAGGTCGAGTAGTCTTGATATTGCGACGAAGTAGCCATACCTTATCACCCACGTTGATTTGTGGTTGCTCCTTACGATATAGATCTGCGTTTATCTTTTGTCGTTCTTGAGCTTCCTTCAATTGTGTCTTCATTATTGCATGTAACTCTGACAACCCATTTGCCATATCTTCTGCTGCAGGATTATCAACTTTTGAAAAATCAAAAGTATCAAGTCGTGGATGATAGCCATAATTGGCAAAGAAAGGTGTTTGTTGCGTGGAAGAATGTACCGTATTATTATAAGCAAACTCTGCCAATGGCAGAAGGGTTGTCCAATCATCTTGTTGGTAGTTGATAGTACACCTTAAATATTGCTCCAAGACTTGGTTTACGCGCTCTGTTTGTCCATCAGTTTGAGGATGGAAAGCCGAAGATAGCTTTATGTCCACTTTTAAAATCTTGAAAAGGGTCCTCCAAAATCTTGACACAAATTGAGTTCCCCTATCCGATATGATATCTTTAGGTAATCCATGATAGCGATAGATATTATCAATGAAAAGCTTAGCTGTTTCTTCACCTGTGATAGATTTTGTACATGGCACAAAATGTGCCATCTTGGTGAAACGATCTACTATCACAAATATAGAATCATAAGATCTTGAGCTTGGAAGATCTGTGATGAAATCCATAGAAACAGAAGACCATGGTTGTTCTGGTATAGGTAATGGCTGAAGAAGTCCGTAAGGTCGATGACGAGGAATTTTTGATCTTGAACAAATATCACATGATTGTACAAAGTCTTTGACTGACTTCCACATTTGTGGCCACCAAAAATCTCTTGATATGAGTTCCAAAGTCTTATTATATCCAAAGTGCCCTGCTGCTGGAAAGTCATGACGTGCTTGAAGAACACGTAAACGTGCTTCTCCTTCTGGAACATATAGGCGTCCTTCAAAATATAATAGATTATTCTTGAACTCAAACTTAGAAGGATCATAAGACTTGGAAGAATTATTCTCGATATCATAAACAAGAGGGTCTGAGGACATATTGGACTGGATTTGCTTGAGAAAAGTTGAATCAACAGTCAATGTTGATTTCATTGCTCGGAGATGAAATTGCTCCGATTTCAAGAGGACTGTTCTTTGTTGCTCAAAAGCTGCATCTCCTTCTTTTGGTGCAAAATAAGAACGTCTAGATAGGGCATCGGATAAACCTTGTTGTTTTTCTGGCCGATAAGTGATAATGAACTCGAATCTTGACAAAGACATACTCCAACGAGCTTGACGACGATTCAATACGCGTGCTGACATGAAATACTCGAGGTTCTTGTGATCTGTATACACAGTGACTGGACTAGAAGCGCCTTTTAGATAATGACGCCATTCTTGAAAGGAATCCACGATCGCAAGAAGTTCTTTATCGTGGATCTCATAACTAATCTCGGCTGCTGAGAATTTTCTTGAATGAAAAGCTATCGGATGGAGTTTGTCATCTGTTCCCATTTGTGATAAAACTGCACCCAAGGCAAAATCTGATGCATCTGTTTCCATAAAAAATGCCTTGGAAAAGTCAACACGATATAAGACTGGTGCAGAGACAAACGATGTCTTCAAGGCTTCAAATGCTGCTTCCGCTTCTTGATTCTATTGAAATTTATCTTTACTAGTCAAGCGTGTAAGTGGAGCTGCAACTCGTGAGAAATCTTTGATGAAGATCCGATAGTAATTGGCAAATCCCAAGAAACATTGGACATCTCTTACCGTCCTTGGAATCTTCCAATCCACGATTGTTTGGACTTTCTTAGAATCCATCATGAGACCATCATTTGAAATGATGTATCCTAAAAAGTCAACTTGAGTAGTGTGAAATACACACTTTTCTATCTTGGCGTACAATCCTGCATCTCTAAGTTTTTGTAATACTTGACGAACATGTATTTCATGTTCTTCGACGTTCTTGGAGTAGATCAGGATATCGTCTAGATAGCAGACGACAAAATTGTCTAAGAATTCACGAAATATATCATTCATGAGATGTTGAAAAGCAGCTGGTGCATTCGTGAGTCCAAAGGGCATGACATTATATTCGAAATGTCCATACCTGGTTCGAAACGCAGTCTTCCATTCATCTCCTTCTTTGATCCGTACTAGATTATATGCTCCTCTTAGATCTATTTTTGTATAGATCTTAACTTGATTCAACTGGTCAAGGAGTCCTGATATCAAAGGTAATGGATACCCGTTCTTGATTGTGATCTTGTTGAGTCCTCGATAATCAACACACATTCGTAAAGATCCATCTTTTTTCTTTACGAATAGAATTGGAGCTCCTGCTGGAGATTTTGAATGGCGTATGAAATTCTTCGCTAAATTCTCGTCAATATATGTCTTGAGTTCAGCCATCTCATCTTGCGATAAACTATAAATTGGTCCAAATGGTGGCTGAGTTCCTTCCTTGAGGTCGATTGAACAATCATATGGACGATGCTCAGGAAGAATATCTGCATTCTTTTTCTCAAAAACGTCTTGATACTCCTGATATTGACTTGGAATGCCACTTGAAGTCTTTACGTTTTCAGAAATAGGTGCAGCATAAATAGCAAAAGTTGATCCTTCTTTTGCTGCGTGTATAAATGCTTTTGCACCTATCAGTACGGGTTTTACTATACTAGACTTATAATTTTTTACTTGGTTCGTAGAACTATTAATAACGCTTTTGGAAAAGTCAAGTTTACGCGAATTCCAATCTATTCGAGGGTTATATTTTTCTAGCCAGGATAAACCTAAAATAACTGGATTGGACGGGGATTTAATTATGTTAAAAGCTATGTAGCTATCATGACCGTCTATTGTTACTTTTATAGGATGAGTTTCATGAGTGACATCTCCAGAAGATAAGGGACGACCATCTATGACTTCTACATGTACTGGTTTAGGTTTCTGTACAAAGGGTATTTCACGACTTTTAACAAATTGTTCATCTAAAAAACATGCTGAGGCTCCCGAATCTAATAAAGCAGAGGCTTTGTAATTCTTAGGTCCTAAATATAAGTCTATTATAAAACAAGGAGAGGGTTCTGAGGAGAGGATAGGACCTTCATTAGGAATTGTACAAGGTTCCAGCTGCACGGTCCCTATTGTAGCTGGACGAATCCGTTTTCCGACATGTTGTCTTCTTTGACCGTCGTACCCCTCATTTTATAGTTGCGTCGTTTCTTTGGACAATGTTGAGCAGTGTGCTTAGGTTCTCCGCAATATAAACATAATCCTTCTTGACGACGACGAATCTTTTCTTGCTCAGTTAGAGGTTTAAAACGTACCGCGTCAATTTACATGTCTTCTACTTCCAAATGTACGTTTGGCAAAGATGTTGATGTTGCCATTGAGTAATAACGTTGAGGTTCTCGTGAATGATTCTCAGATCGAAATTCAAAAAGTCGATTATCACATTTTACCGCAAAATCGATTGCTTGACTCAAAGTTTGAGAATCAGGTAAGTTGAGCATCAATTTCTTTACTTCGTATTGCAATCCATAAAGAAATTGACTGATGAGTGCAGCATCATCCCACTTGATGTCAATTGCAAGTTGTCAAAATTGTGAAGCATATACTGTTACTGAGCGATTTCCTTGTCGCAGAATTCGGATCTTATTTGTTGCAACACGAGTTGCATCGTGTTCACCATACATAGATCGAAACTCCGCCAAAAAAGCTTCCAAATTGTCCAATATTGGATTTCGTTGTTCAAGAAAAGACGAAAACCACGATAATACAGAACCAGAAAGTAGAGTGCCAATAAACCTGACTTGTGATCCTGGAGTTGGATAGCTTTGCGGTTGAAGTTCAATTGCCAATTGTACTTGATTGATGAACCCTCGAAACTTTGATCTCGTACCATCAAATTTCTCGGGTAAGACAATTCTTGGTTCTCTAGTGCTTATAGGGTGTTGTACAATTGGAGAAGGAACGTGATTTGTTGTAGATGTTGAAGCAGCTCCGATCATCTCTATATCTCCACTTTCTGCTATTCTTGTTCTTTCCTGTGTTGGTGAATTGAGTTGATGCATTGCAAGCATTAACTCTCTCATTTGCTCTTGCATTTGTGCCATTGCACTCTTCATTTCAACAAGTTCTGCCATAATGACACTAAGAAGAAAAATTTGTTTGATATTGCTCAAGACAAAAGAAAAGAAAGACTTGATAACAAAGAAGATACTAAGAACAATATCAGTTTAGAAGTGGGTAATCCGCAAACTTCTAATATGCTTATGTCTTGTCGAGAGAAAGGGGTAATCCACTCTTACTCAAGAAAAAACAAAGCTCTGATATTGTAAGTGTACTCTTGTCAATCTGTCAAGGACAAAGACTCGATGAGGAAAAATATATACCAAAAAGCTATCTCGATATAATAAGTCAAAATATAAACAAGTAGGTATATTAAAAGGAAACTGGAATGGCTATTGCCACAAGACAAGAAACTAAAGACTCTTGAACCTGGACTAGAAGCAAGAAAGGAGTTGACAAGAGTGAAGAAGCCTTCACTCTTGTCTCTATATATACTATCTAACTAGGGGCTACGTGGCGACGTTCTATAGGACCTCCAATATGTGTTGACTTTGTAGGACACATGCCTTGACTTACAAGGCAAGTTTTTCTACGTGTGGGCCACATCGTTAGCTTGATCTTCAAGCTAACAACATGTGTGGCACATGGCCAACTTGTTGACCACGTTTCTTAATCCAAAAAGTCAATTAAAGACACCTATGAAGTCAAAGCAGCGTCTAGGAAGTTTCTAGGAAGCTTCTATATTAAATATTATATAATTAACTTACTTTTATCTACTTTTACTTACTTCTACCTATTTCTATATGTAATTATTAGCTTACATGATTATGGCCGTGACAGTTAGATATATATGTTATACATGTTGTCCATTTGTTTTACAAGTTAGATACAAATATCATACATGTCGACTACTTGTTGTATAAGTTGGCAATGTAATGCACATGTTGAAAACTTACTTTGAAATTCAGAAATATATGTTGTAAGTTAGAGACGTGTTTGATGACTTATAAAATGTCATCACGTAGTTTTTTAGTTACAAATAAAGATAAGAGTGAAGCCTTTGTTAATCTTGTGAATTATTTTTTTGCTTCTAATCTAGTTTTAAGAGTCTATAGCTTTCTTGTCTTTGACAATAGACATTCTAGTTTTTTCTTGAAGATAAATACTTTCTTATTTTTTATATATCATCTTTCTTTGAAACAAATCTCACTTGTTTACTTATATTTTTTAATTTCTTATCCTTAAGAGATTGAAAAGAATACATTAATAACATTATATCTTTGTCTTTTTTTACATTGAGAGTAGATCATTCATTTTTCTTGATAAGACATAAGCATATTAAAAGTTGAGGATTACTCACTTCTAAATTGATGTTATTAATAGGATTTTTTTTGCTTTTAATTTATCTCTTCAACTTGATCCAAGTGACATTAGACATCTTCTTTTCAATTATGTTATTATAAAAAAAAAATTTAAATAAAAGATATATTAATATAAATGTAAGAAAAAATGAAAGAATTAATGTTTGTAATATATCAATTCAATTTACCACCACAAAGAGTAAGAAGATTAGTTAGAAAGAAAGATTTAGAGACAATTGGAGTTACTTTATTACCTACATCAAATCATATTACTTTCTTATAATAAAACATTTTTTAGATGTTATAGAATTAAAAATTTCTTATTTGAGAAGTTTGATGGTACAAGGTCAAAGTTTTGAAGATTTATCAATTAAATATAATTGTTGATTAAACTTCAATTTCAAAATTATTCAACTTTAAGATCACAAATTATATTTATGAAAATATTGCTTTCAAGTTCACCTTTATGATATTTTTTTTATCTTTTCTTGAATGACATAATCAAATATTAGATAATTTGGAGGTTTTTTTAAGCAAGTTTTTTTACTTATGTATAAAAATATGATGCAATTTTTATTACAATCAGTAATATTTATATTTTTCATAAAGATAAATTTTCAATATTACAATATGCTTCATAATTTTGACAACTTATAATTGATATCAAATAGAATGATATTGCATTGATCAACAATTTTTTTATAAATAATAATATTAAATTAAAAAATAATATTGAACCTATCTATTTTTCAAATATTCAATTATACAATTGATTTTATTATGAAGTGTAATTATAACTTTAGTAAAAATAAACTCTTAATTGCAAGTGAAAGAATATTTATGCATTCTACAAAAAATAGTCATCTTTTGTTATTTATGCCAAACTAATTTTTTATAATAAAAAGACTGCAAGTAGCATTCTTATTTAATATAAGGATTATTACAATATTTTCTAAAAGACATGAATCTTGAAGAATGAAAAAATCAATACACTCTTGTGTTACTCCAAAAGATTAGATAATTAGTCAATGATGGTATAATATTAAACTAAAATAGTTATTGCCAAAGATAAAAAGTGTAGAATTTCTTGAAATAAGACTAAGAACAAAAAACGTATTGACAACAGTGAAGAAGGCTTCACTCTTGCTTCCATATATATTATCAAATAAGGAGCTACATGACAATGTTTTATAGGACCTCTAATACATGTGCACCATGTAATTAGTTTGTTCTACAAGATATTAACACTTGTAACATATTATCAAGGACAAGAATCCGATCAAAGCAAATAACCAAATAAGACTTTTTTCAAAGAAGTATGACAAAATAGAAGTAAAAAAGTATGTATATTAAAAAAAAACTAAAATGGCTATTGCCAAAAGGTAAGAAAACTAAAGACTCTTGAATTTAGACTAGAGCAAGAAAAGAGTTGACAAGAATGAAGAAGGCTTCACTCTTATCTCTATATATATTATCTATCTAGAAGCTATATGGCAATATTCTATAGGACCTCCAACATATGTTGACTTTGCAAGCCACATGTCTTACCTTGCAAGGTAATTTTTTGATATGTGTACCACATAGTTATCTTGTTCAATAAGCTATCTATGCATGTGACATGTGGCTAATTTTTTGACTGAGTTTCTAATCTAAAAGATAACTATAAATATATGTAAAATCAAAATTAAGTCTATAAAGCTTCTGTAGAAGATATTATAAAATTAATTTATTTTTATTTATTTTTACTTACTTTTATCTGATCATATAAATAATTACTAGAATAAATATATATGTTCATGACATTACCTTTCCTTTTAGAGACAAGTTTCATGAGGTATAGTCATCATATGCTGAAGAAATCTAAAATACAACAAATTATATTTGTTACATATTTTGATCTTTGTTCTTTTTGAAGATAATTGATAGGTCTTTTCAATCATTGATAATGTTTCATATTAAAGCTAAAATTCAATTCTATTATTTGATTGTTGTTGAAGCCTTTATAACTTCTTTCAAATAAAATATTTAAAATACCATCAATAGTTGTTCTTACGTCTCAAAGATTTGCTATTTTTCATCTAGGTTTTGATGAAAAGTTTCTACCTTCTTTGTTGCATTTATAATATTCTTTGCTAGCTCCCATGTGCATTCATTGATATCATATCTATGCTAATGAATAAGATATTCCAACCTATTTCAATATTGTTTTGAGTCTAAAGCTTCTTCTACTTCAAATTCTTTATTATTGCTTACTTCTATAGGACAAGGTAGCACCTTCTTTCTTCTTGGTATGTTCATTATCTTATATGGTTAAAAAAAACATGTGAAATATGAGATAGATCTTTATTGATTCTAGTAGATATAATTGATAAGAAACTAGATTGATTTGTTTACAAATATGAAAAGATCCAAGCTTATAATAGTCTAATTTGTTACAAGGGCGAGTAGTCTTGATATTATTATGAATTAACCACATTTTATCACCCAAGTTGAATTGTGGTTGTTTCTTGCAATAAGCATCTATATTTTTCTTTTTTCATTTGTGAGCTTCTTTTAATTATACCTTCATAGTTGCATGTAGCTCTAACAAATAATTTTTCAAATCTTTTGTTGTAGAATTATTAACTTTTAAAAAATCAAAAGCATCAAGTCATGGATGATAATCATAATTAACAAATAAAGGTATTTATTAAATAGAAGAGTGTATTGTGTTATTATAAAAAAAAAATTATCAATGGCAAAAGAATCATCTAATCATTTTGTTGATAGTTGATGGTATATTTCAAATACTATTTCAAAACTTGATTAATATGCTTCATTTGTCCATCAATTTGAGGATAAAAGATTGAAGATAACTTTATATCTATCTTTAGAATCTTGAAAAGGATTTTCTAAAATCTTAATATAAATTGAGTCTTTGTATCTAATATAATATCCTTGGATAATCCATAATAGTGATAGATATTTTCAAGAAAAAGCTTAGCTATTTTTTTTACTTGCAATAGATTTTGTACATGATACAAAATGTGCCGTTTTAATAAAAAAATCTACTATTAAAAATATAAAATCATACAAACTTGAAACTAAAAGATCTATGATAAAATCTATAGAAATAGAACACTATGGTTGTTGAAATATAAGCAATAGTTGAAGAGGTCTATAGGATCGATGATGTGGAGTATTTGACATTGAAAAAATATCACATGACTAAAAAAAGTCTTTCACTACTTTTTATATTTGCAACCACTAAAAATCTTTAGATACAAGTTCCAAATTCTTATTGTATCTAAACTGTTTGGCCATTTGATAGCTACAATGAGCTTAAAGAACATATAAATATGCTTCTCCTTTTAGAATATATATATATATATATATATATATATATATATATACGTCTTTTGAAATAGAGTAGGTTGTTTTTAAACTCAAATTTGGAAGCATTATAAGACTTATAAGAAGAATTTTTGATATCATGAATAAGAAGATCAGAGAATATAATTGATTGAATTTTTTTGACAAAGATTAAATCAACAGTCAATGTTGATTTTATTGCTTAAAGATGAAAATACTCTAGCTTTAACGAAATTATTCTTTGTTGATCAAAAAATGCATCTTCTTTTTTTGGTATAAGATAAAAATATCTAAAAAAGATGTTTAATAAATCTTGTTATTTTTTGGATCGATAAGTAAACTTGAGATCAACTTTTGACAAAGATATGCTCTAATGGGCTTAGCGACAATTCAAAATGTATATATTGACATAAAATATTTAAGATTCTTGTAGTCCATATAAATAGTGATTAGATTAGAAGTGCCTTTCAAATAATGGCACAATTCTTGAAATAAATCAATAATTGTAAGAATTTTTTTGTCATGAATCTTGTAGTTAATCTTGGCTATTGAAAATTTTCTTGAATAAAAAGCTATTGGGTGAAGTTTATTATTTTTTCTCATTTGTGATAATATGTCATCCAAAGCAAAGTTCAATGAATTTGTTTTCATAAAGAATGGCTTAGAAAAGTTGATGCAATACAAGCTTGGTGCAAATATAAAGGTTATCTTTAAAGCTTCAAATATTACTTTTGCTTCTTGATTCTATTGAAGTTTGTCTTTATAAGTCAAACGTATAAGAGGAGTTGCAACTTCATAGAATTCCTTGATGAAGATTTGATAGTACTTGAAAAATTCCAAAAAACATTGGATATTTTTTATCAGTTTTGGGATCTTCCAATCCATAATAGTTTGAAGTTTCTTAGGATCTATCATAAGTCTATCATTTGAAATGATGTATCCTAAGAAGTCAACTTGAAAAGTGTAATATATATATATATATATATATATATATATAGGCATAAAATTCCATATCTCTTAATTTTGTAATACACAATAAATATGAAGTTCATCTTCTTCTATATTTTTAGAATAGATTAAGATGTTGTTTAGGTAACAAACAACAAAGTCATCTAAAAACTCTCAAAAAACATCATTCATTAAATGTTGGAAAGTTGCTGGTATATTTGTTAGTCTAAAAGGCATGACGTTGTATTTGAAATATCTATACCTAGTTCAAAACACAGTCTTCTATTCATCTTTTTTTTTATGCATATCAAATTGTATGCATCTTATAGATTTATTTTTGTACAGATCTTAGATTGATTCAATTGATCAATAAGTCCAAATATCAAAGATAGTAGGTATTTATTCTTAATAATATTTTTTTTGAATCTTTAATAATTGACATATATTTGTAATAATATATCTTTTTTTTTATATAAATAAAATTGGAGCTTCTACTAGAGATTTAGAATGGTGTATGAAGTTCTTTGCTAGATTTTCTTCAATATACTCCTTGAATTTAACCAACTCATTTTGTGATAAATTATAGATTAGTCCAAATCATAATTAAACTCCTTTTTAAAGATCAATTGAACAATCATAGGGACAATGTTTTGGAAGAGTATCTACATTCTTCTTCTCAAATACATCTTGAAAATCTTGATATTATCTTAGAATGTTACTTAAAATCTTTCCACTATTAGAAACAAGTGCGGCATAAATGATTGAAGGTAGTCTTTTTTTTTGCAACATGCAAAAAAACTCTTCTATCTATAAATATAAATTTAGTTGTATTAGACTTATGACTTTTTATTTGCTTAACTATACTCTTAGTTATATTTTTAAAAAAATCAAGACTATAAAAAATCCAATCTATTTTAGGATTATATTTTTTTAACCATGATAAACCTAAAATGATTAGATTAGAGAGAGATATTTAATATATATTACTTCTATAGGAAGGATTTCATGAATAATATCTCTTGAAAAAAATCGACAATTATCTATGACTTCTACATGAACATATTTAATTTTCTTCACTAAAAGTATACTATGTCTATTAGCAAATTCTTCATCTAAGAAATACACTGAGGCTCATGAATCTAATAAGGTAGAAGCTTTGTAATATTCTAGCTGCACAATTTCTATTGGAGCTAGATAAAATCATTTTTTGACATATTATCTTCTTTAATAGCCTACTCCTCATTTTATGGTTGCATTACTTTTTTAGATAATGTTAAGCAATGTGTTTAGATTGTCTATAATACAAGTACAATCCTTCCTGATAACAATGATTTTTTTCTTACTTAATAAGAAATTTGAAACGTACTACATCAATTTATATATCTTCTACTTTCAAATGTATGTGTTGAAGAAACATTGGTATTTCCATTGAATTATAGTAATATTGAGGTACATTTGTGCAACTCTCAAATCAAAATTTAAAAAATCAATTGTTACACTTTACAACAAAGTCAATTGATTAAATAAATTGATCATGAATTTTTTTTTACTTCAAATTATGATTTGTACAAAAATTGGTTTAAAAATGTAGCATCAACTTACTTGATATTAGTTACAAGTTGTCAAAATTATGAAGTATATAATATTAATGATTCATTATCTTATTATAAAATATAAATTTTCTTTGTTGCAATATAAATTACATCATGTTCTCCATACATAGATTAAAATTTCATTAAAAAAACCTCTAAATTATTTAATATTAAATCTCATCATTCAAAAAAAGATAAAAAAATTATGATAATACTAAATTTAAAAGAAATATATCAATAGATCTAACTTGCAATCCTAGAGTTGGATAGCTTTGGAGTTGAAGTTCATTCACAAGTTGTATTTGATTGATAAATCCTCAATACTTAGATCTTGTGCAATCAAACTTCTCAAGCAGTGTAATCATTGGTTCTCTAATATTGGAAGGATGTTCTATCATAGAAAAAGAGACATGATTTAGTGCAAATATTGAAGCAACTCTAATCATCTCTACTTCTTTGCTCCATGCCACTCTTATTATTCTTTGTGGTGGTAAATTGAGTTGATGGATCATAAGTATTAACTCTTACAATTGCTCTTGCATTTATATTATTCTATTCTTCATTTTAAAAAGCTTTGCCATGATAATACTTAGAGTAGAAAAAATATCTAATATCACTTAAGATAAATAGAATAAAGGACTTGAAAACAAAGAAAATACTAAAGACAAAATTAATTTAGAAGAGGATAATTTGTAACTTGTAATGTGTTTATATCTTATCAAGAGAAAGAGATAATCTACTCTTATTCAAAAAAAGACAAAGCTTTGATATTATAAGTGTACTCTTGTTAATCTTTCATGGACAAGAATTTGATGACAGTATATAACTAAGTTACATTTTTTTCAAAGAAATATGTTTAAATCAAAATAAAGAAACATGAATATTAAAAAAAATTGGAATGGCTATTGTCAAAAGATAAGAAAATTAAAGACTCTTGAATTTAAACTAAAGCAAGGAAAGAGTTGATAAGAGTGAAGAAGGCTTCACTCTTGCCTTTATATATATTATCTATCTAAGAGCTATGTTGCAATATTCTATAGGACCTCCAACATGTGCTGACTTTGCAAGCTACATGTCTTAACTTACAAGAGAAGTTTTCTATATGTGTCCTATATAGTTAATTTGTTCCACAAGCTATTTATGTGGATGACACATGGCTAATTTTTTGACCAAGTTTCTAATCTAAAAGTCAACTATAAATATGTGTAAATTCAAAATCAAGTCTATGAAGCTTCTAAGAAGCTACTTTAGAAGATATTATAAAATTAATTTATTTTTATTTATTTTTATTTACTTCTATTTAATCATATAGGAAATTACTAGAATATTTATGTATGTTTGTTACACATATAGCTAATTTTTTGGCCAAATTTTTAATCTATCAATCATCTAGAAATATGTCTTAAGCCAAATACCCATCTTTAAAGGTTTTAAGAAGCTTTGTCATAATATAACATCAAATCTACCTACATGTACCTCCTATCTAACATTTCTTATTTAATAAATATATATATGTATAACAAGTTCTTAAGAAGAATAAAAATATTTTTTTAAAACATTATATTTAGGATTTCTCAATTAGTCTTCAAGAATAAGCTCAATTACTATTTGGACCAATTTGTAACTTATAAAAAAATAAGTTGGCTTTTTTCAAAGATTGCATTAATAAAAACTTAGCCAAAAATTTCATATGTCATTCAATAATCTAACATAAGCTTTTATCTTGTTTGTAAAGAAAAAAGATAGATTATTATAGATACATAAAAATTATTGAAGACTTAATAAGATTACCATAAAAAATAGATACTTTCTATTTTTGATATAAAGCCTTCTTGATTAATTTGAAGCTAAAGAAATTTAAATTTCAAGAAATAAAATCTATTTAATTATTAATTTAATATTTCTTAATCAAATTCAATAAAATATTTCTTTAAATTTCTTATGTATGATATCAAAAATAATTCTTTCAAATCTTATGATATTTTTAAGTTTAAATTTAAGGATAATATATTTTCATTTTTAGAAAAAATTATATATTCCAAAAATTAAAATATAATTACATCGTCTTCAAGTTTATTACAATTTTTTAGTTGTATGAGAATCTAGATATAATACGATGTTTGAGTTAATTTCAACATGTTTTTTGTAGCCTCAAATATATAAGGCATTTCAAGGCTTTATATAATCATGTGATGTTTGTTCAAAATCTAAAATTCTTCATTATTGATTTTATAGAATTTTTTAACTATTATTTATATTAAAAAAATTATGAATATATCATAGATCTATGGCTTTTATCATGGATCTTTTAATATCAAGCTCTTATAATTCTATATTTATAATATTAGATCTTTTCACTAAGATGGCATATTTTTCACTATATACAATAACTATCACAAGCAAAGAAACAATTATACTTACTTTTGATAATATTTTATGCTATCGTAGATTGCAAAAGAATATCATATCAAATAGAGAGACTCAATTTGTATCTAGGTTTTAGAGATTTTTTTCTTAAGATATTGAAGGTCGATATAATACTATCTTTAGTTTTTATCTTTAAATTAATTGACAAATAAAACATATGAATTAAGGTTTGAAGTAATATTTGAGATGTATTATCAATTACTATAAAAATGATTAGATAATTTTTTTTCCAATAGTAAAGTTTGCTTATAATAATATAATAGATTTTTCTATTTAATAATCATCTTTCTTTAGTGAACATAGTTATTAGCTATAATTTGAAAATTTTTACTTTACAAAAATTTATGATCCTACAACGAAAAATTTAGAAAATTATTTATCAAAGTTACATGCAAAATTAAGAATAAGAAAAAATCAATATAGATTTCTTTTACAAGAATTAACATCAATTTTACATTGCCAAAAAAGTATAATTATTTTGTCCTAACATTAAATCTATTAGTCTTTGTAATAAGTTGGATTATTATAGATTTAGACCATTTTTTATTCATAAATATATCAATTTAGTTGTGTATTGATACTAACTATAGAATTCTTTGAAGATCCATCTTGTATTCTATGTATCTTTTTTTAAGCCATACAAGATAGTATATATACTTAAAAAAAACAAATGCCACTTCTTTCTATAGAAATAGACAATAATCAAGAATTTAAAGTAGAAGAAGTCATAGAATCAAGGTAGGACAAAAATAGGTTAGAATATCCTATACATAAGCCTAGATATGATATTTGTGAATACAAATGGAAGCCATTTAAAATTCTTGTAAATGCAATAAAGAAGGTTAATATTTTTTTTTATCAATAAAATCAAGTAAAACTAAGATTAAGAATCAAAAAAACTCTTTATTATAAAATAAAGTTTGATTAATAAAGATTTTGTTCTATCTTCTATTCTTGTTTGTAGTTTTTTTAATAAGTGTAGAATTAAAGAAATGAAGAATTGACAACCATCATATTTAATTCAAGATTTATTTTATTTTATTTTATTGAGTTGTCAAATGAGCCATTGACATTGTTACAACCTTGAACACATAATAGAGATAGAGATCCTTAAAAAAAATAAAAAATAAAAAATAAATATATGATAAGATATAATGCATTTGGTATTATAACCTCAAAAAAGACACTTAATGATTGGTGATACTATTGGAGGTAGAAACCATTGTTGATGGTGTTTGAATTTTTTTTTTAAAAGAAATTTATGAAGGCATTAATAATAATTAAATAACAAGGTGGTTTTTTTTTTTTTTTTTTTTTTTTTTTTTTACTTTGATACAAGATATTATTGATAGTTCAAAGAATCTATTAACTACCTTCAATAAAAATAAAAATTAGAATATTTAGAAAATATAATTTGTTGCAGCTTGGACTTTTTATATGAGTGATTAACACTCTTTGTGGAACTTATTCATAAAAAGGAAGTAATATCATGGATATATATATATATATATATATATATATTAATACTAGTATTTACATAGTTAATAGGAGTTAGGTATAGATAGGTAAATTTAAAAATACCTCTTAGAGAAGCATCATAGATACATATTTGACTTTTTAAGTGTTTGTAGGTGATTGGTAGGTTTAAAACTTTGCACCAAGTTTTTAATCTATTAATCATCTATAAATACGTGTCCAACATGTTGGATGACCTATAAAATATCACCACATAATTTCTTAATTAGATAGTATATATAGATGTAAGCATGAGGTCTTCTACACTCTTGTCAATTTATTTATTTTTATTTAATTAATTATTTATTTTCTTCTAGTATTTTTTCAAAAATTTATAGATTTTTTTTTTTTTTTTTTTTTTTTTTTTTTTTTTTTTTTTTTTTAATCTTTGGCAATAGATATTTTAGTTTCTTCTTGAATATACATATTTCTTTATTCTCTTTATATCATCTTTGTTTGAGACTCATCTTACTTATTTATTTATATTCTTCTAATTCTTGTCTTTAATAAATTTTTATTTAGTCTTAAAAGAATTTTTGATAAATATAGTATAATAAATAAAAAGCTTTGTATAATTTTTAGAGTTAAAAACATATGATGAACTTAAAGTCTTTTTTTATATTAAAATAGATTCAAAAAGAAGATAGAAGCTTCTTTTTAGAATCATCAACTGTATAATAAAAAATAAAAAATACACTTACAATTTTTTAATAACTTCTTTATTGAAAAAACTAATAATATAATCTAAAATTATTATCAAAACTCCATATTTTTTGGAAGAGATCAATCTAATATTTCTACCTAATTCCATAGATTTTTATATTATAAGTAATCTAATACTAAAAAATATGATACTTAATTGTTGATATCAATTCTTTACACACTTCTTCACTAAGTATTTCCATGAATTTCAAGTAGTAATATCATATTTATTTTATAAGCCTAAACTAATTAAACATATTTGCACAAGTAAATAAATAATATTTGTAATCTTTTATTATATACAATCAACCATAAAATCTAAATTTAGTATTATAATTAATTAAAGAAATTATATGGTGGCATCTAATCTAAAATTCATATTTATGAGAAGAATATTGAAATCAATCATGTAATCTAATATTTAATTGATGTATTGGAGGCATTAATCTTTAATAAATAGATTTGTAATATATCTTCAAGTTTTATTTTAGGTCTATAAAAAAATATATGTTCAAATATATACATTAATTTTAAATATTTGCATATATAAAAATAATTTAAGATAGTGAATAGAAAATTAAACCAATTCTATACTAAAACTTTGATACAAATATTGTACCACCTCTTGCATTTAAATTTGTGATACATAAGATAGAGATTATTTATGATCATTACTTTATTCGATTTTTATGCTACTGATATTTATTTAAGCTTAAAGCAAGGTACTGTCACGGACATAATCATGTAAGCTAGTAATTACATAAACAAATAGATAGAAGTAAGTAAAAGTAGGTAAAAGTAAGTTAATTCTATAGTATTTAATATGAAAGCTTCTTAGAAGCTTCATAGACGTTGCTTTGACTTTATAGGTGTCTTTAATTGACTTTTTGGATTAGAAACGTGGTCAACAAGTTGGCCATGTGCCACACATGTTGTTAGCTTGAAGATCAAGCTAACTATGTGGCCCACACGTAGAAAAACTTGCCTTATAAGTCAAGGCATGTGTCCTACAAAGTCAACACATATTGGAGGTCCTATAGAACGTTGCCACGTAGTCCCTAGTTAGATAGTATATATAGATAGAAGAGTGAAGGCTTCTTCACTCTTGTCAACTCGTTTCTTGCTTCTAGTCTAGTTTCAAGGGTCTCTAGTTTTCTTGTCTTTTGGCAATAGCTATTCCAGTTTCTCTTTCAATATATATACTTGTTTATATATATTTTGTTACCTCTCTTTGAGTGAAGGCTCACTTGTCTGAATTATTTTTATCGAGTTCTTGTCCTTGACAGATTGACAAGAGTACACCTACAATATCAGAGCTTTGTCTAATCTTGATTAAGAATGGATTACCCCTTTTTCTTGATAAGATATAAGCATATTAGAAGTTGCGGATTACCTTCTTCTAAACTGATATTGTCCTTAGTATTTTCTTTGTTCTCAAGTCCTCTCTTCTATTTATCTTGAGCGATATTAGACATCTTCTTTCTTCTAAGTGTTATTATGGCAGAATTTGTTGAAATGAAGAGTGCAATGGCACAAATGCAAGAGCAATTGAGAGAATTAATGCTTGCGATGCATCAACTCAATTTACCACCACAAGGACCAACAAGATTGGCAGGAAGTGAAGATATAGAAATGGTTGGAGCTGCTTCAACATCTGCACCAAACCATGTCCTTTCTTCTATGGTGGAACGTCCTTCAAATGTTAGAGAACCAAGAATTATCCTACTCGAGAAGTTTGATGGCACCAGATCCAAGTTTCGAGGATTTATCAATCAAGTACAACTTGTGATTGAACTTCAACTCCAAAGCTATCCAATTCCAAGATCGCAAGTTAGATTCATTGGTACGCTTCTTTTAGGTTCAGCACTATCGTGGTTTTCATCTTTTCTTGAACAACGAGATCCAATATTGGATAATCTAGAGGCTTTTTTGGCGGAGTTTCGATCCATGTATGGAAAACATGATACAATTCGTGTTGCAACCAATAAGATCTGTATTTTATGACAAGGCAATCGATCAGTAACGTTATATGCTTTACAATTTTGACAACTTGTAACTGATATCAAGTGGGATGATGCTGCACTTATTAGCCAATTTCTCTATGGATTACAATATGAGGTAAAAAAATTAATGCTCAACTTACTTGATCCTCAAACATTGAGTCAAGCAATTAACTTTGCTGTAAAGTGTGACAATTGCCTTTTTGAATTTCGATCTGAGAACCGTACAAGTGGACCTCAACGTTACTATAATTCAATGGCAATACCAACACCTCTTCAACACATACATTCGGAAGTAGAGGATATGCAAATTGATGCAGTACGTTTCAAACCTCTTACTGAGCAAGAAAAGTCTCGTCATCGTCAAGAAGGATTATGTTCATATTGTGGAGAACCAAAGCACACTGCTCAACATTGTCCAAAGAAACGACGCAATCACAAAATGAGGAGTATGGCTGTGAAAGAAGTCAATATGTCAAAAAACGAGTTTGTTTAGCTACAATAGGGACTGTGCAGCTGGAACCTTGCACAACATCTAGTGAAGGTCCTATTCTCTCCTCAGAGTCCTCTCCTTGTTTTACATTAAATATTATTTTAGGACCTAAACATTACAAAGTCTTTGCCTTGTTAGATTCAGGAGCCTCAGCGTATTTTTTAGATGAAGAATTTATTAAAAGACATAGCATATCTTTAGTAAAGAAAACTAAACCTCTTCATGTAGAAGTCATAGATGGTCGTCCATTGTCTTCTGGAGATATTACTCACAAAACCCTTCCTATAGAAGTAATAATCAATGGTCATAATAGTTTTGTAGTATTTAATATCATTAGATCTCCCTCTAATCCAGTCATTTTAGGTTTATCATGATTTGGAAAAATACAACCCTCAAATAGATTGGATTTTCCGAACTCTTACTTTCTCTAAAAGTATAACTAACAGTGTAGTTAATCAAGTAGAGAGTCATAAGTCCAGTTCAATTAAACTCGTATTTATAGGTGCAAAAGCTTTTTTGCATGCTGCTATGAAAGAATCACCATATATTATTTATGCCACACCCGTTTCTACTGGTGAAAAGACTTCAAGTGGCACTCCAAGCCAATATCAAGAATTTCAAGATGTATTTGAAAAAAAAAATGCAGATACACTCCCGGAACAGCGTCCCTGTGATTGCTCAATTGACCTTCAAGAAAGAGCACAACCGCCATTCAGACCAATCTATAGTTTATTATAAAATGAGTTGGCTGAACTCAAGGAGTATATTGAAGAAAATCTAGCCAAGAATTTCATATGCCATTCTAAATCTTTGGCAGGAGCACTAATTCTATTTGTGAAGAAAAAAGATGGATCATTACGGATATGTGTTGATTATCGAGGACTCAACAAGATTACCATCAAGAACAGGTATCCACTACCTTTAATATCTCGACTTCTTGATCAGCTGAATCAAGCTAAGATCTATACAAAAATAGATCTTCGAGGAGCATACAATCTAGTACGCATCAAAGAAGGAGATGAATGGAAGACTGCGTTTCGAACTAGGTATGGACATTTTGAATACAATGTCATGCCTTTTGGACTTACAAGTGCACCAGCAGCTTTTCAACATCTAATGAATGATATTTTTCGAGAGTTTTTGGACGATTTTGTGGTATGTTATCTAGATGACATCTTGATCTATTCTAAGAATCCAGAAGAACATGAACTTCATGTTCGTCATGTGTTACAAAAATTAAGAGATGCACGACTCTATGCCAAGATAGAAAAGTATGTATTCCGCACTACTCAAGTCGATTTCTTAGGTTACATCATTTCAAATGATGGACTTATGATGGATCCTAAGAAAGTTCAAACTATTATAGACTGGAAGATCCCAAAAACGATAAGAGATGTCCAATGTTTTTTGGGATTTGCCAACTACTATCGGATCTTCATCAAAGACTTCTCTCAAGTTGCAGCTCCACTTACACATTTGACTTGTAAAAACAAACTCCAATGGAATCAAGAAGCGGAAGTTACTTTTGAATCTTTGAAGACAACATTTGTTTCTGCACCAATCTCGTATCGAGTTGATTTTTTCAAAGCATTCTTTATAGAAACAGATGCATCGAACTTTGCTCTGTGTGCGGTTTTATCACAAATGGGAATAGATGACAAACTTCATCCAGTAGCCTTTCATTCAAGAAAATTCTTAGCAGCAGATATCAATTATGAGATCTACGACAAAGAACTTCTTGCAATTGTGGATTCTTTTCAAGAATGGCGTTATTATCTAGAAGGCGCTTCTAGTCTAGTCACTGTGTATATGGATCACAAGAACCTCGAATATTTTATGTCAGTACGCGTATTAAATCGTCGCCAAGCACGTTGGAGCATGTCTTTATCAAGATTCAAGTTCATCATCACTTATCGGCCAAGAAAACAACAAGGTTTGTCCGATGCCTTGTCTAGACATTCTTATCTTGTACCAAAAGAAAGAGATGTAGCTTTTGAGCAATAAAGAACGCTTCTCTTGAAGTTGGAGCAATTTCATCTTCGAGCAATAAAATCAACATTGACTGTTGATTTAACTTTTCTTAAGCAAGTCCAGTTAAGTATGTCTTCAGACCCTCTTGTTCATGATATCAAGAATAATTCTTCTAAATCTCATGATCCCTCTAAATTTGAATTCAAGAATAATCTACTCTATTTCGAAGGATGCCTATATGTTGTAGAAGGAGAAGCACATTTACGTGTTCTTCAAGCTCGTCACGACTTTCCAGCAGTAAGACATTTTGGATATAATAAGACTTTGGAGCTGATATCTAGGGATTTTTGGTGGCCTCAAATGTGGAAGGCAGTTAAAGATTTTGTACAATCATGTGATGTTTGCTCAAGATCGAAAACTCCTCATTATCGATCTTTCGGACTTCTTCAGCCATTACCCATTCGAAAACAACCATGGTCTTCTGTTTCTATGGACTTCATCACGGATCTTCTAATCTCAGGTTCTTATGACTCTATATTCATGATAGTAGATCGTTTTACCAAGATGGCACATTTTGTACCATGTACAAAATCTATCATAGGTGAAGAAACAGCTAAGCTCTTTCTTGACAATATCTATCGCTATCATGGATTATCCAAGGATATTATATCAGATAGGGGAACTCAATTTGTATCAAGATTTTGGCGGATTCTTTTCAAGATTCTTAAAGTGGATATAAAACTATCTTCGACATTTCATCCTCAAACTGATGGACAAACGGAGTGTGTTAATCAAGTTTTGGAGCAATATTTAAGATGTACCATTAATTACCAACAAGATGATTGGACAACTCTTTTGCCATTGGCAGAGTTTGCTTACAATAACACGGTACATTCTTCTATAAAACAAACACCTTTCTTTGTTAATTATGGTTATCATCCACGACTTGATACTTTTGACTTTTCAAAAGTTTATAATCCTGCTGCGAAAGATTTGGCAATACATTTATCAGAGCTACATGCAACGATGAAGGCGCAGTTAAAAGAGGCTCAAAAACAACAAAAAGTCAATGCAAATGTCTATCAAAAGGAACAACCATCATTCGTCTTGGGTAATAAGATATGGCTACTTTGTCGCAATATCAAGACCACTCGTCCTTGTGACAAGTTGGACTACAGAAGGCTGGGACCTTTTTCTATTTCTCCACAAATCAATCCAGTTGCATATCGTTTACATCTACCGGAGTCAATGAAAATCCATCCAGTATTCCATGTGTCTCTTCTTGAACCATACAAGACAATGGATATACCAAGAAGACGACAAGCTCCACCTCCTCCTATAGAAGTGGACAATAATGAAGAGTTTGAAGTAGAAGAAGTCTTAGATTCAAAGAGGCGCCAAAATAAATTGGAATATCTTGTCCATTGGTGCGGATATGGTATTAGTGAACGCACATAGGAGCCAATAAAGAATCTTGCAAATGCAGCAAAGGCGGTGGAGGCTTTTCATCGACGACATCCATCAAAATCAAGATGAAAACCTTCTTTATAAAAGAAACAACATCTAGGCAAGATAACATTCTACTTTCAATTTTTGTTCGTAGCTTCTTTGTAGTAGTGACGCTCAGGAGATGGAGAACCAACAATGAGCGGATTTCACTTAAGAGCCTTCATTTGCTGACCTGTCGGACGAGACATTACGATTGTCACAACCTTCAAGATGGCGCAATCGAAATGAAGATCTCCAAGAACGACATGTTCTTTCTCGAATAGATGGCGAGATACAACACGTTTGGTATCACGATTTGGGAAGGGACTCCCGATGTTTGGTGATTGTGCTAGAGGTAGAAACAACTCCTGATGGTGTTCCAAATATTCTATTCGAAGGAAGTTACGAAGGCCTCAATATTGATCAAATAACTGGGTGGTCTTCCCGCCCTGGTATGGGACACTATCGATGATTGAGAGGCCCTATCAATCATCTTCGAAGAGAACAAAGATCAGAGTATGTGGCGAATACAATTTGTCGCATCATAGATTTCCTCAACATATGATGACTGCTCCTCGTGGAACTCGTTCCTAGAAGGGGGAGTAATGTCACGGACATAATCATGTAAGCTAGTAATTATATATACAAATAGGTAGAAATAAGTAAAAATAAGTAAAAGTAAGTTAATTCTATAGTATTTAATATGAAAGCTTCCTAGAAGCTTCATAGATGTTGCTTTGACTTTATAGGTGTCTTTAATTGACTTTTTGGATTAGAAACGTGGTCAACAAGTTGGCCATGTGCCACACATGTTGTTAGCTTGAAGATCAAGCTAACTATGTGGCCCACACGTAGAAAAACTTGCCTTATAAGTCAAGGCATGTGTCCTACAAAGTCAACACATATTGGAGGTCCTATAGAACGTTGCCATGTAGCCCTTAGTTAGATAGTATATATAGAGAGAAGAGTGAAGGCTTCTTCACTCTTGTCAACTCGTTTCTTGCTTCTAGTCTAGTTTCAAGGGTCTCTAGTTTTCTTGTCTTTTGGCAATAGCTATTCCAATTTCTCTTTCAATATATATACTTATTTATATATATTTTGTTACCTCTCTTTGAGTGAAGGCTCACTTGACTGAATTATTTTTATCGAGTTCTTATCCTTGACAGGTACACAAACTTATCAATAATTATATAGTCTAAAATTATAACAATTTTTTTTATTGTAATCAAATATTACTATTAATATTAATAATTCATAATAAGGATAAGTCATTACAGTTACCAATAATATTTAACTATCAAATATTGCATCTATTGAATTTTTTTAATTTAATATAGGTAAAAAATCTAATTTTTAATCTAAATTAAAATTTATATATTTTTAGGCTAAATAATTTTTTTTATAAATAAAGATTTTTTTTTATCATATCATAAAATTTTTAATTTGAATAAAATTCTAAGAATACAATTAATAGTTTGTCATAAAAAATTATAAATTATAGCATAGATTAGAAAAGAAGTGGATCATCAATGATTTACTATAATATAATTGCTACAAAATATAACTTTCTTAACACCATTATTTTTGAATAAGAACAATACTACTTGCCAAAAAGTATCAATAATAGAGGCAATAAAAAAATATTGAAGAAATTATAAGCTATGGGAGATAGATGAGATAAATAATTAAGTTCTTTTAGTGGTATAGAGGGCCAATATTTCTTGAAATTTCTTCTACTTAGATATATGGAATATAAATTGGACAAAGATTAAAGAAGTTACTCTAAAAAAAAACCAAAATTTGATTTTATTTATTTCATGAAGCTCAAACTTAATTCTTGATTTTAATAATGTATACACCTTTGACTAAAAATATTTCTTAAGTACATAGACAACTTCTTTCTTTTTTAAAAAAATAGTATTTTTAAAATATAAACTTTAATATATAATTTCTAAAGATATAAAAATCCTTCTAATATAATTATTTATCAGATGTTTACAATTACTATCTAATATTCTCGCACTTTAAGATAATAAGTGAAAAAAATAAATATAAGAGAATTTAGATGCACTTTAAGAAAAGATGTTGAATATTATTTATTTGAAGCAAATCTTGACTAAAAATATATAGGAAATAGTAATAATAATAATAAGATATTTTAGTTGATTTTAGAATATAATTTTAAAAAAAGATGGAAATTAGACATATCTAAGTAAGAATTAGAATTCATTAAAAAATTAGATATTAAAATAAATTTATTATATTTTATTAGATAATTTAATATGAGTAATTAGAGATAATTTTAATACAATATGAAAATATTTATTTTTATTTTATTTTTTATTTTTTAAAATAATAATATATCAATTATTAAAAAATAAAATTAAAATCCTTCAAAAAATATTTAAACCTACATACTTACTTTTTACCATTCAATGAAATGAAGCACTTATAGAACAATCAAAGAAATAATATTTGGATTTTAGCAACATTATAAAGATTCTATACTACTTTCTAATGATTTAGCATCTTAGAATATTATATCAAAACAATTACATCTTTATCTAATCTCTTCTTTTTAAGCTTCTCTATTCAAATAGCATTCTTAGCTATATAAGTTTTCTTAAGTATAAACCAAGTATATAACACTTTAAAGATACATACACTAATAAATCTATTTAATTTAATGAGAAATAGATAATAATAAAAAAAATTACAAAAAAAATACAAAAAAGATTAAAAGTTTATAAAAATTATTTCAGTACAAATAAAAGAGAGTAAAGAGACGTAGAAAAACTTAAAAGAATGCCGTCAAAAGAAACACATAATAGACTTTACATTGATCTCCAAAAAGAAAATCATTAAAAGCAAAGCAAAACATCAATATAAAACTTTCTTCAGTTTTGACCTGTCTAAACCAAAAGACCAGTAAGTAAGATGCAAAACAAAATAGATTGCAAATAGAGATTCTTCTTTGTATAAATTTTTGTTGGCTAGATGAAATACAATAATAATAACAATAATAATAATTTTTTTATTTTTAGTACAAAGGTAAATTTTTTTAGTATAAAAAATGAATTATTTTGAATAGATTTTATTTGATTTTATTTATTTTTCTATTCGCTTATACCAAAATTAGATATTTATTATTAATTCAGATTACTATTTAGTATTGATAAAATGTGATTGAGTTATTTTTTGCTATATTTATTGTATTATGATTTATTATCGCAACTAGCAATAGTCCATAACATCAACATATGTAATTGTAATATTACCAAATAGTACGAATAGGCATCAACAACATTAGTGCTTGCATCAATGGTTTCAACAAGAAATGACAACCAAAGGTGTCAATGCATGTATTTGCATTAATAGCAAGTAGTAACAATTTACATTAATTGATAGTAAAAATTTTAGAAGCAATTATGTTACAGGTTCCTATTTATATTAAAAGTTAATTATTTTATTTAAAACTGACTTGCATATAAATAATTAACTCTAATTTATCTTTTAATTCATCCCTAATTTCTTTTTCCACACTAAATCATGTTGTTGATTGTGAGTTCATGACTCAAGGTTGTGTGAGCATTGAAGACCAAGTTTTTGAACCGTGTTCATCAAAGGACTCATTCTATCCCATTGAAAAGACAAACAAAATTGGATGGGTGGTGTGAAGAAATATGGGATTTGTATGTATGAATGTTTGCATACATATTTACATACTAATGGAAACTTTTATAGATGGGCACAAAAGTAATTTTGAGTTTTAATTAGTTTTTTGAGGATATTTTTTGTGACAATACTATGGGTCCAAAAACATTCCTCATACTTACATATATATACACACACACACACACATACATGTCACTTATAACTGAAAATTGATATTGTTGATGAAAACAAATTACAGATTTTCATCAACAAGAGGGCTTCTTTATGCCCCTTATTTTAGGTTTGCATTATTTGTTTCTAAGATTAAACTCATCCTTGCTTATGCAAAATGAATGTAAGCATGAGTGTGTGTATATATATATATATATATATATATTCCATGCATTTCACAAATTATTATGAAAATATTTTATTTATAATGTTCCTTATTTTAATATCTTTGTTTTATATCTCTTAAAATTTATATGGTGTGATATTGAATAAATTTAAAACTATTAATTATTATTGGAAAAACTTCCAACAACTTCATTTGGTTCATTCTTGGGAGTAGATCTTTCTTACAACTATTTGTAAAGATGTTTAACACTTCTCAATACAAAATCTGTGAAACATGGCTATGCTGAATTTCATTCTATGTATATATATATATATATATATATATGCATACACACATAAAATTATTTTAAAAAATTATAGCTTATCACTGTTTTTAGTAAAAATTTGTGATTTTTTATAATTATCAAAATTCTAATATATTGAATATTTGTTTCTTCAAACCATTTAAGATCAAAGGCAAAAAATTGTGTAATATTTGAATTATGTATACTACAATGTTTATGTTATTAGTTGTCTGAAAAATTTATAAATTTATAAATAAGTATTGAATGTTCAAAAACACAAATTTATTTCCATCAAGAAATTTTTATTCTTCTCTAGTTGTAGTATAAATTTGCGGAATGTATACACTAATATCTTGTTTAGGCTCAATTACAAAAATATTATTTAAATTAAGAAAAAATATCAAATATATCCATCAAATACCTTGAAATATCAAGAATACCTATACATTTTTTATGATAGGAAATGTATCCCTTGTGGTGATATCCTATCATATACAAAGCATACATTTGCTATTATAAAAAATTTAGGAATATTCTTGATATTTTAGGATATTCAAAAGAGGGATATATTTGATATTTTCCTTTGATTGAACTAGGTATAGAGTCAATAGAGAGAGAGACAATATGATGAGAAGAGAATAAGTTGAATATACATTTGTGGATTTCTAGACATTATTTTCAATAGTTGGTGCCATACACTATGCAAAATGGTCTCCCATGTTTGAATATTTGCTTGCTCAACATAAGGACTAGTTAGAAACTAAGGCTTGACATGGATATCATCATTCATATGCATCAATTCAACTTCATTCTCACCATTGAGGAGTTTATGTACAAAGTTTGTACTTTTCATTAGAATACAAGAACCAAGGTGAACAATGTCAATGGATTTGACTCCATTAAAAACACAATCATGGATATCATCATAATATAGCATTAAGAAATGTTGTATGTAGGTAATTAACTCAAGAAGGCTATCTCTTTAAATTGACATATAAGCACAACTTTATACACTATTGTTTCTAACAATGAAGAAATGGATGAGCAAGACATGCAATCTAATAATCACTCTCAATGTACCTTTTTGCTTGCAGATCTATAAAAGAAGGTGTTGCCTTTTAGATTGCTCAAGGGATGATGATGGAGTGCAGAATTTCTTCACCAACAACTATTATTAGACAAATACTTCACCAATAACTATTATTAGATAACCACTTCACCAACAACTATTGTTAGCCACTGCCAAGTGATCCTTGTTTGGTGATTAATATTTGTAGATAGTTATTTAAATGGTGGTTTTTGTAGTGAGTGTGTGTATTTGCACTCCATTTCTTGCACACCAATGTTATTTGGCAATCAAGCTTGCAGTTCTTTCTAAAATGATCAGATTTTATACACACACATATACTTAGAGGTCTTCTATAGATGTAGCTTTTGGCATAATACCATACAATGTAGATAGACACTGTTAAGAGGGTTTTGAAATACCCATTTCATTAACATCTTCCAATATTGCAATGTTCCAAAAAAGAAAAATATCAAATATATCTCTTCTTTGAGTACCATAAAATATAAAATATATCCCTTCCTTGAGTACCATAAAATATCAAAAATATCCTTGCATTTTTTATAATAATAAATTTATCTCTTGTATATGATAAAATATCACTACAAGGGATACATTTGCTATTATTAAAAAATATAGGATATTCTTGATATTTCAAGGTATTTGATAGATATATTTGATATTTTTCCTTAAATTAATGGTTTTGTTTTTCATTATCAAAAAATAATGTTTTCTTCATTTTTTACAAAAACTTTGATGAAATTTTTAGAATTTTTATATAACAAACAATTAAAAATTCATCAATTTTATCTTATTAGGTCACTATTATATATGTAGTTGATATTTTTTTATTTTGTATACTAACATTTTTAAAAGCATGATACAATCTTAATGAATACATGTATGTTTATTTGAAAAATTAAGAATCTTTGACATGGCTATAAACAAAACTTCAACTACATCTATAAACTATTAAAACAACTTTGTATTCTTCTTAATCTATTTTTTAGTGGCAGTACTATATTATTACCTGTGGCTTTCAAAGCTTTCTGACATTCTCAAGTTCCCAATAGAAACACAGTTTTAAATAATCACAACTCATCATCAAATTAGTATTTTTTTTGTTCCCTTTACAACTCCATTAATGGATAGGCCCTCATTAAAGGAATCTGGATATACTCGTTCACACTGTGCACGGGCTTGAGAGCCCGCGGGTTCGAGAGTCGGCTATGGGATCGACGCAAGGAGTCGCGGCAGCGCGGCGCCTGCTGCCGCCTATCGTCGCTCGTGCGGGGGGGGGGGGGGTTGCTTTTGCTACTGTAGCTCCTCCGCAGCACCACAAACGATGGCCTCGTATTCTTCTTCAGAGAAATACAGTCCTTCGATGGAACCCATCTGTCGAGTGTGAAGCGCAAGGAGTGTGGCAGGAACCCCCGTCGCAGGGATGATCCGACATCCCTTCTTCCCCGCCATGCGCGCAGCTCCAGAGAATTTTTTCGAGAAACCAGGGTGGTGTGTGCATCACAGGAGGGGGATCACACGAGGAGATTATCTGGGCGTCTTATAAGCGGGATTCCACTCGACTTTTCGACAACGCCAACATTCCGCCGCGGGAAATTCTGTCACCAGCTCCATGACGTAAACCGGTTCCTGTCATGCAGGTCTCCCTCACGCAGCATGTACAGATCGCCACTTTAAGGTCGAGAAAGACGCTCTTGTGGATTGAGGCTTGGTCGACATTGCTTGCCCCGATGAACTCTCCCCTCCAACGAAGCTCGAGTGGAACAATCCCTAGCTTGATCCAGTAAGGAACTACGGCTTTGAGTAGAACAACACCTCCGCATCCTGGTTGGTTGGCGTGACGAGGCTGGACGTGATCTTAGAGTACTAATCCTCCGATTGGTTCTAAACCTCCGATTTCTTCGACGCTGGTGCTAGTTTTCAGGTTCGGTAACGACATACGTTGTAGCAGAAGGATAAGATTCGTCTAAAACTTGCAATTCGGGATAAAATCATCGACATTAACTCCGTGATGTAGTGAAATTCTACACTGAGGGCTGGCGAGGACGAAACCCAAAAAGCTTGGTGTTAGAAGAAACGATCCAATCCTTCTAAATCAGAGTTGCATAAAAGAGCATTTATTATCGCACGACGCTGACGAGGCTCATGACCAAGAATTGGTTGTATTCTACTAGCGACTGAGATTAATGATTCAACACTGTGCGATCTAGTCTCAAGGAGGCTTGATACGAAATGTCGGGGTTCGGCGTACACGCAACATCATATGTTTGGGAATTTTGAGAAAAGTGTTGAACAGTAAAGGGCATGTTGAATATTCTTACTACCAGTAAAAGCCCAGCACACTTCCTTCTTAAGCTGCAATCCTTCTTTGTGCGAAACAGAGTAAGCCTTGGCTTTGCCTTTTCAGATCACTGCAATGCTAATGCTGCTCTGACATCGTCCACGTCAATGCCCAGAAGAAGCATCTGCAGGTTGTGATTTGATTCTTCGAGGTCTAAATGGTTATGGTTATGGCACCAGACAGAGTATGGATTTGATTTGATGAATTCTCCGGGACCGATTGCTGTTCCTAATGTTGTATTTTGGAAGAGGTTGAATTGCAGGAGAGACAATGGTAGGGTTATCTGCGAAAAGTGATAGGCCGATGGCGAAGACGCGAAGGGAGCTATTGCAGCAGCAGGTAGAGGCTCGATTGGACTCATACGTGGCTGTGGCTGCCTATCGTGTTAAGTTCTTGCTTTCGTTGATCCTGAAATGAAGGCGTTGGTGGGTGTTTGTGTGTTTATTGACAGATTAGGGCAATCAAAGACGAGCTGGGCGAGAACGATGAGGACGACGACGATGTGGCTTCTTTGGAAAAGAAAATGCAAGAGGCAGACATGCCTACCAATGTTTGGAAGCATGCACAGCGAGAGCTTAGGTATCACGTCGATCAATTAGCAAATAGAATCCGATCTGGCTGATTTTCGATTCTATTCTTTTAGAAGGTCTCGATTGATGAAGAGTCCAGGCGGGGCTCTTCGGACGCCTGCTTACCGGGAGTAGAAGTTTCTGACTCTAGATGATATTGCTTGTTTTCCGCCTTCATCACATGAAACTTCTGTCAATTAGTTAGAGTATGAAGATTTACGTTTTTGATGCTGTGAATTTCTTAACGAAACGCGTAGATCTTAGCTCGTCCCAGGGGACGGCCCGGAGTTGGGATATTCTAGCTGCAGTGAAAGAAATTGAGTTTGAATTGAACACATGAGTTGCTGTTGGGCAGGCGGCTGCGAAAGATGCAGCCTCAGCAGCCCGGCTATGCAACCTCTCGCACATATTTGGAGTTGCTGGCTGAATTGCCGTGGCAAATTTCTAGCGAGGAGCACGAAATTGATTTAGAGGCTGCCAAAGTACGCTTGGATAGCGAGCACTATGGCTTGAGCAAAGTCAAGAAACGGATTATCGAATATCTTGCTGTTCGCAAAGTATTGTCTCCCCTTTAAGGCTCTTCAAATTGCTTGAATAGTTAGCTCCTTTCAGATTTTTTCGCCGTGTTTGGAGCTGGACTGCAGCAGTAATTAAATCATGGACATGGTGTTGGGTGCAGCTGAAGCCAGATGCCAGAGGGCCAGTGTTGTGCTTCGTTGGACCTCCAGGGGTTGGCAAGACCTCTCTAGCGTCCTCTATCGCCGGAGCTCTGGGCCGGCGCTTCATTCGTATCTCCTTGGGCGGCGTGAAAGACGAAGCTGATATTCGAGGTCATCGTCGCACTTATATAGGAAGCATGCCGGGCCGCCTCATTGACGGGATCAAAGTACGTTATTGTAAATTCAATCCGCAAAACTCTCAAGGACATGCCCAATTTCTTGTTTCGTAACTTTGCAAGTCTCTTTCAGAAATTCCGAGATTATTCTCTTGCAATACGCGGTTGATACTTACAGTTGGCGATGGCAGAGGGTCGGAGTCAACAATCCCGTAATGTTACTTGATGAGATCGACAAGACGGGAGCCGATGTGCGAGGTGACCCTGCCGCTGCACTGCTGGAGGTCCTGGACCCCGAACAGAACAAGACTTTCAATGACCACTACTTGAATGTACCTTTCGATGTGTCGAAAGTGGTCTTTGTCGCAACGGCAAACAGAATGCAAACAATGCCAGCTCCGCTGTTGGATCGCATGGAGGTTATCGAGCTACCAGGGTATACTTCCGAAGAGAAGCTGCGAATCGCAATGCGTCATTTGATACCTCGAGTACTTGAGCAACACGGCATCACACATGAGCATATTTCTATACCAGAGGCAACTGTGGAGCTCGTCATTCAACGTTATACTAGAGAGGCAGGAGTTCGTAATTTAGGGCGTCACTTAGCCGCGTTGGCCCGTGCTGCAGCAGTGAAAGTGGCGGAGAAGGAGCAGTCAGACCGACTCATGCGTGAGATGCAAACGGAAATGATGGATCATGGAGGAGGAGGCCATAGCGTCGAGGGGGAGATGGAAGTAGAGGCCATAGCTGTCCGAGGAAAAGCGGTTCAGCCACTCACAGCCAAACCAGAGCCTCTGGTTGTGGACGAGGCGGTGCTTGACATTGTCTTGGGGGTAGGATTTAGGATTTCTGCTTCTTCTTCTGTATGTTAGCATTTTGTTCTTCCTTTGCTAGGATGAATCTCTTTGAAATGTTGTTGAGCTACGCCCGCAGATTGCACAGCATGAAAATGCGCAAGGGGTTTATAATTTTCTTGCCATGTGCAGCCACCGAGGTTTGATGGGAGAGAGGCAGCAGAGAGAGTAGCCGCTCCTGGCGTTGCCGTAGGATTGGTGTGGACAGAAGTGGGTGGGGAGGTTCTCTTCGTAGAATCTACTGCAATGTTAGGAAAGGGGGATTTGCATCTCACAGGGCAGTTGGGGGATGTTATCAAAGAATCAGCTCACATTGCTCTCACTTGGGTAAGAATCACCACACCATCATGCACCCTTGCTTTTAATCATTCAGGGCATGAATTCCACCAGTAATCAACCATTTCGAATGATCGCTCCTGTCCACTGGTACGTGAGTAATATTATTAATTGCTGCATCATCTTCAGGTGCGCGCGAGGTCTGCAGAGCTGAAACTACCGGTTGCAGAGGCCGGGAGCCTGATGAAGGAGCGCGACATTCACATTCACTTCCCAGCGGGCGCAGTACCCAAAGATGGGCCATCAGCAGGGGTGACGCTCGTCACTGCATTGGTCTCCTTGTTTTCCAAGCGTAGCGTGAGAGCAGACACCGCCATGACTGGGGAAATGACCCTCAGGGGGCTCGTTCTCCCTGTTGGGGGCATTAAGGATAAGATTCTAGCTGCTCATAGGTGCGGTATTAAACGAGTTATTCTGCCTGAGCGCAACCGCAAAGATCTCCAAGAGGTTCCTGCTGGCATTCTCAGCAGCATGGAGGTTAGTGAACTTCACCCATTGTAGTTAATGCAGTTTTTTGTGAGCAAGTGTTTGATTCTTCTCACACATGGATGCGTAAATGCTTTGTTGATAAAGTTGTCATCTGCTGCACTGTGTTGTAGATAATACTTGCTAAGCGGATGGAGGACGTGCTAAACCAGGCTTTCGACGGAGGCTGTCCTTGGAAGCCTGCGTCACGTTTGTAGAGTTCCTGAACAATTGATTCCTTGTATCATAATGCGTGGTTTGGATCTCTATCCAGCTGAGTGCCTCAATCTCTATATCACAAGCGTACAATCGCCTTTCCCTTGGGTAACCTGAGGTACGAAATGGAGATTCTAACTGATAATCAGGCTTACACTTACGCTAGCGTCAGAAGGATAGGTGGTATTGTTGACGTAGATAGACATTTATCTGTACTCGCAACTGTTTAAGGAATTTTTTTTGGCAGAAACATCTAAATTGATGTCATTAAGAAAAGTTTCTCTTATTCATCCTCCTGGAACTTTAAACCAGCTGTCAAAGTATATGTGTGCAACACTTGGTTATCATTTATTTTTATTTATTTCTACTGCTGTCTGTATCCAGTTAAGAATTCTTCTCGCTGATAAAAACCTCCCCTGTACAGAAATAAGTCTTCAAACCCATTACTCTCCACTACGTTGAGATTCTGCAATGAGCCCAAGTTGCAAAAACCCTACTGACACAATGAAACTCAGAGATGAAGACAATGCAACCTGGTCAACCTGAAAAGTCTCACCCATCGGAAACTGTCCTCGTGGTTAAATTTCATACCTGCCCTTCTATAAAGGGAATAGCACTTGTGAGACACATTCATTGCACTGACTTTGGAGGTGCCTTTTTTGCCAAAAGGAGATGGTGCATTTGGTTAAAGGGAATGGTAAAAGGGACTTAGTAAAATGGAATGGCAAAAGGGAATAGCACCTATAAGGTACATAGGTGAAACATAATAAATCTTAATTTTGTATTTGGGGAGGATGTGTTGTAGACGGATGTTCTTAATGAATGATTACCCAACACAATAGTTTGGCTAGGTCCAAATTTCTTGGTTTGGTATTAAAATTTTGACAAGCATACTAGATAGAAGAAGCTGTGTGGAGTTGTGCTAAGGCTGTACTCTTGACATTGCACGAAAGATTTGCAATTGCAGCCTTGGCCACATTGCAAAGCCATATGCAAAGCCATATTCTTAACCTTATTGTCAGGAGCAATCTTAAGGCATTGTGAACGTTTATTTATTTACTTTTTAGAATTGTTTCAAGGCTACAACTCAGATGGCATTGTACGTTGCAAAAGTAAAAGACAAAGTTGATGATTCTAGATCAAATTGGTAGGAGGAGGGGTCTGGTATGCATAGAACAAAATTGAACCTCCTCATGGATTAGACAAAAGAAAGTGAAGTGCTTGCATCCTATGACCACCAAATTTAAGATAGACCTCATCCAACAAAACTTACTCCAACTAAGTGCCTTCCCAAAGATTTTGCAAGGAGCTATTCTAAATTGTAACCTTCCATGTGCCTTCTTCTTGGAACTTTAGAAGCTTCAGACAAAGTGGAATGTAAAAATGGTAAAGAAACGATGGACCTTGGCATTTTGAAAAATTAGGTTTTGGGTCGGTGGAGTGGGCTTGGTTAGGAGGGGGGCACACATCCAATTGTGTGACGGATGACAAGGGTTGGGATGTTGAATGGAGCATGAGGGAAGGTTGAGAAACGGTTGTCATGGAGTTTGATTCTATGGCATCAATCAGGTGGGATGGGCGTAAAGATGCACATCACAGAGAGTAGGTGAGGGCCGCGGTGGGAGCGTAGAGAGGACGGACAGGGCGAGGCAAGGCAAGGCAGACAGGGTGAGGCGAGGAGCCTTGCAGGCGCTGAGTGGTGCCATGTGTGCAGCGGAAAGCATGCAAGAAGGGGAAATGCGGTGCGTGGAGGTGATGGAGTCTGGGTGAGAGCGAGAAAGAGAGGGAGAAAGGGAGCGGCAAAAACAGATGCTAAAAAGGGGATGGGCAGAAAGGGCAGATAAACAGCGAGAGAGAGAGAGAGACATGGTGGGGAAGAATCATCCAGCGGAGGGAGGACGGCCCTGCATTGATGAGACGCGAGGCGACGTTCAATAAAACCCTAACTTCCACCTTTGTTTGCACTTCTTACCACTGATAGAGAAACAATTCTTGCTTCCACTGAGAGTTGGACTCAGGACCTCCCGCTTCCTAAACGAGGACCTCCCGCTTCCTAAACGAGGACCTCCCGCTTCCTAAACGAGGACCTCCCGCTTCCTAAACGAGGACCTCCCGCTTCCTAAACGGGTGCTCTAGCCAATTGAGCTATAGAAGCTATGAAGAAGTGCTAAGCGAACACTCTATTGTCTCACCTACATCCTCAAGCCGCTGCATGTCCGTGGCGGCAGTCCTCACCGGATGTCCTACGGTGCTCCCGTATCCCATCCAATGCCCTCTATTGCAGGTGCCAAACTAGAAACTCGCGTGATTAGCAGAGTGGCTCTTCATAACATTTCATCTACATTAATTCATAATTCTCCATGTACACAAATTAGTCATTGCTCATTTATAATTCCATGCAGTAGATGTTGACTCATACCTTTTCCTTTCAAGCATTCTGATGTCCGATTGAATTACTGTATAGAAGGAATAGTGCAGCAGGTTGAGACAATCATGTGTTTCCCTGAACACACTCAATCCTTTTCACCCACCCATCAGTGTTTGAAGTATTAGGACATAACTATGTTAGTTGAGTCACATGAATCACCTGAATGCCAAAGAAAAAGCTGCTGCAGAATATGCTATTCTCTACACAAAACAACCAGGTCTTGGGCAGGGAATGAAGAACTTTTCCAGTTGAGAATTAGTAGGGTACTTTAGTACAGGGTAGAGATGGGCACTGCAATGCAGTGATCAAATATATTTCAAGATATGTTACAGGGTTGGTTCTTTTGTAGGGACCGTCCCGCCCTAAAAAAAATTGACCCAAATAAAGTAAATGTCTTCACAACGCACCCTCCATGTGTACCTCAGGCACGCCAGAAGTGAGACATCAGCAGTACGTCAAGGGTCCGATTTAGAGTAGTGCAGCGGTGGAGTGATTGAGTGGAGCCACTTTGTTGCTCTACCTCCCCACACGTATAAACTCTCGATACATGATCCATAACTTATCCTCATAACTAGCAGGAGGCACAGACCAGGACTTGCTTCAATATTTCTGAAAGAGGCATCTCCAGCCTTTATGATCCCAATAGATAAGGGTGCAGTGGTGGAGGTCGATGACGCCGAGAAAGTCCCACTACTCGTCTATGTGGGACAGTTGATGAAGGCGAATTCAAAGGTGCAGGAACTGCCCAGCAGAATAATTTACCAAAACCAGACAATTGTTCAGAGCCTGCAGCTTCTGGAAGGCTTTTCACAATATCCAAATCACAAACTCTACAACAACTAGATCGGAATTACATCCCGTTAAATGCATGAGACTAACTATTTATCTATATCAGTAAGAGAAAAGGTTGCGAAATGAAGTGGGTAAAAAAATGGAGTACCTGGAGAGACAAAAGTTTTGTTGCCAACCCAAGTAGCAGGCTTCTTCTTAGGAAGCAGTGGTAGAACGCCTGCATCGTGACGATGGACAGTGAGAACTAGAAGAGACGTGGTCAAAGAAATGCAGTACACCATTAGGTCTTGAGTCAACATAGACCTAAAAAACGATTATAAAATAAGGAGTTACTACTCAAAATAGCGAAGGCAGCGTGTACAGGGCCATACTGGTCGACTTTACGGGCTCATGGACAAGTCCTGCCGTATTCACATCCTCTTTCAGAACCTTAGTCTTCTTTGCCTGCAATAAATATGGGAAGATAAAACTCTAAAACCCATGAAAATATAATTTTTTCCAGAGGTTGCATTTGAGAAAGCTAACTGAGGGACACTCAAGGTCTCTGGCATGCAACTCCATTCTTAGTGCAATTACCCCTTTTCAAATAAGTAGCGACTTTGTGTCTTAAAAAAAAAAGAAAAGCAGATCAAGCCTCATGATGTCTAGTGAGCACGACAGAACACTTGAGATATTCTTGAGCATGTAAAAATTAAACCAGGTAAACCTGCAGCTGTGGAGGTCTAGTCAAGTTAAATAAAGTGCAGCACTACTCACGATGGTCTTGGATTGTTGGCTCTGTTTCTTGACTGGACTTAGAGTTTTCTTCTTCTCTTTCATAGACCTCTGAATTCCAGACTCTGGAGCGTCTGAAATTTCATTCCAAGAAGTCTCAGCGTCTTCATCTCCCTCACGTGGAAAAGACATGTTATACTGGCCATCTTCTTCGCCCTTTTTTCTGTCTTTTTCCTGATCTGCGGACATGTTATGCTGCTCGTCGTTATTACCCCTCTTGCAGTACGTCTTTCCACCGTCAGAACATAGGTCAACTTGTTTGTCTTCCTTAACCTTATCAATGTTTTCATCTGCAGAAGGCATACAATTCTGTACACCGTTCCTAGCCGTTTCAGTTTCCACCATATACTTCATCGATTTGTCTGTGCTTGAACTGGCTAGCCTGATTGCCTGGGAGAATCGAATAATGACATAAGCCTTCAGCAACAGAATAGCTTTGCAGGATTACAATAGCCTCATGAGAAACATCATACTCTATTCAGGGAACCCAATGAAGCACATTCAGATGCATGTATGACAAACAATGCAATTACCTAACCGTTTAGCACAGATATGCTGATCCTACATATCATCATGGCTCAATGAATTATTCCATCCATGGAACTAATGCGCATTGTTCACACCTCATCAGAAGAATGTGGCAATGCTGTCGATGTGTTTGGTGATTTTATGTCCCCTCTCTGCACTACTTTAACAGCATTAAGAGTACGTTCAAAGACGGAATAAGCTTCAAGAAGTTCGGGACCGTAGGCAGCCGAAGTAGTTCCTTCCTGCAATTTTACATATTCCAGACCAGTAAATATTGTAGATTAAGACAAGAACAAAAATCCATAAACATACTCACTTAAATAAGACCATACATATATGACTAATGGTTTCGGTAGTTTCAATTGAAAAAATAACCTCGTCCGCATGTTACGATACTAGATCTTTTCACTTTCCCCATATACGCTCACCAACCAATTATATCGAAAGTACAACATGATCACAGGACTTTTGGGCAAGTCACCTGACAAAAGAGATGCTCCTTCCACATGCCACATTGACCATATTAACAAGACGATTTGAAGATAGCACTTTGTAAACCCTTCCCTCAAACCACGAATGCATACACTACGTACCTCCTGCTCTGTTCTTGCGTGCTGACGGCTTGATTTTAGTGCATCGGACTGATGGACTACGGAAACACTTCCTTCATCACCATCACCAGTTGGGCCGCTGATGGCTTCCAGTAAATATCCAAATACGCTGTTATCTCTCTCTGAATTGGGCACATTCACAGCAACTCTGCAGGACTCCAGTCCCTGCAGGAAATGGTGTCGATAATCGGGAGGCTGCACTGGCTTCTCCTGGGGCACCGCTTCAGCTATTGCATCGATATCTATGTGATCATTTGCCACAGTCATAGGAAGTTCCTGGTGAATCAGCAGAAACCTGTTAATCACTAAGAGATCATTTCTAAATCATTAATGAGAAATAGTGGAGAATATAGTGGAGAATAGCTGCAAACGAGCGCTTCCCAATAAAAATTGAATTAAAATTTGCTTGAGAAAGTTCTCCGAGCATTTCTAGGAGCGAAACAAATTTTCAGTCATAATATCATAAACAAAACTTCAGCAAAGAAAAATTGAAATGAACGGAAGTCAAGAATTATTGACAGCAACAATTATCAAGCACATCGCCATACAGCTTTTGCTCTTTTTAGAGTTAAACTCCTCCGACTCTTAACGATCGCTGATCCTTCGACCTCAGGTGCACTACTTCTTAGGCTCCTGCTGTCAACATCCAAGGATAGTCTTGCATCGAGGGCGAATCTGCCGTCATCGTCATCGCTCTCCCTGTAGGTCACTCCAACTGTGGCATGCCTCTGAGGCCTCGAGGCACCCCGTGAACTCCTCATGCCCTCTCACTCACCTTCACCCACTATTCTACAACAAATTCACAGCCCAAAACCTCCAACAACGACCGACCGACCTCAAACAACGAGCCACACTGCGCACGGCACGCGCTCAGCGTGTCGCACACATGATCTCACCCGATTCACAAACATCCCATCGACACACGTTCGCGTCTTCCCAATCAACTACCGTCTGCATACGCACCACAAAGTTCTCAACCCAACCAGCCTCGAATCCTAAGTTCACAAAGCATCCACTTCCAATATCCTAATCAGCATCAGCTTCTCCAAGCTCGTCATCTTCAAACCTTCCCCGCTCTCATCATCTACCTAGCTTGACTGCTCAATCCGCAACACCGCAAACACTCGAAGCCACATCAAAAAATCCAACTCAATGTCACAACCTGCTCGACGAATCCAACCCCTACATTTAGAGAATCACAAACAAACAACATAATCTAACGAGCGCACGCGCAGAACGACGTAGAGGACAGGAGAAGAGGCTGGGTCAGACAAATAAGTGCAGTTCAGCTCCACACTCCGGAGACCATAATCGAAGCTCAACTTTCACAGCTCAACAACACCCGCCATCTCTCTCAGCTTCAATTTTGCTTTCCCGCGTACCGATCTCGAAAAGAGAGAGACGAAGTTCTCTTCCGTTCCCTGCAATGCGAACTCATGTTCCCCACTAGTTCCCATGCTTTGGATACTCCCAAGGAGAGTGCCTGGTTTCTGCCGCCGCTTGAGGGCATTGCTTGAGTTGTGAGCTGTGTGGTCGCGGTTGCGGATTTGTGTGCAAACGGCGAAGATCGTCTCGACCATGCGGCGCTTCTGCTTTGACGATCAGCCCTGGCCTGACAGTTTTGTTAGGTTTTCGTTCGGTAGAGTTTTCGAGTTTGTTGGGTGTGCACGGACTGATGTAGGAGCGAAAACTACTGATAACTTGTTCGTTATGTGAGTGCAGACCCAGAACACCCAGCTGGGTCATTCGTGTGCGGGAGCAGTTTTTCTCTGACTATGTTTTCGTCTAACTTGTAGCCTTGGTTGTAGAGATTCGAATGCTATGAATCATGTTTTGGGTTCCATCGCGAAGTGTCTTCCTCTCTCCCGTAATCGCAGGTAGTCTTGGAGAACGTGGAAGGGCACGGCGAGAATCTGGAAGAGCAAATTTCAGCATCGCCGCACCTCCAACATATAGACGTTAGCAGCCAAACAAGTCGATGCAAGCCTTCAACATGTGCTTCGTCTAGCACTCAACAACTCGGAGACTCGATATCCCGACTGGATCTCAGAGTCTGTTCAAGTAAGATCGAATTGGGTACGCGTAACAAATTGCATTTCTGTGGATTTTTTTTTTTTTGTTTTTCTAGAATACTATCATCTCTCCCTCATGCATTCGTGTAAATTCCACTAGATTGATTGCAACTGCTAGGCAGAAATACTTTATGGATGCGCCGTTAAGGAAAACTACCAATGGGCGAGCGAAATAACGCGGAATTTAACTATTTAAGTAAAGAATTGAGGCTTCAGTCGTCATCCAAGCCGTCCTAGCTCAGTTGGTAGAGCGCAAGGCTCTTAACCTTGTGGTCCAGGGTTCGAGCCCCTGGGGTGGCGGGTTCATGTTCAATACGATCGTTTTGGACAGCTGCATTGGTATGTTTATCTCGGAGATGAAACTTGGTGGGGTCACAGGAAATGTGTTGGTGTGCATCATCAAAGAGAATTCAAAATTTGCTACTATCATGTGTGTATCTTTCACATGGTTTGTAAACAGAAACTAAATACCTAAAGTATATGGTAAAAATCAAGCCTTCTAAAAATTGAGATATGTTACTTGTGTTCATCAAACAATTGGAAATTAAGCTTGATTTGATAATAGTTGCCTTAAGATTAGTTATCATGGTTCTTTTTATTTTAAGAAACCTGCTGAGATACCTATTAAATTTGGTGAGTTGTGTTTGAAAAAATAAGAACATGAAAGTGCAGAAATTATCATATTGAACTTTATGGTTTTTGTAACAGAACTAAGGTTTTTTTTAAATTAAATAACCTGTCAGTGTTTTGGTCTACCAATATATTTTCTCAACTTTTTAAAAAATAGTTAAGAATTGTAATTTTCTTTTGTGAGGTGAAATAAAAGTACAATTATAATTGAAAGGATATTGATTCTAAGCTTTTACAAAATTGGTGTTGTTCATGTGACTTGAAGATTGTTTTTTGTAATTGAATTTCTCTAAGAAATAATAGAATACATTGTGAAATATATAATTTGATTCAATTCTGAATTTAAAATACAAGTAAATGTGTCAAGCAATAGAAATATACACTGTATGTGTGTGTGTGTATATATATATATATATATATATATATATACACTTATTAACAATGGAGTCTCTTTCTTTCTCTCTTTTTTTTTTTTTTTTTTTTTTTTTCTTTTTTCGCAAAACTAATACACTAAAGTAATGAGATCCTAAATGGTTCTGGAGAAGGTGAAAATAAATTATTACAGGATTTTATTTTTTAATACATGATCATATCAACAAAATTAAAATGAAAGAATACCATATGTTTCTTTAAAAATGAACTACAAATTTAGTTAAAGCTCATAGAGTGTGGTTCTTAGTATCAATCTTAGGGATCAAGTCTCTTTCTACTATTCTCATTTGTTGAGACACTTAAATAAGACAAGAATTGGCTAATAATTTTAAATGAATTCATAAATAATTAGATGCATGAAGAGATGTAATATTGTTTGAATAAATGTGGACATAAAAACACCATTTTCTTTGATATATAAGATATACGAAACTGCATATATAAGATATACAATATAGCATGTGAGTTGGACGTATTTTGTTAAGAGTATCAAATAGGTTCTTGTGTTATTTGAGAAAGTATAAAAACACAAATAATGAGTTATGTACTTCTACATGATAGAACTACATAAAGACATTCAGAAATGCGAAAACAAGAAAAATCCTTTCTTCCACACATACGTGGACCATACGATGATAAAATAACTGAAATATTAGAGCTTTACTGAGGACGTGAGAAATAAGCGAAGCTAATTAGAATGATAGAGTGATGATTTTGAATGAGAACTTGATTGGTTTTGGTGGCTCAAGTATTATGCCAATAGTTACAAGTAGCAAGACATCGGCAGCACTAAGAACACTGGCAGTAAGTAAATGAAGGTTTTCTTGTTTGGATTCTGGTCAAGAATGCCGGTTTGTTTGTAGTCAAGAGTAGATTAAGCAGTCGTCATTTGGTTAACGTGAACTTCCTAACTATAGTATTACTTTAGGAACACACTTTATAAGAATTTACAAAAAATTAAAACACAAGTCCTGTTCATTCCATTGTATAAATAGTAATTAAAAAGAAATAAAAATAAGCAAGATGGCTTCAGATCTTTTGCAGCATATTATGATTATGAACAACCTTTCTTATTTCTTTTACTTATCACTTCTACATTTTTACAAACTCCCATAAATATTGCATTTTTGTGACCAGAAACAGGACCCAAATTGTCATATGAGACAAAAAAACACGAAAAAAAACTAAAACGTCCGAAAGGACTAGTGCAGTTTTAGGTTCAATGTACCGTATTCAGAATAACGCCGAAGAAATGCATACAATTGTCTTATCCCGTGATAGAATTCATGCACTTGTTGAGTTTCAAATGGATATTTGTTTGAAGTGAAACAGAGTTTTACCTGCCATTCAATGAGATTTAACTCAACCTTTAACTTCCATCTCCTCGACATTAGGTTAAGATCCTGCAAACCAAATAGACAGAAACGCGACGAAGAGAATCATACCAGAAACTCAAACTAGTAAGAGGTGTGAAGCAACTGCTGATAATGTATTGACGCCTTTTTAATATACTCGCCCAGAAAAAGGAGGGGGATACGCTTCAACAGAACACAAAGGACTACCCAACTAACTATAGAATCCATAAATTCATTGTCTCCGTCCTCTTCCTTTCTTTGACGGTGGCGGCGCTACTAGCTCCTTGGGCAAGTCTTCCGGGACCTCAGCTGCCATCGTTGAAAAGAAATCAAGATTTCAGCGGCAAATGAATTCATGAGAAATAAAAAAAATTACTAAAAAGCAAGAAAACCGAGTTAGCCTAATTCATTTGTACATTCACTTAAGAATCCACATCACAGAACAAGTCAAAAATGAGACATAGTACACACCATCTGGTCCTCGGGCCATCATACTAAAAAATGTATTATTCAGCTTCTCCATCTTCCTTATGTCCTGAGCTTGATCTGTCTTGAACTTCAGACACTGCAAAACCAAATGACAATCTAGCCCCTCAATTTATAAAGATACGCAAATTAGCTACTTCATACATAAGAAAACGTTGGTCGCGCAAAATGTCCACCTGCGAAATTAAATCGTGTACATTAACACAAACAATTCCAACTGTAGAGGGTATTAGAGCGACTGGAAGACTAAGCGTTGTGGCTCTATCAGCTTTCTTACACGTATTATTTATATTCCGCAACGCATTGTTGTGCATAGCAACCTGAATTCTTTACTTAATGTGCGTAAGGACATAAATACAGTCACCGCATAAATTAAGTATCCATGGTAAAGCCCAACTCCAGATCAGAAGAGTATGTTTCACATACAACGAAAAACCCAAAACCGTCTCTTACGGTTTTTAGGAAACTAAATTACACAACTAAATCCCCAAAACCTGGAAGAACCAAAATTGTAGCGAAGCTACTAACAAAATCAGCAAACTTCATCACATCTCCTTCAACTCAATAAGTAAGGAAATTAAGAGACAGCGAGCTCTGGCAACCAAATCAACGCAGCTCACAGGGTCCAAAGAGAGTAATTACAGAGAATAAAACGCACCACTTTGTCATCAGTGACTTTGAGAACAAGTTTGCCATCACAATGCCTGTATTTCATTACATACCGCGTCTAAATCACTGAAATTAAGGCTTCAACCTCATTCCATCATATTCCACATCCCAAACACCGAAAAAGAGAAAAACAAAACAAAATAAAATAAAACAAAATGTGAGACCATCCACCTCTTCCACGGATTACTTGCAAAGAAACATGCTATCTATCCCCATCCTGCACTAGCTCACCCACAACCCAGACCCACAACCCTAAAATCCCTTCATGGTCGCTACTCCCAGCACACTACACAGAAAAGAGCGGTGGATACAGCAACAGGATCGGAGCGGAAGAGCGCAGATGAGCGTGCTTGAAAATCGTCCCAATTCTCGATGTACACCATCGCTGCTTGCGATGACGCTCCGCTGATCCTCCTCGTCCTCCTCGTCCCTGTTGTCTCCCCGATTGCATTGCTCCTCATCCCCCTTCCACCACTTTCTACGTGGGTGGATGACATCAGCCCTAATAAAAGCCCCGATTTTTGTACCCGGAGCTTCCTCCCTCCTTTCATAATGTCGGTACTTTTAACCTCTAGGGTTCGGTTTATTGTTTCTCATGAATACGATACCTTTTGTGTATAAAATGCACACCCATTGAGCTTCTCAGAGTGATGGTTGCTCGTTTTTGCTTCAACATGTTCAATGTCTGTATAAGAAAAACAATGACAGTGAGTTGAAGCACTGCATTCTCAAGCTGCATTTTATTGAAAGTTTGTCTGCATTTGTACATGCACGTCACAAACAATTATTTAATTAAGCAGTTTTAGCTTTGTTTGTAACGATTACAATGCATATAGGGTGGTGCATGTAATTCTTTGTCCACTTTGCTTCCTGTTCAGATGCAAAATTAATTTCATTTTCATCGTAAGTTTTGAAAATTAAATAGAAGGTGGGTAGGGAACCTTGGATATAGCAAGATATTGCACCTAAGTTTTCTTGTCCATGCAACTGTTACATTGATGCACAAACACTACTACTGCTTCGTTTTATAGTGAGTCAATGACACAACATTAATAAATATAAATAGGTCTTTTACAATTTCATATAATTTATGTCGTTAATTATGAATTTAGTATAAATATCTATTGGTGCTTTCTTTTCATGTAATAATTTCTATCACAACATGGAAGAATTTATTAGTAAAAAAATATAAAAATATACAAAATACAATTAACACTGTTATGTAAAAAGTTCACAAATCATATATATATATAATATATTATTATTTTTACTGTTTTTTCTTTTTAATTTAATAATAATTTAATAATATTAATATTAAAAAATAATTTATTATTATAATTATTGTGCTAAACCATATTCTAACTTAGAAGTACATAATTTAACAAACTATGATATTAATGTAATTGAGATATTGTAATCATAGATTGTATTGTTTGAAATAATAATCTTACGAACATTATGTTGCATTTTGTGTGTGTGTGTGTGTGTATACATATATATATATATATATATAAATATACAAGTTTCTTAACAAATGTTTGAAATATTAATTTTTTAATGATTATTCTGTAATATTGGATAGTATAATGTGCTCAAGCATGTCAAATAGGAACTATGTAATGAAAATAATGTGACAAATATAGACATTCTTAGTATACTTGCGGACACCTATGGTTTTGTTACAATTATCCATAAATGCTCTACCAACTTTATATTTTAATTACTGTTTTTCTTGAATACACATCTTTTTGTTGATGGTAGAAGATATGGATTTTTTTATTTTTATTTTTTATTTTGAAAAAGCAATTTTACCAAAGTAGGTAATGACATCATGGAACAATAGTACGATTCTTATTATAAAAACCATAAAACATAGCATTGTTAACTCTACAACATACTTTCACCTATAATACAATATGCACAATATCTTGAGTGCTTTGCAGTTGTACTTACAGATTGCAAATACTTAAAGAGTGGCTATTCAACATTTGTATGCAATGCTCTACATTAACTTGCATAGATACAAGGCACACACTTAAAACTTTGTTGTTTATTTGCATAACTTGAGAATGTTTAGGGGGACCAATTAAAACTTTAGTCAATAGAAACTTGTTATTTGCATATGGGAATTTATCACTCACAAGTAGTTGGGTCATTTAGATTGGTTTGATTGATTGATTGATTGATTACATATATATATATTATATCTTTCTTGTAGGTTTTATTAGATAAGGATTTATAATAAAACTATTATTATTATCTTTCTTGTAACTATATAACTATATATATATATATATATATACATTTATTTGGATCAATCAATATATATATATATATATATATAGATGTATTTTATATAATTTCATTTCAAGTAAAATTTTATTAGTTCATATTACAATCTATCACTCATAAGTGTGTGTATATATATATATATATATATATATATATAATTTTGTAATGTGATTTCATTTCACATCTGATAATTTCAAATATTGTTGTATATGTTTTAGCATGTATGATTTGTCTTACATCTTTGAAGTTTTTTTTTTTTTTTTTTTTTCGTAAATAACTAAAAAAAATGATTATTTTTACTCGATCATTCTTGGGCAAGTAAAATGAAATATGATTTTATATTTAAAATACTTCAAGAAAAAAATAAAAATGTAGACTTATAATCCGCTTATTTTCTCCAGTATGATTGACAAAATTGAAATGCCTATAATTTATTTGTTCTGTTTTAATATAATATTAAAAAATGAAAAAATAAAATTACCCCAAAGCAGCATTGATTGAGATTGATTCTACTCTACAAATAAATAAGATCATTTACAAATAACTCGTATGTTTTAAAAATAAATATATATATATATATATATATATATATATATATTATAAAAATATATTACAAAAAAAATATATATATATATATATATATATATATATTTTCAATCTTTAGTTGTGACTTGTGTTGAATAGAGATACAAATATTACGACATTGAAAACAAATAATCGTACTAATGATATAAATATACTACAAACAAGCATTATTGAGTATTTTGTAAAGTATGTGTCTATTCAGTATCCCCTGTTAATAATCTCTCATGTGTACTAAAAATGTCTTTAAATATATCAACAATATTTATTTCACCTACAAGCAGCATGTTTGTAATCACAACTAAAATACAAAGCCGTTTTTCTTACCATTGGTCGCAACTTTTTTAAAATGTTTAACTTTTCAAACTCTGTACCACATAGACGTCCATTTCACTACATCGCTGCATTGGTACTACAAAGTGACTTGTAGTTAATACCAATACAGATACTTTGTTACCTTGTTATGCACAAAGGAGAGTTAAAAAATTTCACTCATTAAAAGACCGTACAAATATTTTCTTTCAATTTTTTTATTCCCGTGGACTTCAACTATAAGTACCGATAGTTTTTGCTTTTCATTGAATTTTATAATCTTCACACATTATTATTTTTCTTTTGTAAAACTTATATTGGTTCACAAACGTGCACGTAACATATCGTGTCAATTCCATCCACTACATTATGCTATGATTTTAGCTGTTTTTGTACAAACTGCAATTTCATGAAGATTTATCTTGAATTATGCACTGATGGGCTAAGATCTTTAGTACGAATCTTACCAAAATGTGCGAACTGCGATTTCTGATAACCTTGGTGGATACTGCGATAGATCACAATCATCCGACAACAATCTAAAATGCACTCTCTCCAAACAATAGCTGAAGCTAAGGATCCCAAACGAACATAATACCGCATGTTCTGGTCCCATTATACATCAAAGTTCCAAAATTTATCATGTCATCTGTATTTAGGATCACAAGAATGAGCCCGTATAGAGAGTATCCCTAAATCCTGACTTCATCTGAAAGTACTCGCGAGTCAACCAATTTGCACAAGTGGCGAACATTGAGCTCTTTACAAACCACTTAGAAGTGCTTTACTTGAGCCTGAAGCAGGTTGTATGAACATATTTTCGAACTGTCCATTGAAAGTTGCAGAAAAACCTCCTCAAAACAGTGCCCAAAACTGGGTGAGCCGGCAGTCCTCTGGATAGTGCATCCATAGTCAGAGCACCATCACATATTATGCAGACACAACCATCACGACTCTGTCGTTGAATCCTATTTCTGTGCAGCAAGAGGAAATTTGAGGGCGTCTAAGAAAATATGTGCTTTTTTACTTCTGCAGTTGACATAATTGCCCATTGCCCCTTACAGTGTCATTGGAGTGATCGCTTTCCCCAGCATACGCGTGCCCGTAAACGTCATCAAACGTATAGTCGTGCAAATTCTTTTCAACTGCACCAAACAAGCCCACAATTTACACGAAGCTTTTACAAAATGTTGCACAAAATCAACCAACTCTTAGTTCCCCTCCACATAAGACGCAGACAAGAAACTGACAATTGTTTTGGAAAGAAGAGAACTACTGACCTGGTCCTCTGGCACTCGGCTGAATCCAAACTTGTTGATCCAAATAGATTCTGTATTTTTGGCCGTAGGGAGAACCAACCGTTCCACACTCAGCACCCCGAGAAGCCTCTCAATTGTTGTCATCAGAGCTTTGCAGAAACCCTGTCAGCCGTAATGCAGAGGGATTCAAACAAAACACCACTGCAAATCTAAAACTCAGATGTATCATTCATCACCTCCTCACTAGTGCAATTGGTTCAACAGAAATAAAGCATCGCTCAATCACTGTGTTCAATTGTTCACATCTTAAAACTTCCGAACATATGAACATGCAGATGTGCAAGAAAGCATGCCCGTCTTGTCCTATCCATAGTTCCGCTATCGTAATCTCTAAAACATATCTTTACTACCAGCATTAACAACACCGCTGCTGACTGCCGATACCCCGTGCCCAGAATACAAGTCACCAACTAGCGACTGTAAACACAAGCAGAAATTGATAGCAGACATTACCTGGCCCTGGTGTGGAAGGCTAGTAGCTATCAAAGGAACTTCCGCAATTTCCCGACCAAAGATTTGCAGTAGAGCTGCTGAAACTACCTTCTCACTACAATCCACACAAAACCCACTTTTGTATTTACATGATGCTAACCGAATCTTAAATCGACCAAAGCAGAACCTCAATGAAAGAGAGAAAACAAGCACCTATAACATTTGACTCATTTTTGTTACCATCGTCATAAAAGCATCCCCAATCAGACAGATTTGCAATAATTTCTTGACAGATGATTCACATAAAAATTCAGACAGGAGCTTACTTGAGCTTAAGAACGACGCAGAAAACACCTTCGAAATCGTGATCTTTTGCCCTTCGACTGCACACGACAAGAGCTACATTCAGCGAATGAATATCTTCGTGACACTTCACATTCACCACAGTTACAGTACAACACTTTTCCCGACAGCATTAATGTTCAACATCCATTGACGCAAGATCTCAACTCCAAACTCCGCATGCAAGGCATACCTCTGAACCATGAGAGGGATCAAATTCTTTCCAGTTTTTGCATCCCTGATTGGATCCGAACATTCCTGTGGACGAAACAGGAGTATGCGTCGACGGTGAGTAGTTTCCAACGACAAGCCACAAATAAGGGAGATTAATATCATCAATAGACTGTCAAGATACAAATTCAAATTCATTCATGTGCCTAAAACATTTTGAAAGTAAAAAATGATTAGCAAGACGTACTGTAAAAATATTCGCAGCTTCGGCGAGAGTCTGAACATTGGCAGAGCTACCACCCTCGCCGCACAGAATTTGCCATCCGAACCTCGGATTACTGGACTCCAATTTCACCTTCACACTGCTCTGCTGCTGCCGACTCTCCAACAACTCACTTATTATGCTGTTGGACAGTAGCTCCGGCCCGTTCGCTACTAATTGTGTCAGAATTTCATCTATGACCTTGCAATCCTTCTGACAGAACCATTCTCCCTCTGGCAGCTCCTGTGAAGTGATACAATGTCGTTGCATGAGGATATTTGGGTCAGTGAATCCATTGACTTTCCATGTTATCCTGCATCCAATCGAAAGCTTGCAAGGTCGCACGTAAAAAACACCATCCCTATTCATTTCATATTTTTTGCTACACAACATGAGAGATGGCACTCACGTTAAGGTCGTCTACGCCTGAATCTTTTAAACAGCTAACATGATATTCTCGTCCACACTGCCAACAATGATAAAAGCTCAGTAAATAACGTGATTCATTAGTCAAGCCTCCTCGAACAGCAGGTAAACTCTGACAGGCAAAACCTTATATGTGAAGAATCCGACAGTTTCCTACGCTTCCCTTCATGGATCCCCAGAGAGATCACACAGCTAGTAGCTAAATATCATGATGTGACAATGAAACCTAGTGCCAGGTAGCATTTGGTTCAGGCTCCTCACTTGATCACAAACTAGAATCGTCATGCCATCAACGAAACCTGTCTTGCTCAGATTCCATTTCCTGTCGATGCAACAATGAAAACGGTTGATACAGCAAGTAAATCAATTATACAATATTCTGGAATCCCGCAATGAAAGCAGAAAACCAACCACTACAGATTTCATGTCTTTATGACTACAAGACCTGTAACAACACTCTCATATGGACATCCACCTCTTCACTAACAGTTTTGAGTTCCAAAGCCAATAATATCTGCATAAGATAAACCACCACTTACTTGCAGATTGCACAACCCCCAACCTCTCTAGGTCCTTCCAAATGGCGTACGCAACGACCTTTCTCGTCTGTTTCTGCAATGTTGGACATTCCCTCTATAATCTTGTCAGTTCCCTTGTGTCCATTTTGTGCCACCTTGAGACTGTCCTGTCGGCACATTCGACAATACCACCTGCCCTCGGAATCTGTCTCCATTCCTGGACCATCGTTATGCACGACGCAGAAATCAATGTAAAGTTAACAACCGATTTAATACATGCGTAGACTTCATTTCTTGGCATATATAAATTCTGAAATTATCTCAATGCTGCTTAAAATTGCAAAAGCAGAGTTGCTACTAACAAACCTTCCTCCAACTAAAGCGAGAATCGATACCAGGCAAGCAACTCACATCTTCTCCACTACAATTTCGAGCCAAAAACAGTACTGCAAATTCCAAACTTCGCTCTATCCACAAGCATCTGCAGCTACTTGTTTAAACAAATTTACAACGCAGAAACATAGATCGCTCTTGCAGAATCACTTATCCCCACCTTTGGTACATTTGTCGCACCATGCTTCCTCACAACTGTGGCAACGCTTCAGTTCACCGCTATTGCTACATTCATAGCAACACACCTCTCCAGCACGTGCATCACGCTTTTCTTTCTCACCCAGCTTGTTCTTATCCGCCAACTCTTTGCTAACGTCTTTCAGGGAACGGCCATCCGCGACCAACAAGATGTTCCCATACCTGTCATATTCATCACTGATTTCAGCATATTTTATACCAACGTGATAATATTCACTGTATGTGCCAACATATGCTCAAAATCACTTGTTCAGTAGATGTTTCAGTAAAGTACTCAACAGCGTCTAAAACCATGTTTAGTACGTGGTCAATTAAGCTCCAAGCAATGACTATTCCCTCTCCCTGACAAAGTTCAACTAAATGGTCATTGCATTCCCAAAGACTTGATCATGATTTAGTGAACAACAAAATAAAAATCAAGCTCTATCACTGTAGCGCAGACAAACATAAACCCACTCCATCAATGGACCAGATTCTCGCTGTCAGACATAAGTTCGAGAATTAGTTGCCCAAATTGCATTAATCTCTAAGCCTATCGAAATCTAAATGATAATCCTGAATACTCAATCTCGTAAGACTAAAACATCAACTGGCCAATAACTGCCACATCGTATGTGCAACGAAGAAGAATGAGCACTTACGGGTTTCGACGAGCCTCACAACCAGCATGTTGTTCGAACTCATAGCAGCTTATCTGTGAAACATCAAAAAGTCTATTACAGAACTTCATTTCCTCGATTGACGTCCTCACCACGTCCGCTTCCCTTGCCAAGAAACATTATACATGCCATCTTACTGATTGCGGGACATGAAACCGCCACAACTATTTTGAGCGTTCCTAATTTTCGATACGAGAGAGGATTCATGCACCAGGCTGAATTTCTCTCAACTGATTTTGCAGACGTTCAGTTTCATTGCAGAATATGCAGCTAAACCAAGATGCCAATAAGCAGTATAAATTGTTTGAACACCATGATGGGTAACTCTCACCACAAGAAGCTTAGGATTAAATTCGAAGCACAATGAAACTAACCTCTTTGTTACAGCAACTGCAGCATATACCTTCACCTCGTTTCACACCTTTCAGTTTCAGCTGCCACAAAGAAATCCTTCGAATAAGAGCAAACCGCTTTCCTCCAACTAAAGAATCCACTAACCAACTTTGAAATGGTTACCATGGACATTGACCAAGACACTCTTTAAGTTACTAAACAAACACTCCGCGAAAGTGAAGGATCCCGTACTGTATCGAACAGCTGATGTTTGCATCACGTGCTTCTCAGACTACGCTGCGTGATATTGTCGCAGCCAACACAACTGAGGAGCACAAAAACTTGCGACCTGAAGAGATAACACCAAGTACCTGGGATTTTGTATAATAGCCAAGTTCTGTACCATCCACCAATCCACCAGGCAAGAAAAGAGCTTTGCGCAAATGCGCATCTCGGTTCAATCTGGCCGACGCTGTTGTGGCTTTGTCCCTGCAAAGCTCACCAAACCCATTTAAAAATTGCTTCAAGTAGCATTCATACCCAAAGTCTCACAAGATGTACTCTTTGAAGCGCTAATTGATGCATATCCCTGTGGATCTCTCAGGAGATTAGAATAAAACAAAAACTCAGCATTAAGGAGCCCAATGGCATAAGTACTAGCAGAGAATAGGAAGCCGTGCCCGGTTTTCATAACGCAATGGATCACATAATCTTGCATTGAAATAAGAGTAATATTCGAAACCCTCACGACAGACCCCAAAATAAAAATAAAAACAAAAACAAAAAAACAAAACAAAAAGACAAACAAACAAACAAATAAACAACACTTTGCCTTCTTGAGTGCTCACGATTAATTGTAGAACGCAAGCACTCCACTACTAATCCACTTCCAGGCATCGTATTGCACCCTCACCTCACTTCGGAATCCTCAGTTCCAGCAGAGATGGAGCGCTTTACTTTCGCTGCAGCATGACGCTTTTTCGTTTTCTCACACTTGCCACAAAACCAGTCGCCAAGTTGTGGGTTCGCACTTCCAACACATCCTGGAAGTTTAAATTGCACACAGACATTATACATGAGGCTCAAGAAGATAAACACACGTGCGTAACTACTGGATCAATCGAACTTCTCCGGCACAAGACATCATTTTCACATCTCCTGAACAAAACGCACATTAAGGAATTTGTTACACGTACGAGAATGTGAGACTACAGAGCATCTTGCTCCTTTGCAATAGATTAGGTCACCCTCTTCTGAACCCCCGCACTCTGCGCAAGTAACCTTGCTCTTTTCAACACCTTGAATATCTCCTATGGCCATCTTTAAAGCTCTTAGTATGTTGTCTCCACAATCTGCTGCTTCTTGGCCAGCGCTCAGAACGTCCCGAAGATTCTTCCCATTCTCTAGGTAAATGTTGTCGCTTGGGTGATGAGAAGTACTTCCTGAATGTGCCTCAAACGCCGAAATAGAAACTATCTGCATAAACTCTCTCAGTAACCACAGCCAAAATATTAACAAGGAATCCGCATTTCACCATTCGTCTGTAAAAAAAACTACATCGAAAATATTGCTGAACTACATTACGACCAATTACAAAGTTTCAGAGTTGTGTTATCAACGTACCATCGAACCCTTACAATTCCGGCAGTTGCACTGCACACCCATGTCTTTCAGCATTCCTGTGAGCTGTTCGAAGGATAACCAATGAACACATCAGAAAATCAATGTCACAACTGCTTGTGATACCACAACAGTATCATGAACAACCAAGTATCATACTGCACCAAACACTCCAGACTTGGAAAACTAGACAAGCCCACATTCACTTCATCCGAGATTTCTAGCAGCATTAACCAACAAAACAATATGGGTTGCAAAAATTACTCTACTAAAACTCAGGGAAAACCAAGACTTATCATGTGCACATACTTGCATGCCACGACAAGAGCAGCGCACAAAATGCCCCTCCATAAGCTTGGTTGCCATCAGCTCCTTCGCGTTTCTTGGTGCCTTCAGCAACTTGTCTCCAATTGGGACCATAGACTTCAGCTGCTTCCCAACATCACAAACCCACGTTAGCTAAGTTCTTGTAACGTATTATCGTGGCAATTTTTACACTAACAAGTTGCTCTCTAGTTGCAACACTTCCCAGAGTTCGTAGGAACTTACTCTCAGCGCGAAACCCTTTAAGCGTATCGTTGCCAGAGTTGAAATAATCAGACCAACTAGGCAAGAGGAAGAAATAACATGCTGCCCTAAAGTGGAAAGAAATCGATACACTACACCAGGAGGCTGGGCAACGACATGCTCAATGATATGCTTGCAATGTTTTAGCGCCCAAATAGACTACACGCAGTGTGGCTTAAAATATTCTCAAACATTACAAATATCATGAAGGGCACATATAGCGAGCATATACATTCCAAATCAAAATATATTGACATATCAATTACACCAACCTTGGTGGCAGCTACACGCGAGGCCTGACTAGGACGCACAAGAACATCGTCTCCTTCTTCGGGACTCTCTGGACCATCGGAGCCTTCCTCACTCTCCAATGCAGGAACGGCATGTGGTACCCTAGAATTCATGTAATGGATAGTCTTGGACTTCCTCTTTCGAGACCTGCCGTTCTTCACGGACCGGTCTGTGTCCTGTGCCAAGCCACTGTCACTAATCTCACCAGGGTCTTTCGCTGGCTGAGCATTTCGCCCTTGGGCTTCATCCGATTCCGGCACTGCCATTTTCTTGGATACGTTTCCATTCGGGACATGTGCCTCGACGTTCGGCGATAGTTCTTCTCCTTTGCCATGCGCATCCACCATAACCTCGTCTTTGTCTTGATGGTCCGACACACCCGTATTAACGTCAAGACTCTTTGCATCATTGCTATCTGCCGCATCGTTCGATGAACACATCCTCGACGAATGCTCCGCGTCGTCGTCACCCGAAACGACCATTTTTGACGTCACACCGTACTTTGTTAATACCGCAACTAATGTCCACAATGATGTCGACTTCTGCCAACCCTTGCCTGCTGCAGGTTTGCGCCCCCATAACCTCCTTGGACCCTGCTGGTTCTTTAACTCCTAATCGACTCTCAGCAACCACACAAACTGTCAACGCCCGCCCCTAAAAAATTTAATTACCATCTTCGGAAACCTGCGCGAGGCAAAGCGAAAGGAAACCCAGCATGTTTCCTCTGCTGCTGCTGTCGTCGACAATCAACCATCTATGAATGCACAATCGGCCACACACGATCGATCATCCTAAACGACACTACGTATCATCACAATGCAAGCTTCGCAACAGGTCTGACTGTTCCTAACCCATGATCAACAACCACCTAGACCTCAAGCGAGACAGCAAAACCGGCCGGGTGCCGTGGAGTAGACCATAGCTGGCTCCTGATGCCTCGCTTCTTGCACATCCGTTGCAATCTATTCACGACACCTCGGACTCACACGTTACGCACCAAGTCCCCGGCACCCGCAATTCGTACCCTAAAGTCCCGGCCCGGGGTCGGACATCAGCAGCCTATTGTAATTGAGTGACCAGTCAGTCGCCGCCGTGCCTGTCAACCTCGTACAACTCGCAACGTCACGGCCGTCCCACCCACCTTTCGAGAGCCTTTCTCTTCTCGCGTCTCGCCTCGGTCTGCCCGGCGTTGCAGGTCCGATCCCCGACACGCCATCCCCGCCGGCCACACACACACACACCTCACCCCTCCGACCCGTTCGTCCGGCCCAGCGGCAGAGTCTAGCCCAAACTCCCAGCAGTAATAGTGCGCATGAATTCTCGTGCGTCATGCCATGCTTCCTCCTCCACGCTGCTGCAGCTCCTATCTCTCTCCAGCGTAACTTCCACACCGGTGATCTCAATTGTCCGGTAGGTCGGTCAGTCGGTCGGTCCAAGGCTCTTGCCGACGCCCTGCCCCTCCTGCTCCTCCATCCCTCTCTCCCTCGCACGTCGCCACCAGTCAAAACAGACGTCCAAGCTGAGGTAACCAGCCACCCGATGCTCCTCCTCCTGCTCCTCGTGATCGCGCGCCCGTCCACCGGTCCGACCACCCGCGTTTCCTCCGCTCTCCGCTGCCGAGCGACCCGTCCCGAATCCCCATGCAACCCCCTGCTGTCATACGCGACGGCGACGATCGCCCTAGTGAGTAATCGCCCGGGCAGTAATTCCATGGAGGCCATGGGAGATACGCTTCCGCGAATCGCCGAACCGCCCCCTACGACGTCAGCTTCGCTGTGCGGGGTGCCTCGGGGTGCGTGAGCGGCGTCGGAGACAAGGCGATGCATGACATCAATTCCAAACAAGATTCGATTGCAGCACCGGAGCAGCAGGAGCAGGATGAGAAAGAGCAGTCCTGCCTCATGACCAATGATCTCTTGCGCCACTACCGTATGCCGTAGAAACATGTATGCTGCTTCTGGTGCTGCCCCTAAGGCCCGATTCTAGCTCGGATTCTGCCCGTCTCGTCATGGACCCCCCCGTCAGTCTGTCGGTCTGTCTCCGCCATCCCGTTCTCTCCGCTTGGGGATACATCTGCCTGCTGCTGCCATCGCCATCGCATGCATGGTGCTCCCCTCACCCCAATCAGCGGTCCAGACCCCCATGCTGGACGAGGCGCGACGACGGGGGGCGGAGTCCAAAGACGGCGTCGAAGAGGACTTGGCTGGCAATGCTTGCTACAGTATACACACGGTTTGACATGGCTTGGCATTGCTTTGCATTGATTGGTGGATTGTCCTGCTATGTCTAGGCTTCCATTGGACCATCCTCACGGCACATCAGCTTTGTCTTATTCTCTTGTGGATGGAAAGAAAACCATTGTTCATGGATGGATTTATTCAATTGGCCTTTTTGTGTTTTTAGTGATGTCGGTCACTCATAAGGTTGGTTGTTGTGAGTTTTGAGCTGGGTTTTTTTTGGATGCATTTGGAATGAGAATGTTCTGAGTCTCATATGAGTGCAATTTCATTTTTGTTTGTTTGTTTGTTTTATATTTTTATTTATTTTTTGCTTCATTTTCATGTTTGTGTTGTATATTGATAAATGATATGAGTATGAGTGTTAAATGTTTTCATAGCAAAAATCAAAAAGATTTGTTATCTTGCTGTCACTATTTTTTATAGGAAAGAAAAAAAGTACTCATATATATATATATATATATATATCTTAGTAGAAACCCGTGCCATTGGCCACAAAAGGTATAAAAGTTTAATTTGCAGTTGCTAAGTTAAAAATTGACCTCTTCTAAAGAAATGCTGACCAAGGAAAAAAAAGAAAAAAGAAAAAAGAAAGTATATGCATAATGATGGAACCATTCATATTTTTTCAATGTAATTGGAAAATATATTTTTTTAATTTATTACAAAAATAAAATGGTTGAGTTAAAAGAATTCTGGATAAACTAAATTTACAATGGTATTTTTATCTTTATTATTTTCAAGATTTAGGATCTTGATAATATTTGGAAAAAAACATCATAAAAGGGCAACAAATAACTATCCATATTCAAATATTTGGATTCTAAGATCTATTCCTACAATGTTTAACAATTATTCTTGAGATTTGTTAACAGTCATTGCAAATTCTAACATTATTAGAAACTATCTTTACTGCAATTTGAACGGAATCTCTATACATGGTGAGTATAATGTAATCCTTGGAAGAAAAGCCAATTGTTCCTTGTAGTCTCTAAATAAAAGACTTGCTTCTATAATTTAATGAGTGAGCTTTATAATAATTATGTATAAATCATTGCAAAGTCCTTGATGCAAAGCAATGTTTTGCAACAATATAATAAGACATCCAACCTTAAGCTCTAAACAAAATGGTGGCAATCCAAATAGACTTAAGCTATTCAAAATACTTGGTTAGTTAATAATTACCATTATTGGCACCATCTTCTATAATTGCTATATCTATACTAAAATAAATATGTGAAACTCTAAAAAATCTCTCTATTACACACTTGTTTAGATCATCAACATCATAATTTTGTATAAATAAAATAGACATGTTAGTGAAATATTCATCTCTAAATGTCCCATTTTCATCCAATTTTGAATAGCTTAAATCAAATCATTTGATATTGAACCTACTTTCATATATTTTAAAAGGATCGCTGTACTTTTTAATGGATCTACAATTATTAATCCATTTTTAATCTACAAATGGAAACTATTCTTAGATATATTACACAAAAATATTGTATCATAAAAAAAAAATCTCAAAAAAAATAGTCTTGTGTAATACATATCTTTAAGAGCTCTTCAACAAATAATTGATTTTAATCAGATACACCTTCTAGAAGCATATTTTTGGTCAACATGCATACTTTAATATTAAGCCAAATCTTTGATTGTTGCAAAGGAGCATCAACAATTTCTTTTCTTAAGCCTTCAATGATAATAAGAAGAATTTGGCAAAAATCTCCACTAAAGACTATAATAATTTTGCCAAATAACTTATTAGTGCCATTTATATCTTAAAGAGTTGTATTGGCTACCTCAGTACAATGGCAATGCTACATTGGTATGTCATCCTAAATAATAAGAACTATCTTTTTTTAGCATATTTGGATATGGTGCATTTATTAAAATATTGTAAAACAAATCTTCATTAAGATAAAGTAAAATTTTAAATATAAAGTATCTAGTCCATCCACTATTTAAAAGTTGTGTTGCAATTTCAAAAGAAGCAACTTACTAAATATTTTTTCCATCACTTTGGAACTTTATTGCTATTGTATTGTATATAAATATTTTTCCACTTTATGCAAGTCTTTCCAAAATTTATAGATTTTTAAGATTGTTATCCATTGAAGCAAAGATATCCAAATATATAGTGTGTTGTTCATCATTCAACTTTAGCACATATTTTTCTATCATTTGTTTTAGGTTGTCACAATTCCAAGTCATATATTCCATAAATATTTGATTTTTCGTATTTTTATTTAATTTTTTTTTTCTTACAATGGCATCAATAAAAAAAAAATCTTATATTATGCTTGATTCTTGAAGAATTTTATCAAGAAAAAATAGTCTATAATCTAATATTTTTTTTATTGGTCTTTTAATTTTCTAATTTTGAATCATGGCTCTTTTAGATGTATATGTGATCATAGAAGAAAAATAATAATAAACAATGCTCTTAACTACTTTCCCGTTTTTATTAACGATGCTTGTTCTAAACATTGAGTCTATTCTTTGTTATCTTCTAAAGCTCTCATTTCTAAGCATGCACTTTTAAAATTTGGTTGTAGCACTCTATTTAAAGTATGCAAATCTTCAAATGAATATGGCCTATGTATCACTATTAAAAGAAACCAAAGATAGAATCTTTCTTTCATAGTAGAATTAGTAAAATATCACCTTTTAATTGCAAATCCAGGTTTTCTTACTATCTACTTCTTTGAGATCTTATTCCATATAAAATATTATAAAATGCTTAATATTTGTATTTTTAAGCAATTTCTCTAGATTCATATATTTTAAAGAATGTTTTCAAAGTTATTTTATATCGCTTTCTACAAGCAAAGACGTTTGCTACATTATCATTTAGATAAAAAAATTACTTAATGCATTGTAGAAAGATGCAATATCAATTAAACATCATTTGAAACTTCTTCATGCATTTTTATTCCAAACAAATGCCAAGCTACCCTGGGATTCTAATATATTGTGTATCAATATATTACTTAATCTCATCATCTTTGTTTTCAATTTGTATTATTATATAATTATGTTCTTTATAGATATACTGATGAATACATTTTACAACTCAAATTGAAGCACAAATTTCAATTTTGATATGGCAATTATGCTTTCTCTTAAGAATAAGATTGTATGAAACAATATCTTGATTGTTTATAATATGATTGCTAATATTAAAAGTTCTACCATCATTCTTTTTACAATATTGTGGAGAGCCATCACCATCTATTGATATTACTTCTTGATATTCTTTTACATATCTCTTTTGACATATTCCATCCTTTATGCATAGAACTTGCATATTTCAAAGTCCACATGAACTATGAACTGTGTAAGTGTTAATTATTTCAAATAACAATGGATCTTCTTTTTTAATAAAAAACTTTGTACAAATAATCCTATTAATATCAATTAAATATTTTATATTACTATTTTATTTTTAAAAAAGTAAGAAGTATATGTATAAAAGACCTTACTTCTAAAATTTCATAGTTTATACTTTTACAAGTATATGTTAAATAATATAATATTTATAAATATCTTTAATTAATGCACAATAATTAAGTTTAAATAGTCTTTCTTCTAAGTCACAATGATTTTTAAGCCTTTATTTTAGAAAGAAAGCACTTGAAATATCTGGCTATTATGGATTTGTAGTCATTGTACCAAATATAATTGGATGTTGAAAATATTGAGTAATAGCCATAAAATCTTGAAAAATCTCAAATAGATTTCTAGTACTTCTAATATGTAATGACATAAGAATTATCCTTTGTCTTAGATTATGTATGTCAATATTTTAGTTTTGTATATTTTCAAAAATATCTGCCAGTTTTTTATATACATTTGCACATAACTTGTCTTGATTCATGTTGAAGTATTATAACCAATTTTTCTTTGTTACCAAAGTATGCGTAATAAATTCTTGTAGCATCTTTTTGGCTTACAAGATAGTTGAGTATTCATTATATCATACAAACAATCAGTATGAATAAAATTCTATTTGAGTAATATATAGAATCCACATATTTTCATTCCTATCTTCATTGGCATTTATATTTCTATGTCTCATTTGGTCATGCCATCCAAGTTCTTTGCATAGAAAAAAAAAAAAAAAAAAACATAGTAGAATAGCAAGTATGCAAGATGTTCTTCATAAATTTGTTGTAATGTACTTCCTCTCTATCAAACTACTATATCTCTCATTTCTTTTGCCTTTGTTCTATTATCTTGCATAACAATTGCAACCTCATTAAAAGTTAGAAGATTACAACATTTTCTATGAGCATCTTTACAAAAATAAAGATATACGTGTATATCATCATAGCTCTCTCTTCTTTTCCTTGCTTTGGATAATATTTCATAAATTAGTCAACAAAGTAAAAAAAAAATATATATATATATATATATATATAATGTTCTTTCAAACATTCTTGAAGCTCTTACACTGTTTGAATTGAAAAATTGCTATTACATGCTATTCTTGCTTCATGTGCAATATCACGATCATAAATATAAAATTACATATAACTTATTTTTACACTTTGTTTTGATAAAAGAGTACCATTTGATACCAAAGTTCTTTTAGTATGCAAAAGCTATATAGACCATATCCTTGTAAGATAATATTATTGATCTTTGCACCAAGAGATATAAATATGTGTATAACATTATATTGTCAAATAGGCTTTTGAAACTACTTGCTTTGTTCATCTTATCTATCAAGTAATTATTTAATTAATAATGATAAATCTTTAAGAAGCAAAAATTCAACCTTTCTATGAAGATAACATGTACCAAATTATAGATTTAATTTTGTTGATGGCATGGTTTTCTCATCTATTTAAGCAATGTGGGCATTAGACATCCATATTTCCAACATTATGACAATATTTCAATCTTTTTCTTTTATCATGATATTTATAAGAAAGTTTTTCACCAATATCACCAATTTTTCTTCTCTTATCACATTATCTTGCTTCTTCTTCTATCATATTATCTTGCTTCTTCTTCCTATTGTATATATAAGATTGCTTCCTCCCATATCTTTTGCCTTTGTTGTACATTTTTTCAAAGATTCATAGGTTGAGCAATCTCTCTACCACTGCTATCATTTCTATCAATTGTAATAGTACGTCCTTCTACCTCTTCATACAAAACATTCATCCTGCCTAGATTATGCATGGCTTTAGCTATTATCTGTCTAAGTTTTCTACGATTTTTCCTTTGTTGCAGCTGCATTCGTCTTTAGTTTCAATGATTAATATCATCTCGCTCTTCTTCATCTCTTTTATAATTTCTCTGATATTTTTGGATAAGTGATGTGTAATAAACTATTTCAACTTTTTTTTGTACTCTCTCACATTTCTTATGGTATTATTGAGTAATTTCTCTTTAATTAATTTCAATCATTGTCAAAGCTAGACAACTTCTAAAAAAATAAGTTCAATCAAATAAATGGAATAAGCTTGTTACAAAAATTAAAAAAAAAAACAGACTTGCAAGTATAAAAATTGTACCTCAATAAAATTACAATAAAATTACAATAAAATTGCATTACTTAAGTATTTGAGCAAGATTACATAATATCTATAAAATGAAAATGAGCACATACAACTTAATTAATCAAATTATATTGTTTTACAATTTGATTGCTTTATATCAAATTATAAGTTTATTGGAATTTTAAGTATTGTCAACCACAGCAACAATTGGTGTACAGCTGTGGTTGACAATACTTAAAATTCCAATAAAACCTTGTTGCTCAAGAATTTTGTTTATAACTATTTCATGAATATTTATAAGGAAGATATAATGAGTTTTCATAGCCTAAATTTATATTCATCAAATTGTGTGTTGTTTTGTTTCTCTCTTGCTAATGCAATCAAAGAAGATATCATTGCTGTTCTGAGTGAAATAGTGCACCATCAATAAAAATATATATATATTCAATAAATATTTAGTCCATTTACCAAAGAAAATATGACATTTTCATTCCATTGAGATGAAATAATTATATATCTCATAATAAAATTTAAATAATAATATGCTCATTATTAAAATAAAATAAAATAAAATAAACCCATAAAATTCAAAATCATACTCAAATCCTTGAATGTTGCCATACCACAAAATATCCACCTCAAAAACATGGGAAAAGAAACATGCAGCCTGATGGATGTACTTATGCCTCCTAGATGAAATTGGATGGATGCACTTTTTACTCCTTGATTAAAACAAAGTGATAAATAAAATTCAAAATTCAAAATTCCAGCTTCTGCCTTGTATTGGCTTTGAATTTAACAATAATTTATCAAACATAAATAGAAGAATTTAGAAAAAGGAAAATTTTATTCATTTAAGATAAAATAATCATAAAGCCCATCATAAAATTTAAACAATAATATGCTCATCATTCAAAAAAATCTTTAAAAACTTCCTAAAAAAATCATAAAATTCAAAATCCTTTAATGTTGTTATACCACAAAACATCTACCTCAAATATATGGGAAAAGAAACACGTACCTTGATGGATGTACTTGCACCTCTTGGATGAAATTAGATGAAATTGGATAATTTTTTTATATATTTAAAAATAAAATAAAATAGATTGAGCAATGCAAGATTTCATAATGCTAATAATCAAAACATTAATTCAATGCATATATTGAGCAATTAAAAAGTAAAAGTGTTAAACCCACCATTGTATTAAGTATTGTGCATAATCCTTATAAATTAAGGTAACAAATCAACTCCACCTAGAAAGGTGCCAATTACACAACCGTAAAGCAATAGCATGTGCAAGCTATGAAATAGAAGGTCCGCACTACATATTGACAAATTCCAATGTAAGTCTATCAAGAATGAGGAAAGAAGGTGAACAAAAAATGTAAAGAGGGTGAACTTTAAGTCAGCTTAGCAAATTCCAAGCATGTCTAATTTATTGCTTCTACCTATTTCAACTTAGAGTTATTATCATTGCAACTCATGTTAATGCCCAGATATAATATAATAAAATAGAAAAGAAGCCATATATCCCCATTCAGTTTGTAAATGTCAAGCATGAGGCTCTAGACGTTTTTTTTGCACTTTGCGTCAAAATCATCTACAATACATTGTTCTAGATGTTGTAAACACATTAGCCTGCCATACCTACATGTTGAAGAATCTAACCATTTATGGTCCTTAGAAATAAACTTATTTAGCTGATTTTATCTGAAATAATAAAAGGATTAAGATTATAATTAATTAATCTAAATTAATCTATGCCATATGCCATTTGAATTAAGCAAGTGGTTATAAAATTTTATTAAAAATATGGACCATAAATTCTTGGCTAGATAGGAAGAATATGGTCCCTAACAATGCACAGAGGAGCTTAAACACAAACTGCACCACCTCAATCACCACCATCCACTATCCCCCCCCCCCCCCCCCCCCCCCACTCAAAAAGCCGGTTAAAACTTCCGTCGCAGATGAGAAGAAAGTGGACTCAACAATATTCCAGTTTCAGAACATATAATTGGCATGACAACTAGATCACCAGGCTTCAGGAATTTCTTCTTTAGAGAACAGGTGCTGTCAGTTCAAGAGCATGCAGGCTTCTTACCATGATACTTCCATCACTGTGAACCGTATTCTTACAAAGATACTCTCTTCACTGTAAAACCGTGCGTTGAATCTGCTTGAGGATGACTTAGAGCTGCTCGTACTACGCGCAAATGCCAACACGAATGGCTTGCGAGTGTTCGAACCTGTACCGACAAACAAGGAGAAGGTAGGTTGTGCTACTCCATCGGAAGAAACATTATAGCGAAAGCTCTCCGATAAAAGGGACTACTAAGAGTGATAAGCAACGAGGAAATAGAAATCGGTCTGGAGTGGAGTCTAGGGTAGGTTTGAAGAAAGGCTGCGACCATAAAGACCATGAATTATCTCTCTCAAACTCTTGAAACTCAACGGACAGAGAATTACGAACTTGCAATGTCCTTGCAGAATATTGTGTCCTCACGAAGCAGGTTAAGTGCTGAAGAAAAAACACATAAGAGTTGCCAATAGGAATACCCAATATACATGGTGTCATGGATGATTGCAATTGGAAAGCAAAGAAGTGTGGGCTGGAATTGCTTGGGACCTTCAAACCAAATATAAACCTGATATCAAACGCGTAATTGGGAAGCTGGAGGAGACAGCAGCTGATCTAGAATTGTTTAGGCGTTAGCCAACAACACGCCACAGTCGAAAAGAAGCCACAGTTTTTGCACTGCCTATACTGTAGGTACATCTAAGTTAGGTATCAAGAAGAGGTTGGAAAGACCAGACTGCTCTACAACAACTTTCTCCCAGTTTCTCATTTGACTCTGGTGCTCTGCCATTTTACTCTTCTACAAGCCGTTTTGGAGCGTCGTTGTTGGTCTCGAAACTGCCTTCACAACGGACGTAGCCGCAGCTAAAATTGTTGGGGTTTATCATCTTCAACATTATTGCAATATTCGCGTCTGGTGTTTGGAACCATTCTCGTAGCACTGAGGGTTTTTTTGAGCACCTTTGTTTAGAAAGGATCGTGTTAATGCTTATATTAGTATTGCTTGTCACTTTGCTGGTTCATTTTGCAACCTCGGAGGATATACACGTCCCACTCTCTCTCTCTCAATCTCTCAGCAAGATGGTGGGAGTTACTGAAGCCCCAATTAAGCCCGTGGAGGTTGGAGACTAGGATGCAGTCTTAAATACAGCGTCTCTCTCTGCCGAGTGAAGAGGTTGAAGGGATCACAAAAAGCTGTATTTGAAGAAACCGTCCAACTGAGATGAGTGCCACATTCTGGAGCTTCTAGGAAACCAAAAATGTTTTTTTGCAATGAGCTAAGCGAGCTTGAGAAATAACGGGACAGGATGCCATTGGAAGTGAGATCGCTTCATGAAAATTTGCCTTACTTTTAGAGTGGAACAAACAGACGAGGAGATGGAGAAGCTTCAGCATAGGCTCACCTCTACATTCCTCATTCTTTAGGAGCAGCAGGAGAAAATGCGGCAACAGATGCAGGACCTTACAAAGTTGCGCAACATCTTAAAAAGATCGTGATTTCTGAGCATTACCATGGGCTAAACGATTCCGAAAGGATTGATATGAAACTCAAAATTGAGTCAAGCATACGAGGAGATGCAAACACAAGATTTGCGATTGAGTTATCAAACTATTGAACGCAATGATCAGGAAACTTAGCTTGTGGCCAGAGAGTTCGAAGGCTGAACCGCTTTAGACACCTCTTCAGTCAGAGAAGCAGTTATCAGCTGATTCTGTGCAGCATGCTGTTGCTACTACAAACCATCACACGCAGCCTGTAACAAGCAGCCCAATTTGGAGATTAGGCCAGATCATAATACACAGGGCTCAAATTGTTGCAATAGCTGAGATTAAAACACAACTACAGCATCTCCCACTTAAAGCTGCTTCAGTCATAGGGATAAAGTTTGAGTAGAATAAGCGCACAAAGGAGGCAATGTGGAGGCACACGACGATATACTCGGCGTGAAGGAGATGAGTGATTCACTACAAGCAAGCAAAGAAAATGATGCTTTTATACAAACCCAATTGAGCCCGTCCCAAATGACAACGTCCTTTGCTGTGACAACACAAAAAAATTCATGTTTCGCAGATGAACAATATGCAATTAAATCAAATTATTTGATGTTTTGATTTCAATCTTTGCTAATTCATATTAAAGCTCTTTATATAACCTTCCAGGTATTGATGATTCTAGTGTTTATATTTTTAGTAAGTTGCAATTTTGTGTTTGTCAAGTAAGCTTGTATTTCTAATTATTAATAATATTGATTTAAAATGTGATAGTATTATTTTTAATTAGTTTTTTACTATTCTTAAAAATATTCAGGTTAAAAATTGTTCTACTAATTTGAAACATAATTAATAAAAGTATCAAACAAAAGAAAATAATCAACTTTTATAATGAACTTTTAAAATCTTCTCATCTAAGTAATTTTTATTTTTATTTTTTATTTTCTTAAAAATATTTATAAAATATTTTTATTATTATAATATTATATTATAAAATTTTAATTTTAAATATAAAAAAATCATAAATCAAAATCTTCTTTGTAGAAAGTATTACACCAAGATCAAAAAGAATTTTACGATGACAAATACTAGTAATAATATCAACCACATTATATCATATACAAAGAAAGTAACTTTATATATATATATATATATATATATATATATATTTTAAATAGAGAAACTTGCCTTGCAAATTAAATACATGTTGGAGATTTTATAAATGTAGTCATGTAGCTTTTCTTTAGATAGTATATATAAAGACAAGACTAAGGCCTTTTTCATTCTTGTTAACTCCTTTCTTACTTTCACTCTAATTTCAAGGATCTTCAATTTTCTAATCTTTTGTAATAATATTTCAACTTCTTTTTGAATATGCATTTTTATTTTTTAAATTATTTTTGTCATGTTTTTTTAAGAAATATCTCACTTGATTATATACATTCTTTGAGTTCTTATCATTAAAAATTTAAAAAGAACATGCTTGTAATATCAAATTAATTTTTAAAATTAAATTAAACTTTGTTTTATTTTTATTTTTTTAATTAATTTCAAAGCTTTATCTTTTTTTAATTAACTTTAGATTATTTCTTTATCTGAATAAGACATAAGCATATTAGAAGTTATAAAATATCTACTTTCAAATTTAAATTATTTTTAGATTTTTTTATATTCTTAAGTCTTATTTTTTGTTTGTCTTAAGGGATATTAAACAACTCCTTTTCTATTGTTTTATCATAGTAAAGCATATTAAAATAAAAAATACAGTGATACAAATGCAATAGAAAATGAGAAAGTTAATGCTTGCAATGCATTAATTTATTTTAATACCAAAAAATATCAAAAAATATTATTTTATAAAAGAAAAGATAAAACTTTGATATTATAAGCATACTCTTATCAATTTGTCAAGGACAAGAATTCAATGAAAGAAAATAACCAATAGAGACTTTTTTCAAAGAAATATGATAAAATAGAAATAAAAAAATGTATGTATTAAAAAGAATTGGAATGACGATTGCCCAAAGTTAAGAAAACAAAAGATTCTTGAAACTACACTAAAGCAAGAAAAGAGTTGACAAGAGTGAAAGAGGCTTCACTCTTGCCTCTATATATATTATCCACTTAGAACTTATGTAGTGACGTTTTATAAGACCTTCAACATATGTTGACTTTGCAAGCCACATGTCTTAACTTGCAAAGTAAGTTTCTTATGTGTGTGCCACATAATTAGCTTGTTCTATAAGCTATCCATATGTATGACATGTGGCTAATTTCTAGACCAAGTTTCTAACCTAAAAGCCAACTATAAAGATGTATAAAATCAAAATCATATCTATGAAACTTTTAAGAATTGTTTTTAGAAGATATTATAAAATTAATATATTTTTATCTATTTTTATTTATTTCTATCTAATCATATAATTAATTATTAAAATAAGTATGTATGTCCATGACATTATCTCTTCTTCTAAAAATAAGTTCTATGAGGCATGGTCATCATATGTTGAAAAAATCTAAGATGTAATAAATTATGTTTGCCACATACTTTGATGTTTGTTCTCTTTGAAGATAATTGATAGGTCGTCTTAGCCATTGATAATGTCTCATATTAGGATAGAAAGACCACCTTGAAATTTGATTGTTATTGAAGCCTTCAAAACTTCCTTCAAATAAAAAATTAGAAACAAAGTTACGAGCTGTTCTTATCTCTAATAAAATCACCAAATATTAGCAGTCTCTTCTAAGATCATAATACCAAATATATATGATACCAAATGTATCTTGCTATATATTTGGTATCATGATATATTTGATACCAAATATCTTGCTATCTATTTGAAGAAGATGATATATTTAATATCAAAGGTATCATACCAAATATATTTGATACCAAATATATCATATCAAATATATTTGATACCAAATGTATTATATCAAATATATTTGATACCAAATATATCTTGCTATCTATTTGAAGAAGAACATATTATACTTGAAGATCTTCATCTCAATTATGTCATCTTGAAGGTTGAAACAATCGCAATATCTCATCCAATATCATATTATGTATTATTTTGTTTGGAAATGCGGCAGGTACCTAGCTAACAAACGTGAAGTTGTGTTTTATAAATATTTAAGAAATCCTAATAGGTTTCATCCATATAAGAAGAATGTAATTTTAATTTTAATTCAAAAGTGCTTAAAGCTAATACAAAGTACTTAAAAATATTCTTTTTAGTAATCTCAACCATACATAAACTCCAATTGCCTTATTACTTTTATAATTAGGCAATTTTGATTTTCTTTGTAAGCCATAATCCTAGTCAATGAGCTTTGGCAAGCTATAAATCCTAATATGACTACCCACTCAATGAAAAAATTTGCATATAAATGCTTCTATAAGTCTTTTAGAAAAACTCAAGCTAATCTAACTTATAAATTGTGAGAAAAAGTCCAAAAACCACACTAATATCACTTGGCTGCCAACTTAAAAGCTGATGCAGATGTTCTAGTAGCAATTTCTCCTTTTTCAATTATTAATTTCAAATCAAAATTAATATATAGCTTGATTTTGAAGTCTTCTAAGACCATGCCAAATTTCACTATGATTTGACTAGTAGATCTTTAGATATCATAGAAATTCTATTCGATTCCAAACTGCCAGCTTTTGATACCTTCTTGTATCAAAATCCAGATATCTCTCAATTACATAATTAGATTAATATAAAATTTTATACACACTTAGCATGCCTAATTAATCAAGTACTTTCAAATTTTGAATCATAGATATGATAGTAATTGCATGAATTAGCTAAGAATACTAGTCCTATTTATATTGTATAAATTTTAAGTCATCGATACAAATCCTAAATTTAAACAATAATTACAAAGTCATTTCAAATCCTATAAAAATAAGCCTCATTTTTTTGATATAAGCTTAAAACTAACTCATGAACTCCAGTTGTTGATCTTCAAATGCATGCCTATTTTGTCCCAGGCAGCCATTTTAATGGCTAGAGATTTGATTTCAATCCTAACCCACAAATGGTCAACCTCCAAGTATCAATCAAAACTAATTCAAGAAATTTTAGGCCAATCCTATCATCAACTTAATCTTAATATCAACCATATTAATTATTTATCTCTTCTAACTTATTTTTGCCAATGTATGGCCTTCTTAAGGTACTAAAAGAAATTCTATAGTCTAAAAGATAAAATAATTAATCAATCTTTAATCTATTAGTTATTAAGATAAGAAAATAAAATAAGAAGCTCTTATAAAAGCCATGTTTAAATTTTTTGAATTACTATTGAATCAAGATGATTAAATATTAATTAGAAATTTATTTTTGATTATATTTTCATTATATAGTTGTATTACTAATGGCAAAAAAATTATCTAATCATCTTATTGGTAGTTGATGGTATACCTCAAATATTGCTCCAAAATTTGATTAAAATATTTTGTTTGTCTATCAATTTGAGGATGAAAGGTCAAAGATAATTTTATATCTACCTTTAAAATCTTAAAAAAGATTCTTCAAAATCTTGATATTAATTGAGTTCTTCTATCTAATATAATATCTTTAAATAATCCATGATAGCGATAGATGTTTTGAAGAAAAAATTTAGTTATTTTTTTTTTTCTTGTAATAGATTTTGTACATGATACAAAATGTGCTATCTTATTAAAACAATCTACTATTACAAATATGGAATCAAATGAACCTAAGAATAAAAGATCCTTAATAAATTCCATACAAATATAAGTCCATGGTTGTTTAGATATGGGTAATGGTTGAAAAAATCCATAAGATTAATAATGAGGAGTTTTTGACCTTGAATAAATGTTATATGGCTGAAAAAAGTCTTTGACTACCTTTTACATTTGCGGCCATCAATAATCTCTAGATATAAGCTCCAAAGTCTTGTTGTATCTAAAATATTTGGCTACTGAAAAGATATGACGTACTTCTCCTTTTAGAATATATACACATCCTTCAAAATAAAATAGGTTGTTCTTGAACTTGAACTTAGAAGCATCAAGAAACTTAGAAGAAGGATTCTTGATATCATGAATAAGAAGATCAAAAGACATACTTTATTAAATTTATTTGACAAATGTTGAATTAACAGTCAATATTAATTTTATTACTTAAAGATGAAAATACTTTGGCTTCAAAAGAATTATTCTTTGTTGATTAAAAGATAGGTTTCTTTCTTTTGGTGCAAGATAAGAATGTTTAGAAAGAGCATTTGATAAATCTTGTTGTTTTTTGGGTTGATAAGTAATCTTGAAATTAAATCTTGATAAAGACATGCTTTAATAGACTTGGCAACAATTCAAAATATATGTTGATATAAAATATTTAAAATTCTTGTGGTTTATATAAATAATAATTAGATTAGAAGCAACTTCTAGATAATAGCACAATTTTCAAAACAAATCTACAATTATAAGAAGTTTTTTGTTATGAATCTCATAGTTGATCTTAACTATTGAAAAAAAATTTAAATAAAAAGCTATTAGGTGAAGTTTATCATTTGTTCTCATTTATAACAATACTATACCAAAAACAAAGTTTGATGTATTTTTTTTATAAAAAATGACTTAAAAAAATCTATGTAATATAAGATTGGTGCAAAAATAATGGCTATCTTAAAAGCTTCAAATATTGCTTCTGCTTCTTGATTCTATCAAAGTTTATTTTTTCAAGTAAAATGAATAAATGGAGCTGCAACTTAAGACAAGCCATTGATGAAGATTTGATAGTAATTGACAAATCTCAAAAAGCATGGGACATCTCTTATTGTTTTTAAGATCTTATAATCTATAATAGTTTGAACTTTTTTAGGATCCATTATAAGTCCATCATTTGAAATGATGTATCCTAAAAAGTTGACTTGAATAGTATAAAATACATAATTTTCTATCTTTGCATAGAATCTTACATCTCTTAGTTTTTATAGCACACAAAAAATATGAAATTTATGTTCTTTTATATTTTTAGAATAGATTAAAATGTCATTTAAGTAACAGACAATAAAGTCATCTAAAAACTCTAAAAAGACATTATTCATTACATGTAAAAAAGTTGCTAGTGCATTTGTAAGTACAAAAGACATAATATTATATTCAAAATATCCATACCTAGTTTAAAATGTAGTCTTTCATTCAACTCTTTCTTTGATGCATATTAGATTATATGCTCATTGTATATATATATATATATATATATATATATATATATATATTAGTTTAATTCAATTAATCAAGAAGTCCAAATATCAAAGGTATTGGATACTTATTTTTTATGAAGATTTTATTGAATTCTTAATAATCAAAATACATTTGCAATAATCTAGTTTTTTTCTTTACAAATAAAATTAAAGCTCTTCCTAGAAATTTGGAATGGCATATAAAATTCTTGGCTAGATTTTCTTCAATATATTCTTTAAATTTAATTAACTCATTTTGTATTAAACTATTGATTGGTCCAAATGGCAGTTGAGATCCTTCTTGAATGTCAATTGAACAATCATAGGAATAATGTTTTGAAAGAATATTCATATTTTTTCTTCTCAAATACATCTTAAAAATCTTGATATTGGCTTAGAATGCTACTTGAAGTCTTTCTACCATTAGAAAAAGGTGTGGTATAAATGATGTAAGGTAATCCTTCTTTTGCAGTATGCAAGAAAGCTCTTGCATCTACAAATGTAAGTTTAGTTGTATTAGACTTATGACTTTTTACTTGATTAACTATATTCTTAGTTATACTTTTAAAAAAGTCAAGACTACAAGAAATTCAATCTATTTTAGGATTATATTTTTTTAACCAAAATAAAATTGAAAAGATTGGATTAAACAACGATTTAATGATATTAAATATTACAAAGCTATTATGACCATTAATTATTACTTGTATAAGAAGGATTTTATGAATAACATTTCTTAAAGACAATGGATGACTATCTATGACTTCTACGTAAATAAAGTTATTTTTCTTCACTAATAATATGCTATATTTTTTAACAAATTCTTTGTCTAAAAAATATGCTAAGGCTTGTGAATCTAACAAGATAGAAGCTCTGTAATGTTCAAGGTCCTAAAATAATATTTATTATAAAATAAGGAGAGGGTTCTGAGGAAAAAATATGACCTTCATTAGGTATTGTATAAGATTCTAGCTACATGGTTCTTATTATAGCTAGACAAAATTATTTTCCAACATATTATCTTTTTTGACAATTATACTCCTCATTTTGTAGCTGCATTGCTTCTTTCGACAATGTTAAACATTGTGTTTAGGTTCTTCAGAATACAAGCACAATCCTTCCGAACAGTAACGAATCTTTCTTGTTGAGTAAGATATTCAAAATATATTACATAAATTTACATATCTTCTACTTTCAAATGTATGTATTGAAGAGACATTGGTGTTGCCATTGAATTATAATAATGTTGAAGTCCACTTGTATGATTCTCAAATCAAAATTTAAAAAGTCAATTATTATATTTCACAGCAACATCAATTATTTAACTTAATGTTTGAAGATCAAGTCAATTGAGCATCAATTTCTTTATATTATATTATAATCTATAGAAAAATTTGCTAACAAGTGCGCCATCATCCTACTTGATATCAATTACAAGTTGTTAAAATTATGAAACATATAACGTTACTAATTGATTGCTTTATTATAAAATATAAATCTTATTGGTTGCAATACAAATTGCATTATGTTTTCTATACATAGATTAAAATTTTGCCAAAAAAACCTCCAAAATTTCAATATAGGATTTTATTGTTCAAAAAAAATAAAAATAAAAATAAAAAAATCATAATAATGTTGAACTCGAAAGAAATATATCAATGAATCTAATTTACAATCCTAGAATTGGATAGCTTTGGAGATGAAGTTCAATCACAAATTTTATATGATTGATAAAACTTCAAAATTTGGATCTTATACCATTAAATTTTTTAGACAATACAACCATTGGTTTGTAATATTTGAAGGATATTCTACTATAGAAGAAGGGACATGATTTGATGGAGATATTGAAGTAGCTCCAATCATTTCAATATCTTTATTTCTTGCTATTCTTGTTGCTTCTTATAGTGGTAAATTGAGTTGATTTATCATAAGCATTAACTCTTTTAATTGCTCTTGCATATGTACCATTGCATTCTTCATTTCAAGGAGCTCTACCATGATAACACTTAAAAAAAAAAAAAAAAAAAAAATGCTTAATATTGCTCAAGACAAATAAAAGAAAAGACTTTGAGATAAAGAAATATTAAAGATAATATCAATTTAGAAGAAAGTAATTTGTAACTTCTTATATGCTTATGTCTTATCAAAAAAAAGAGATAATTCAATTTTAATAAAAAAAAAAAAAAAAAACAAAAAAAAAAAACAAAACTCTGATATTATAAATGTATTCTTATCAATTTGTAAAGGAAAAGAATCCAATGAAAGTAAATAACCAAGTGAGACTTTTTTCAAAGAAGTATGATAAAATAGGAATAAAGAAACATGTATATTTAAAAGAAACTAGAATAGCTATTGCTAAAAGATAAAAAAATAAAAGACTCTTAAATCTAGACGAGAGTAAAAAAAGAATTTTTAAGAATAAAGAAGGCTTTATTCTTGCCTCTATATATACTATCTACTTAGAAGTTATGTGGCAATATTCAATAAGACCTCCAATATGTGTTGACTTTGCAAGCCACACGTCTTATCTTACAAGATAAGTTTCCTATATGTGCACCACATAATTAGCTTGTTCTACAAGCTACCTACACATGTAATACATAACTAACATGTTGACCAAGTTTCTAACCTAAAAGCCAACTATAAACATGTCTAAAGTCAAAACCATATCTATAAAATTTCTATGAAGCTATTTTAGAAGATATAATAAAATTAATCTATTTTTATTTACTTTTATCTATTTCTATTTAAATATATAGGTAATTATTAGAGTAAATATGTATGTCTATGATACCATGTTACTACATAATATCCACCTCCCTCCTCCCTCTCCTTTTGAATATATACATCTTCTAGCATATATCAATAATTCTTTAATATGTTAATATAGGATGTTCTTCATCTTGGTCAAATTTTTGGTCTTTAATCTATTCTTCCACTCTCATTTCAATGTTACTTAATAGATTTTGTTTTTTACCAAATTATGTACATAGACTTCTTTATTTAAATAATTTGATTCATTTTCTTCTTATAAATATCTTCAATTTCATTTCGTCAAGTTCTTGTAATATATATGTATCATTTTCATAGACCTCTATTACAACATATGGTCTAAAATAATACTTAAAAAATCTTTGTAATGTTCTATATTAATTATCTAAATTATTATTATAGACTAAGATCCAATTACTTTCTTCATTTTTTGTCAAAAAATTCTCACACCAAACTTTCAAATCATTTCTAAATTTTACATTTCAACTTCTTTATTTATAGTATTTTTTATTGCCTTTGTTCCTTGTATATTTGATATTATAGTATTTCCTATAGATTGTCTTTTTTTCTTTATTATATCAATAATTACTTCATGAAATTCACATTCAATAATCCTCAAAATTTCACCAATTGTAATTTCAACCTTTCATCCTAAAATTTTTTCTTCTAATATCTTCTTCAAATTTGTAGCAACCTCAATATGTCATGTCATAGTAGAGAGAATTTGCTTTAAGAAAGCATTGGACTTTTAGCTATTACTAAATGCTCAACTAAGTCTCTAGATTAAAAAAAAACCAAGACTATATATAAAATTATTGCTATAGGGACAATCACATCAATACATAAGCCTTAAGTACCAAAGATCACTAAAAATATGATAAAAATATTATAAAAAACTTGTATATCTTTAAAGTAATTTCTTCCCAAATTTCAATAGCTTATATCTTATGATTGGACTATCCAAGCAAATCCAAATTTTACATGCAATTTTGATGTACTTTTAACAACTATCACGACAAATTTCAACTACAAATTTGTTAAAAATCTTGAGATATTGCCAAAATTATAATAGAAGCTTCAAACCCTTGCTTATATACACCCATGTATAAATTTTTTTATATCTCACAAATTAAGTATTTAAATACCATAAAAAATTTATATATAGCTTTTTAGCTCAATAACACAAATTTTTAAAAATTTTAAGCCAAAAATTCATCTAAAAATTCAAGATATGGCTCCAACCATTACTATCAACAAAACAACTCATTTATCGCCTCTGAATTACATAAACTGTCTTCAATGCTCTAAAACTTCTTTATACAAACTCCAAATGCAAAAATTCCTTCACAAAAGATGTAGATCTTAAAATCATCCTTGTGGCCGCACCTCTTGATTTCCAAAATATATTATAAAACTCCTCGTATCCTCAAAATAGCAACTATATATCTTAAAAAGACACCTTAACTTCAAATAGCTATAATTTCATCATCCTAACTCCAAATCCTCTAAAATTTGTACACAAATTGTAGTCCAAACTCTAAATCTTACAATAAATGCTTCTAATTCTTAAATGTTCCTTTTGAAATTGCCAAAACCCTTGATATGGTCACAAATTGCATGCTGAATATCCATTGGACATAGCCTTCGACCAATAGGGATAAAGATCTTTACTTTATGCCTTCATCCGACCATGCCTTGATTTCATCCCTCTCCATAAGCCTCTTAGTAGTTTAGATTTTCATCTTAAGGCTTCTACCTTCTCTCAAAGCTCTATATTAAATATTTAAATCTTATATAATTTAAATACTATAATAAAAATAGATAAAATTTAAAATAAAGTTTCTTATATCTACTCTCTTTAAATTAATTTATTAACCATTCTAACACACATCAAGACTTATGAACATAAAATATATTTTAACTAATTTTTACATACTATAAGTATTTACACTATGACATTGATGTCATATTACGTATATTCTTACTTGAGAATGCAGTAGGCATCTAGTTATGGAAGGTAAGTAGGAATGCAATAATAATCCTATTAAGTCTAATATAATCTTAAATAAACCTTAAGTAAATCTTAGTAATCTTAATCAAATTTTAACTATTTTAAAATAAATTTAAAAGAAGTTATAAAAGAAATATAAATAAGAAAATTTATAATTGTAAACACATTTTATTTCTCAAAATCTAAACCAATTAAGAAAATTACTAAAATTAATGCCTAAAAATCTTTTCTTCTATTTGCTTTCAAATTTTATTATTTGATGTATCAAAAAATCTTAAAATTGCCATATATATGTAGTTTTATACCTCAAGTTCCAATTTCAATCCAGGTTGATAATTGGTCCTCTTCAAGTATCAATTTTTGATAATTTGAGGTAAGTTTTACTTCATTCTATTCTTAATTCTTTCTTTAACATGCCTATAATAATTTCTTATCTCATTTAATTTGATTTGGCTCATTTATACTTCTACAAAATAAATAGAAGTCACTTCTATAAAAATGTAGCATGAAGACTAAATCTTTTACTACCTTTTTATCTTTTATTCTTATTTTTTTACTACATCTTTTTTCTAGGTTCTTTTATAATAACATCCATATTTTTATTTTTTACTATACAGTCGTATTACCAAATGACATTGATTATAATTTATAAGCAAGAGCTTTTTTTTTTTCTCTTATAATTTCTCTTTCATTTATAGAAATATTCTTTATTTCCTTTTAATGCATAGAATTCTTTTTTTGTTATGATTTCTCTTGTCTTGTAGTTTTTTTTTATGGCCCTTCATTATTTTTATCCCTCCTCTATTGATGCTTCATGTTAAAAAATTAGAGATTACAAGATACCTTATCTGTTTGAAGATTCATATTTTTTAATATAAAATAATTCTAAAATAACAAGATTAGATGGAAATTTTATAATATTAAATATTATCAAACTTTCACAATATTTTACAATTCCTTCTATTAGTAGGATTTTATAAGTGATATCTCTAAAAGATCAATTTCTTTAATCCATAACTCTTACATGCACATATTTGATTTTTTATACTACCAATATCTTATAATATTTATCAAAAAAATTATTAATAAATTAAAAAAATATACTAGAATCCAACAAAATATATGTATAAATTTTTATAAAATTTTTATACTTATATTTTTAAATTATATTTCAAATAAATTTGTATTAAAAAAATAAGAAAAAAATTCAAAGTTATATGGAACCTTTAAAAGATGATATAATATAAGAATATAGTTACAATGCTCATAATATTGATGGAAAAACTTATTTACTAATATTATATATATATACATATACTTTTTTTATAATTTTTTTCTTTTTATAATAATATTAAGCAATACTTTTTATTTTCTTCAATATAATTACAATCTCTCTTGTAAAAATCAAGTTTACTCTTCTGATGTAAGAGATTTGAAGTGTATAATATCACTTTACATATATTCTATATTTGATTGTATTTCTTAATTATTAGAAGTATATGTAGTTAAAGTAATAAAGCAATGAGGTATGTAAGTACAACCAATAGTGAATTGGCTTATTTAGTTCAACCTTTTATTGTTGTCATCATCCTCGCTTACTTATAGTGATAACTTATTTAATTGTGACTTTTGTATATAGCTTTGATTTCTCTTGTTATTCTCTCACATTACTTAGAATTAGATCTTAAAACATTAAAAAAAGATAGACCTTAATATTAAAGCTCTATAGGAGCAAAGATCTTAAGTTTTGATATTAAAACAAAAAGGCATTCCATTTAATAGAGGTGGTATATTGCCTTCAAAGTTTTGGTAGTTCTATTGTGGAAGACTCTTCCTTGTTGCTCACAACTTGAATTGCAATGCAAATTATATTTCAAAAGAGCTTGTAAAGTTTAACTATAAAAGAATCAAGAAACATTGATTTAAATATTTAAACAAGATAGTGGCGCTTGTTTTTGTAGAAAGATTCTATTGCCTCTATTGACTTAAAGTTGTTGATTGAGAATAGAACTTTGAAAAGACAAATTAAGAGACATGAGGTGAGTTAGGAGCTCTTCCTTTAGAAGAATGTGCCATTTAAAGTTAAGTTTTGAATAAGCTCAAGTTCACTAAAAGATAATTTAGGACAAGAAAGTGCCATCTTGTTTTATAGATGAGAATAAATTGCTTTTATTGCTCTAATAGTTCTACTTTAAAAGGCTATTCTTTATTATTCATAATTTGGATTGCAAAAATAAATTATTTTATTCAAGAACCTGTAAAATCTAATTTTAAGAGATAAATTGACTTTAAATCTGCAATAATGGGGTGACATATGTTTTTGTATAAGGAAGTTTGTTGCCTTGCCAAATTTAAGCATCAGTTTTCAGGGGCGAAATTAGAAACATTAAGATAAATTTGAAGTAAAAAATTAGAAGGTTGATGCAACTTAAAGTTATGCTTTCAATAAAACCAACTTAATTTCATTTAAAGTTTTGTATCAATTGTTAGATGTGATTCTATGAACAAGAATACAACCATATGATTTCAAGGTGCCAATCTTCTTTCTCTTTGATGATTTTTAACATATATAATTTAAATAAAATATTTCAATATATATTTTTATATTATTTAATTAAGTTAATATTTTCCAATTATTATACAACATTTTAATGTAGATGATATAATTGACATTATTTATATCCTCTAACTAGAAATAAAATATACTTTGATATTACATACTATCTTTGCATATTTACAACATTTTTTTTCTTTTAAATAAATAAATGTTAATGCACATAATATTGTATATTTTTAAAATCTTTTTATGAACCTTTTTTAATCCAATATAGTTGTAAAGAGCAAAAACATCTTACTTGCCAAAACAAACATCGTAACAAAATACAATTCCAACTTTGATAAAATATTATTTAAATATTTTAAATAAATATTACATAGAATTGATACTAATCTTGAAGATATAATTATATCAATCAAATTTTCTTGACTATCAATTGTCGAGACACGGTAAGTTGGTAGTAAGATTTTATGAAGGGTCTAGAAGACACCCAACGGAATTAACACCTTGAGGGTAGCGAGGGATGATTGGAACATTCACTGATAAGTAACAGATTGGCACAAAATTCCAAACCATCCACCGAAGAGTTTCCAAGAATTTTGAATCTTGTCTTCTAACTGATCTATGCTGCTGTGTTAGTCACTGTTTTGCGGTGAATCACATGGTTCCACCATTGAAATTATCTACTGAAATATTCCCTTCTTCCCGATTCTCGATCCTTGCGTTTGTCACTCTCTCTCCACCGAGCTCTTCATTCCTGGCTCTCGCTTCTTCTTCTTCTTCTTCTTCTTCTTCTTTCCACGCCCTTCCTGCCTCCGAATTGTCCTTTTTGGAGCGACTCCCACTGTGGCTGCATGCTTGGGCCAGGAGGACCACACGCGACCAGGCAATTTCGTGTTTGAGCCGCTTCATCCTGATGATTCCATGTTGTGTGTGTGTGGATATTGACTTGTTGTCCGGGCAGAATCTACTGATCGCAGAGTGTGGTTTATCAGCCAAGTAGTGTACTACTGCGAATAGCGACAGCTCAAGCGTATGTTAGCTCATTTGTGGTTATCCATGGTATGAATCGTCGTGCACGTGAGAATCGATCCGAGAAGTACTTTTAGGAAATGAGTTCAACGCAGATGCAACTGGCCTTCCACAACCCGAAGAAGAAGGTACTAGAAGTCTTAATTCGATGTTGCGAAAGGTCGTCATTCATGTGTCTAGTGGAGAGGCTGAGACTGCCGAATCAAGTTGGATTTATGATGTTTTTATGATCTAAAATCAAATTATTAAGCTGCTATGTCTCAAAGTATGAATCTTTCCAACTGTAACCATGCGTTTCGTCATCATAAACAAGGTTTAAGTCATGTTTAAGGTGTTACGATATTGGAATCGCAATGCAGCTTCAGACCGAGATGAAAGCCGGAAAATTGATTACATTAGTTTGCTTGTCTTCCTTTTGATGTGAAATCATGTCCCGAAATCTACAGGACACGTTCTGAGAAGCAGATTCAACTAATCATTGAACTTCTGCCGCATACATACATATGGGTAGAAGACGAGCGTTTAACTAAATTTATTGTAGATCTTGGAGGATTCTTCTTTCCTCCTTCACTATACCGTCACTGTTTGAGAATTAAGACAAATTAGCTTGATTTTGCACCACTCCGATCATTGATACTCATTGTAGCTAAGAATGTTATTTTAGAGGTGCAAAGGAATGCAGTCTTGGACCAGCCTAACTCTCACATGCGTTGGTCGTACCCTAAACCTGTTTTCAGAAGGTCAAAAGTGTAAAGAGGGGTACTGATTGCTCTCATCCAAAGAGGCTCTTCTCACAAACTCTGTGTTTCGAAAGGTGCGAACGCTGAAAAGCAAACAGACTTTATGACCTAGTGGGTACCAGCACAAACCTTGACACTGATCTAAACCTAAGCCAGGGAGTTTTGCCTAGAAGCCGCAGATGGGTCCTGAAGCTACTCTGCGGAGGTGCACTGACAGTGCAAAAAGCTTCAATATTGACATACATGGCACCCGTAACGAAGAAGAAAAAGAACAAGGAGCAGTAAGAGCATGTTGAACGAGAGATCTATTTACAGTTTAAAGAATATTCCCATTCGTTCGAGATAAAGGGTCCTCAGTCTCTGCAAGACATGCACTGCTCGTTGGTTGATGCAAGTGTCGTGATCCGCCAGTGCTTGCTTCAGTTTAAACGCCTCTTCATACTGAGAAGCTTCAGAACAAGGCTTCGAAGTCAGTTGCAAGTCGTTGAATAACTTCTATCACTACTATTTCACCTCCACAGTACAATGTATTGAATTGATCGGAATGTAACAAAACGAAAAGGAGAAACGAAAAAATGATCACGATGGGCAAACTCCGACCTGCTCTGACTCCACGGCAGATTTTAGGGCTGCTTGCAATCGTGCTTGATTCCCAACAATGACGTGCATGCTCTTAGACAGCCCAGCCAACCACTCAACATCGCCGTCTTGGTCGCGTGCTGCATGAGTAATCCACCTTCATAAGTGGAGTATGTAACAGATGAAAGTGACAAGGATCCTTCAAAGCAACGTTAATCCACAGACAAGCCAGAACAGACGGAAGAGATTGAAAGTCTCCAGATGCAGAAAATAAAAGCAAGACCTGTAAAGTGTACGCAGACTGAAAGTTACAAAAGCAGAAAGAGCAAGAGTGTTGAGTCTGCACATTTCGATTACAAACCGCGACGGACGTACTCACCTAAAGGATTGATAAGCATGCGATCAATAAAGTCTTTGTTGGCTGATAACAATGCCTCCAACATCACGAAGAATGGCTGTCGGTACCGCAAAGCTACTGCAATCGCCTGAGACAACCTTAAAGCCAAAGTCAGTACTGATATCCAACCTAGTAGTTGATGGAAATCACAACATATGAAAAGTAAGCACGGCCTGCAAAAGAAGAATAACCTGCAACTCAAAGATTTGCAAAAAGTCAATATGAAGAAGGTTTTAGTAGGCAAGACCATCACCTGCGGAAATGTGGAAGCCACTACAGACCTCACCCCCGTTCTCTCATCCAAAACTACGAAGTCACCACCTCTTTTAACACTAGTGAAGGAGTTGACATATATTCTCTGCAAATCAAGATCGCTCAAGTTGCCCAGGTCCTCAAGCGCTGCGTTCACAGCAATGACCGTGAACTATGTGAGACCAGCGAATGCATGATATGAAAAATTCATGATCAGAACTGATCACAGCCTCTTCAAAACAAACCTCACAAGAACTAAACGCATTCTCATACGAATGTGTACCATGAGGAAGCCCCCCCTTCTCGACAGCAGCCCTGATGGGTGACGCAGCAAGGGCATTAAGAAAGAGAGGAAACTCCAAGTTCTGAACAGAGGAGCAACCCTTGGTGATTGGAACACACGTTAAGCCTATGATACAACCTGCAATAGAGGGATGCCAGTTAGTGCTCTGTATGCTCATTGTCAACACCTTGAGCTACAGGATACTGCAAAAAGAAAAGTACAAACTAGGAAAGCTCAAATCACGGAAGTCGAGTGCCGTGATCACTCGCCACACACAAAGTCACAATGCCAAGAAGGTTGAATAGGGTTGGTGACATTGCGGTCTCCCAGTGAAGACTGCGCTAACAGCTGAAGTATTTCTACTGAGAGATGTATTCAGGAATCGGATATTGGTGTAAGACTTGGAACAATTGCACCGGGTTAAAAAAAAGAAAATAAAAGAAAATAAAAAAAACATGACGATTAAGTCAATCCATAGATGCCTCAAAGTTACTGACCACAACCAAAGAAAACCCTCACAACAAAATTGAGGATTCCCACCGTCCATTCCTCCAGCAATCTGACAACGAATAACCTAGTGAGGAGAGAATGCCATCAAACCTCGGAACGAAATAAGAAACCTACTTACCATTATCCACATTGTGCATGGACGAAGCCACGACGTGCAGGTATCTGCTGCCGTCCTCGGCCAATTCAAGACACGAGGCCAACCCCAACTCCGCATCATCCACGCCCTCCCCAGCTCGGACCTCGTGCTTACCTTCACTTCCAACGTTGGCACGCACAGCTGCTCTCCTATACTGGCTGGAAACTGAGTTGCACCGGCCATCGTTGAAAATTCCGACATCTCTCTGTCCCAATCTGAATGCACTGATAGCGGCATTTGTTGTCTGTTGCACAACAGACCAATGCCCATGAAGAAGAGCGCCGGCTGAGGGCGGGGGGGCTGCAACTGAGACAAGAAGAGCCTCTACCGCCATGGCTGGAGTTGAACTGTAAGCGGACTTCAGCTGAGAGCCCATCTCGCGAGTCGCGACTCCTTGTTCAGAGACTCATCCACAATCCACAGTAAATAATTTTTAATTTTTTACCCTCGTGTGAAATTTTTATTTTTTTGCATTTTCTTATCCAAACTTTGATTCTGGTTCTTAGTTCGAAGCCAAAGAGAACAGTGCACGACCAACTCTCAAAGAAGTACATCACTCGGAGTAAAATTATCAGTAGAATTTTCTATCTCTTTGTTGTTGTCGACGAGACGCCACTCAATGAGAAAACTGTTGTCCTCCGCGACCTGCGTTTGAAGATTGGGCTTTCCCTCTCTCCACTCGAATTGTACACGACCCTTACCCTGTGCGAAACTCCACCAAGATCCAACCGACGCCCTAGTCCAATAGAAACCACCATTACACGATAGATGCTTCATCCCGCTCGTGACCCGATGCACTCCTGCCCCAAGTAGATTTCTAGCGCGGAGAACAAACCTGGGCCCTCCAACGAGGCATCAGAATGGGCAGAGAGCGGAAAGAGGGGTGTCACTCTGTGGGGGCACCCAGAGGGGGGCCGATTCATGACAATTCGTTGAGCTCCCTCTCCTCTACACCAAACCCGGTACAGACCGTCTCTGCTGAATCGCCAAGTGTATGGTGCTGCACGCTATCACTGCTGGCCATCCATCACAGAAAAAGAAAAAGAAACTAAAAGCAGCCTGGGTCCTTCGGCATCTGCCTGCGGCGTGGCGGAAACACATGTGGGTGAAATTCGTGACAAATGGGTGAAAATTTTGATGCGAAAGCAGCAAAAGGGTGGCGTGTCGGAGCAGGATTGAGGTTTGAGAGGGGGAGCTGGGTAGGGGGAATGGTGGGGGGTGACGGCAGTGAGTGGGCAGCAGCAGTGACGGAGCGAGGCATAATTCCATGGCCAGGCCTCGTTCGATGGCCATGGCCATGCATTTCACCTCTCGCAGATGCAACTAGTCGTGAGAATTTGCGAGAAGCGCGGCGTCGCGGCGCCCGAGGAACGGAGCTTTTGTAGCTTTCCATGCTTTGACTTTCTGACTCTCGGGACCCATTCTTCTCGTGACCCGATGCACTCCTGCCCCAAGTGGACCTCAACAATTCATCCATCCAATATTCATCATTTCGTCTGCTACGTTCATCCATTTATTCATCCATCCTTCCCCAGTTGCTCTCCTTCATCCATTCTCGTGCTTCACTCTCCTTTACTTCGTTCATTCATCCTTGCGCACTGCAGACCTCGACTTCATTCATCCTTTTCTTCATTCAAATCACTGATATTATTTGAGTGTGTGTAGACACTCATATTTACATACAAAATACAAAAATAAAAATACAAAAATATTTATTCTTGAGACATGTTCAGTCCTCTTTAAATTATAGGTTTTTCTTGAAAAAATGCTAATTTTCCTAGAATAAGCTTAACAAGATGCCTTAAAATAAGGGCACAATAATATTCCTTTGGGGGGAGAGGTGCCACATAAAGTGATTTGTGCAAAGGAATATTAATCGGTAGTCATGTTGGGATATGCATGTCAAATTCACCATTGGTAAAGGACTTGTAAATCCCTTGGAAATCCTCTATGGAGATGAAGTTCAACCTTGTGCCGAATCCACAAGATGATAACATTGATCTAATACTATCAGCATAGTGTTTGTTCTATGAGAAGCTTGGCCACAAAGAGGTTGATCTCACAAGGCCTAAGAAGAGGTGGACGATGAATGAGAAAACATTTTCAACTCTTTTTTACGTAGATAACATCACAACTTCATATGAAGTTGCAACAATCCAAAGCATAGACTGAGTATACTACTTTCCTACATATATTAAAGAAGTAATTCTTTGACCACGTGAATTTCAAAAACAATCTTGCAGCTTATTTTGAGATTGAGATGGCAGTCATATTTGTAATCAATCGAGATATTGTGGATGTGGTTATTCGTAACATGTTATTCAATATGAATGATAAGGATTTTGTGCCGACTTATGAATAGGCATTGTCAATTTTTAAGTTGTTTGAAGATGCAAACAATGACCAAGTTAAGCTCAATAGATAGCAAGATTTGAACGGGAAAGCATAGAAGGCAGAAATTATTTTTTGTGATTGTTTCATCTTATGATTGGCTTTATCTCATGTAGAGCCTTGTTCCAAATAGTAGCATACCTTGTGGATGTCATGAAGACCATGTCACACATGGGCTCCTTCAGTAGGTATAATAATGATCATGTAGCTTTATTTGTGAAGATGATTTGTATTGTGAGCTTACAAAAAATTACCGAACTCCTCCATATACAATGAGAATTTTCGCTTGCTCTTGATATTGGCTCAAAGCAAGGTACCTCTGACCTTAACTTCCCAATTTAATTCGAGCATTAATTAAAGTTGCACAACCTCCACCTTCTTATCATTCTACTTTTCAATCACAAGACAATTAAAGTAATCTTCTCTACAAGTTCAAAACTTTTAGATGTCATTCCATATTGGAGGATATAACTAATTGGAATTAGCATGGATGGCAAGTGGATGATAATTAGGCAAATTTTTTGCAATGCAAAAAAGATCGTCGAGGCAATTGGTGATTGAGTTATACAAGTGTAGTGTATTATGTACCAACTTAATCATGTAGTCTAAGCCAAATACGTCAAGCTATATGACAATTAATTTGTCAACATCTTGATAAATTTTGTCTCTCACCTTCGTTAGTAGTATAACTTCATCAAGAGGATGGTTTGTATATGCTCAAAATTTGTGGACATATGGTGGTCGTCCATGAAAAAATTGAAATAAGGGCAAGTAATGATCTATGAGTACCTCACCTAGAAGCTACTCACATGTATTCTTCCTTCTTCTTCGTGGGTGGTATTGCTTGCACTTAACAATGTTGCAAAGATACTCTCCACTGTTGTGACATGCTTGCAAGGACTAAGCATTCTTTCAAATCAAAAGAAAGTCCAACTTGAAGGCTTGATTTAGTCCTTGGTGGATTTGTGCAAAGTGCAAAGTTTGCACAATGTTGACACTTTGGTCATATCTTATGGCATCTCAAATTTGGTCATCTATGGATCTTGGTATGTAGCTCACACTAGTGCAGAGGCTTTTGTTCAAGATCAAGGCATCTTTGTGATGATCCTATGGATGTCTCTATTATGCATTTCTATTTGTCAATACAAACTATGATTAGAATCGATTGGACGGGATGTTCAATATATTGAAGATATTAAGAATGACCATTAAACTATGGTATACACCTACCGTGAGAAGATGACCTTCAAGGACGTCGTTGACAAGTGCTTCAATTTGCAAGTAGAATTTAATGTCATATAGACTTATTGTGATGGCTGATTACCACAACTTCAAAAATTTTGTGACAAGCTTGCCTCTATTTTTTCTAATATAAATACTATTGAATCCAACTTCTTCGTGATCAAGTGAGAGAAGGATGAGTATCAATAATACCTCATGGACTTCTCGCTCAAGAGTATCCAACATTCTAAACAATTTGACATAGTTTGTTGAATTTTGTTGAAGATGGATGTTTTTAGATAGCTATGTAAATAGATTTCATTCATTCTTAATTAACCTAAAATAAAACTTAGCCATGATCCTAAAATAAGCTAAATTAGGTATTTCAAAGAAAGTCCTAATTTAAAGAAGCCATGACAGGCTTGAACTTCATTACACATGTCAATAGAACCAAATGAACAAATGAGCAATAAAATGAAAGAACTCTATCACTTTCACTGGCCACAATGATAATCAACTGGAGCAGCAACTAGAGTTAAAGAAGACATCTCTAAAACAAGATACTATCAAACAAAGTTTAACACACAAAAAAAAAATGCTTCTGTAAGAATTTCAATTATAGAATTTACATGCAGTTCACAATTAGCATCTCCAAGGATAAGAATAAAGTCAAATCATAAAAATATGAAAAAACTTAAAATAAAATAATATAAAAAAAAACTGCAACAAATAATGACCCAACTGAAGTTCTCAAATCACTGTTTCTTATGTTCAACAACACAAATATCCACAACAAGTACAGAAATTGAGACATGAGAAAGTGGGTCCCCTGATGGCATCCAATGCTGCATTCACTATGTATAATACACCAAAGAATGATGAATGAATGTATGGTACATTGCATTGTCACTCACTCACTTCACTTACATTTGTGGGGGGAGGATCATAATATCTCCTTATGGAACAACTGTGTTGTTGGTGTCACTCATCATGCATTCCTCCATGATTTGATTGCATTGGTCACATTCAAGCATAATGCTTGCACACGGAAATTGACCTTAAATCCCCCCTTATTTTCATTTGCTTGGGAACTCAATAAGGAAAAAGATGAACTTGGAAAGAAGCAAAAGCTGCATCCCCTCCATGGTGTGTGGAGCACCAGAACAATAAAAGAAGAGGGGGCAGGAGTTGCACGCATTGCAGCTTGTCTGTGGAGCAGGCGGCGGCGGCGGCGACGGCTTGCGGTATTTGGGTTCGAAAAGAATCATGGGACCGCAGCCGCGTCATGGAAAAAGGCACCACCTGCTCAGATCGGTCCCACGGCTGCTGCTGCTGCGGCTGCTTCTACAACAGCACTGCGTAGAAGAGTGTGCGAGAGTGTGCAGTTGGAAAGTGTGAGTTGGGTGGATACGGAGAACCGTGATGCTGAGCAGGCAAGGGAAAGGGAAGGAGAGAATGAGAAAAAGGGGAAACTGGAACTCGGTTGTGTGACCGTCGGTGCACTGGTTGCGATGAACGGGAGAGAGCTGTACCTAACGTGGAGTTAACGTGCATTGGGAATGGCGATGCTGTAATGAATGAAATGGGTGATTGCGTTGAGATGGCTGTGTGTGTGCGCGCGTTTTGTGGCCCCCACTTGGAGGATAAAATGAGAATTCTGAAGGGCTAAGTGGACATCGCACAGAAAAAGGGGCAAAACTGGGAGGGGAGGGGGAGAGATACTGGTGAGTTGGAGGAGCGGCTTCTCGCTGAAGGGCTCTATCGCGGGTGAAAAAACAAATGGAAGTGACACTGGCCGCCGTGCGATGAAGCCTCGAGCGCTGCTGCTGCCGATCTAGTGGGGTCCGGATCTCGGACGCCGGTTATCGTGTGGGGGAGGCTTGAAAGTGGAGCATGCTCCTGACGAAGAAGGCGGCAGCCGCAGCAAAGATCGCTCATTGATTTCACTACGTTGTAGAGGGGGAGGCATTAACCACGACGAGCAACACGTAGAATCCTGAAGCAACTGTGTCTCGTTTCCTCGGTTTTCACACGGCCACCGTCAGATTGTCCCCGGCAGCTTCACACCCGTGGCCTGTGCCGGAAATTTGCAAGCATTTGTGGGCGTGGGACGTGCAAATTGCGAGCTGTCTGGGCGCCGCCAAGAGAGACCTGTGGGTGCATGTTAAGGGCTGTGCGAGGGTAGGCAGGCAGATGGTTGATGTCGCGAGGTAGGTGAGGGTGAGAGATTGTGGGTGTAAGGTGGAGGAATGGCACTGTGACACACGGCTGATTTTTGAAGAAACGAGCTCCGGGTGAAAAATGAAAATGAGTTGCGGTGCAGGATGTGGAAGCGTTCGTCAGACAGCATGAGAAGATTTGTGTGCCCAGGTAGGTGGCTGCAGTCTCAAAGTTTCGATGTTCCTGTCCTTTACTTGTCGCTATCGTCGTGCCCGTTGTAACGCTGTAAGAAGGTCGAACGGTAGTTTTCTCTTCAGAATGTTCTGGGCGCGGACGTGTTTTGGATGAACTGTTGTCAGACGCCAGCACCATTACGCTGGAAGAGAATCGTAGTTTCTGGAGTATTTGCGCCTTCTCCTACGAATGCTGGCATTAATCATGTTTGGTACTCGTTCTCGAATTTTGTCTTCGTGCTGTCTAGCCTGCTCCCCTCCTGCCGTTCAGTCAGTCGAGCGCTTTTTTGGGTTCTTGTTTGTTGAGGATGGAATGTGAGACTTCTTGCCAAGGTAGCTGTTGTAGAGAGGTGGTTGCAGGCTCATACAATTCTCGACGCGGCCTTTGTGCAACTAGATCGTGCCTTGTATCAATTGTTTGATTCGGGCGCTGGTCGTGGGTCGTCGATGCTTCTCTTCTGCTTTGGGGATGACAAGTGAATCGGCAGAATCTTGAACCGCTTTGCTTCTCCTGCTTCGCGAAGGCTATTTGTTGTGAAAACCACTTAGCTATTTCTATTGTTTGTGCAGACTCTTTTTATTGTATGTTAGGGAAGGAAAGATATCGCGAAACCAGCGCAAGACTGAGAAGGGTGAAAGTTAGATAGGTTACTTACGTACAAGCAAACATGACTACCGCGACACCAAGTATCCCGGCTACGAACGTGGAGCGCACGCGGGTCGGCAAATATGATCTCGGCAAGACCCTGGGAGAGGGCACATTTGCCAAAGTCAAGGTGGCTAAGCACATCGACACTGGCCATACTGTTGCCATAAAGATTTTGGACAAGGACAAGATTCTCAAGCATAAGATGGTTGAGCAGATCAAAAGAGAAATATCTACCATGAAGCTAGTGAAGCACCCTTACGTCGTCCAGCTGTTGGAAGTAAGTATGAATTTTAATTAGATCGTGCTCTTCATTCAACGTTCACATTTTTGAAATACCTCCTGCCCACCTCTAGTCGCTTTGCTAATCGGCAATTATACATATTAGGGTTTAATGATTGGAGCTCTCCATGACAGGTTATGGCCAGCAGGACAAAAATCTATATTGTGCTGGAGTATGTTACAGGTGGCGAACTTTTCAACAAGATTGTAAGTTGCTCTACGAAAACGTTGCTTAGATGAGTTTCCTGTGCGTCATTGAGATTAGTGTTGACTTTGATCTTGAGCAAAGATTGATTTTTTGGGCGACTTATTGATTTCTTTCTTACCCATCACGAAGCATTTGTCTGTGCTTTGTCTTTTTGGCTGATAGTTTACATTTTTGGGCCGTTTCAGGCTCAACAAGGAAGGCTGTCAGAGGACGACGCAAGGAAATACTTTCAGCAGCTCATTGATGCAGTTGATTATTGCCACAGCCGGCAAGTTTTTCATAGAGATTTGAAGGTAAGCATACGAGGAGTTCATTTCTTCATATGAATTATTGCATGATGATGGCACTCTTGCGTCTGGTTTCTGTTGACTGATAGTTTTCTTAAACAGAACGAGAAAATAACGGAAGGGAGAACGGAAGATGAACAATCTGTCCCTTTTATTGCTTTTTTAACCTAATAATTTCATTTGGATTGTTCACAGCCAGAGAATCTCCTTCTGGATGCGAAGGGGAGCTTGAAAATTTCGGACTTTGGTTTGAGTGCGCTACCGCAGCAATTTAGGGCTGATGGATTATTACACACAACTTGCGGAACACCCAATTATGTGGCTCCTGAGGTGATTATGGATAAGGGATATTCGGGCGCTACTGCTGATTTGTGGTCTTGCGGTGTCATCTTATACGTGCTGATGGCTGGGTACTTGCCTTTTGAGGAGCCCACTATTATGGCTTTGTACAAGAAGGTGTGCTTCCACTTTTGATTTTGTGGTTTAATGTCAGAATGTTATGGAGTACATACATGGGAAACTTTGCTTCTTTTTAATTTTCATTAATTAATTTATTTATCATACTTATTTTTTGGGGTTGGTCTTTCATGCCGTCCTGAATATTGTTCGTGTATGTATGCAGATATATCGGGCTCAATTCTCATGGCCTCCCTGGTTCCCGTCAGGTGCCCGGAAATTAATTTCAAAGATATTGGATCCCAACCCTAGAACTGTAAGTGACAGGATTAAAAAAATACAGTTGTGTTTTTCTTCCGACCTTAGTGCTTCATACCATAGTCTTTGGAGATTTTTCATCTACAGATGTGTTGAACCTTATCTGTCTCTGAATGTGGTTGCAGCGCATCTCAGCAGCTGAAATTTATAAAAATGATTGGTTCAAGAAGGGATACACTCCAGCTCAGTTTGACCGAGAAGCTGATGTCAACCTTGATGATGTGAATGCTATCTTCAGCGGTTCACAAGTATGAGGACATATCATTTGTATGCTCTGCTAGTGAAAGAAATTGGCTTCTAGTGAACTTGTCAATTATGTATTCCGTAATCCTCTGCCCCTTGGAAAGTCTCTAGTTTGAACCGATCGAAAGAAGCACTGTTGGTGTTAGCAGAAGTGATGTTTCCCTTCTAATGTACTCTGTACTGCATTTGAACTTCAGGAACATATAGTTGTAGAAAGGAAGGAATCAAAACCGGTTACTATGAACGCTTTTGAGCTCATCTCTTTGTCTTCGGGCCTCAATCTTTCTAGTTTGTTTGAGACAAAAGAGGTAACAACTTTTAGTGCAGAATTGATTATTCGTTGAATTGGGCACTTTCAATTCATGCTGGCAGGGATTACCAATGACGGGTATACTCTGATTGTAGTTGGGTTTAAATTTATTTTGCGGTGACCAGTTTCTACGCTGATTACTTGGGTTTATAGCAGTTGTTTTTTCTGGCGACGTGGTGTAATCCTTATTTAAGCTTGTTTGGTGGCCTTGTTTCACAGATTCCTGAAAAGGAGGACACGCGGTTTACAAGCAAGAAATCTGCCAAAGAGATCATCAGTTCAATCGAGGAAGCTGCGAAGCCCTTGGGCTTTAATGTTCAGAAGCGAGATTATAAGATGAAGTTACAAGGAGACAAGCTGGGCAGGAAGGGACATCTTTCAGTCTCAACCGAGGTGTTCGAGGTGGCGCCTTCTCTTTACATGGTTGAGTTACAGAAGAACAGTGGTGATACATTGGAGTATAACCATGTAAGATTCCATGTAGTGCACTTTCTGTGCTTTGATCAGCAAATTGCTCGATGCATGTGCTAGTTGTAGAATCTCTGAGATCACAGCTTTCTTAATTATGCATGGTTCTCAAAACGTTAGCCTCTTGTGAGCAGTATTGCAAGTTATTTTTGATCATCTCTCAGTTTACGTCACCACTGCTGATCACTTTTTTGTTATCTTACTCTTGCAGTTTTACAAGAATCTTTCCAAGGGCCTAAAAGACATAGTGTGGAAAGCAGACCCTCTTCCTGCATGTGAACAAAAGTAGACGCTTCCGCTACGGCTTCAAAATAAGCCCGTGCCGTGAAGTACCCACATCTCCTCACTTGGCATCTCAGTGCATCTCCGCCGATGTGGCAACTGGATCATACAGCTCTGTTGGACTTCGTGCACTCTTTAAACTTCTCAATTGGTAAATACCACTCGAAGTGTTGAGTCTGTCTTGTACATATATATGATCGAATGATTCAGAAAAAGCTTTGCTCAGCTAGGCTACAAGTTCAATGTAGAGATGTAAGCTGAAGATTACTCAGAGTAAGTCCTGGAAAGGAGAAGGTGGTAAACGATTCTTAGTTTTCAGGACCCATGGTAGGCAGAATTCTCAGATGGTTAGGCTGATTTTTTCTCTGAGTCTTTTGAAGTAGGTTAGATGTCCTTAAAGATGTGGTAACAATGTAATCTCAATCCTTTGACCCTGTAACCTATTATTTTTGGAAGGGCAATTCATTTTATTTCATCCAAGTTCGCCTCATTTAATTAAGTTATATCTGATTTCATCTGAAGCTATTCAGAGTAGGCATGCTACTCTGAATGGGAATGCTACTCCTTTGCAAAAAACTTTAAACACCCATGTACTTTAAAAAAGTGAATTTCTTATCCTCAGACATGTAGTCTCTTAAACTTCATTGCCCATTCAACTAGCCTCATGGTGTACGAAAGACGATGATGTGGTAGAATGTGCAGGAACTTGCTGATCTCTAAATATCTGTATTTCAGTTTTTTATTTGCAATGAACTATATTACCTCACGAATACCAAAATCAACACTACAAAGACTAGTCTTTTTTGTGTAGTTCTTCAATAGTGTTTTGCAAATATTAATTATGAATACATGAACGAGAAATTATGACAAACAACTTATTCATGTTTGTCTCTACAACTTTTTAATTGCTGGTTGCTTTCAACGTAAACTTTTAGAGCAATAAGTTGTAACAAAATTGTTTACTTAAAACAACTTTTTATGTAAATTTGTGTCGGTATTAGAATTGACATTATGCGAATAAATTTCCGAGTAAACTATGATTATTAGCAAAAGGTTAATGTATATCACAAGAATCATTTAAAATTTACACTCTAAAATCAAAAACATCAATACCCTGAAGACAGATACAATAATTCTAAAAACTATTATTATTGTTATTGTGTTATAGTAAAGTATTTTAAAATACTCATTGAATATACGTTGAAAATACATTAAAGGCAATAAAAATATCATTATTTGATGTAGATTCAAAAAATTGAAAGTTGTACAATTATGATTAAAGGAATTATTTTCTTATTGTAAATAACATTATTAATTTTCGGATTAATTAAAAAAGCTATTCCGCAAATCAATTTAAAAAGAATCTTAGTTTTGATTATTTATTTTACTGAGATAAAATTGGTCCTCAATCTTAGATTTAATTAGAATTCATGTTTTTGATATCCATACTGACAAGGAGAATAATATACTTATTCTAGTGTGATTTATTTGAACTTGAAGAATTATTTGTATTGCACTACTCACAATACAAATTCTAAATACGTACAATACGGGCATTTAGTATAACATTTAATTATGATATTTTCATTCTTACGTCTGATTTGTTGTCACAACTCTTTAAAAAAAATATTTCATGTTTTTTATAATTTAATATTTACATCTTTAAAACTAGAACATTAACTTCATTTTTATGGATAAGAGTTCCAAATAAAATCTTTAAAATCATGTTATTTTTTAAATTGTGTTTTTTAAGTCATACAAATTATATCGTATTTGATATGAAAGACAAACAACAAACATATAAACAGAGGACATAAACAAGTCCTTTTCTTGGTCAGAATTTATATTTTATATTTTATCTTGATAAAGTAAAATATAAAATTGGATTTAGAAGAGATTTTTGCAAAAAAATTTGAACAATAATTAAAGCTCATGTCGAGTAAATAGAATATCTACCATAAGTGGGACATCAACAAGAACTATTTAAATATAAAAGACTTAAACAATGGAGCAATAAACGTTTTTTTTTTTTTTTGTGTTTCAGCAATAAAGAAAGAAAAAAAAATACATGTATGAAACAATAAACAATATAATAACAGGAGATAAATGGACAAACAAATTTGTAAGGTTTTTATTGTTAGATACGAGTGTGCAAACTGTTACACACACACACACACACACACATATATATATATATATATATATATATATAGAGAGAGAGAGAGAGAGAGAAATATATGTATTAATGCCAAGACTGAAAATTAATTTTATTTGAATGCGGGTTTTGTTAAGACTCCTACCCACTTGCATTTAAGACCATGGCTATGCATTTAGCTCTGAGACGTTAACAAGGAGCAAATAAGTAGAGAGTGTGTGTGTGTTTGTGCGTGTTTGTTTGTGTGAGTGTGTTTGTGTGTGTTTGTTTATATGAGCAAGTATGTGTGTGTGTATGTGTGTATACAGAGAGACGGCGTGGGATTCCGTCTGTTCACTGCATTCATGGCTCACGAGATATGCAGGTGCTGGATTGTTATTCCCCTTCAGTCTGAGTGCGTGTACAGCAGATGGGCAGCTGGGTTCCAACGAAGCATCAACACGCCTGCACAATACCTGATCAGACCTTAGCTGCGATGTGAAGGAAATTCCCCAAAAAGAAAACAATCAAGGTGATGTGTTTGACGTTGTCGCTGGTCGGAGGACATGAACTGGACCTCGTCGCATTGGACTCTGTAAGGAAGATAAAAAAGAACTGTTTGCTTCACTGTGTCCCTGATGAACTCTAGTGCCTGGTTGTGGCACTTGTGCTCTGATGCTCTCAACCGAGGACTCTGTCTGCGATTGGACCGAAACTGCAGTTCAAGTTGACGTTGTAGTTTCTGACTGGTTCCTATGTCTTGTTCTTGTACCTTGAACACAAGCGTTACATGACCTTACTGGAATCCTAGGAAGGACGGTGCCAACATGATTTTGTTGAAGTGATTGGGAAGGAAGGGCTGTTTGTGTGACAACAACAAAACAACCCAAAAATTGCAGAGAGAGAGAGAGAGAGAGAGAGAGAGAGAGAGAGAGAAAAAGCGAGCGAGGACGAGGTTGTACACGTACAAACTCTACCGTGCCCACGCATGAGTTGCTCCATGTGCCCTGCGAGTGGGTTAACCCTGTGGTGCAAGATGGTCCTCGCAGCAGCAGCAGCACTTTGATGCACAACCTGTCCATCCATCAGTGCGTGGTTGCTTTAACGGTTTCGAACCGTTTGGTAGTGCAACAATGTGGCATATCACAAGACTTAGCATGTGATAAAAAAAACACACAAGAAGAACCAATACATAGTAAGCTGTTTTCACACTTCGATATACTAGACGATTTCTGGAGTCACAGAAGGATGCCAATTCCATGTGATCTCAACAATGTGTAGTGTCGATGAAGAGCCGTCAAGCCCAGGCATTCTACGGATCTCAAGATCAGTTTAAGTACGTATTGAAGGACGGCCTGCCAATGCATACGGCTACTCTGTTGGCAGCGTCGGTCAGGTAACTGCATGTGTTGGGTTTTCCTGTCACTCGTCCCATAGTAAGTATTCGGATGGCAAATAGTACGCTCTGGTTACTTCAATTGATAGTGAAGAGGATTTGTCACAACGTAGCGGCTGGTCAGACACTGGTTCAGAGTCTAGGAAGGCATGAAAGTAACGAAACCGGCGAAAAAATGATGCAAGGCACCGACTTTTCTTCTTCACAAATGGCCGTCATCTCAAATGCTAAGGTCTTCGGCATGATGCCATGGGGGTGAAACGTTAAAAACGATCTGATTTAAGTACTTCGACCTCGATTTGGTGTGGAAATTTGTGCGGCGCTTGCAGAGTGCACTTGGCTGTCATCCCAATTGCAATCCACATGCAACCGCGTCGTTGAGTCTCATAATTTAACAACCAACTTGCGTAGCTTGGTAATTGGAAAATAGAAATTTGAACAAGTCGCATTAGCAGTTCCGTAAGATAGTGTAGCAGGATCTTTTATCAACAACTTTATCTTTTATGTACAACTTGTCGTTGGCGAAACAGCCTCACTACGTCTATATGATGTAACTGCTCCATGCTAACCACATTCGAAGACAGAAATATCAGGCAAAGCATGACCACATATAGTTAGATACAACTCATAAGGGCGCCTATCAACCACGGCTTGATAAGGTCAATATAGAGCAATTCTTTCTTCGAATCACTTGAAATTATATTCCCCATCCTTCACGTCAAAATGCAAAGCAAAAATCATTTCAAAACCTTCACAAGCAGACCCAAGAACGCCTCACCACAATACGTCTCCTCAACCTCCGAACACCGTCTCTTAAACCTTGAAGAAACAACCATCAATCCCTCTTCTCGTGATTATGGGGTTCGAGCCTAGGGTTTTAACTAAATCTGAAAAACGAACAGTAAATTGATATATTTCTGATCCTTCCCGGCTTTCGAACATCTTCAATACTCTTTACAACGTGCCGCAAGTGCAGCTCTGATTTAATCACTACTCCTTGCAGCACTCACCAACGACAGCTCCCGGAAACACTAACAATTAATAATTCTCACCGAAAGCCTCACTTAGTTCACTTCGCAAACCTCCAATCTTGACTCAAACAACGCTAAACGACTCGCTACAGACGCGCCTCCCTCCACACACCCCCCACCTTCAGAAGTAGCACCGAAATCCCAATCCCAAGCTCAACCTTGGCATTCAAGCGCAGGGTTATTGAAACATCTCCAACCATGAACATAGTTGAAGTTTGAAGGAGAATGTTAGTTTTAGCACACACAATACACAGAAAACATAACATAAAATCACGTGAGTTGTACTCTCACCAAGCAATTTACAGATCTATAACATGTGCTGAGAAAAAAACACCACAACGTATTTTCCTCATTTTCATTCTTCATGTTCTAGATAAGAGAAATAACCAAACATCAGCAATATATTGTGACTCATGTGTTTCAACAGCGCAGAGATTGAAAAGACGACTAGTTTGCTGACAGAGATTAAATAGAAACCAAAGTGCAGTAACAGTGAGGCAGACGTGGCAGTGCAAGAAACTCTAAATAATGTGAGAATCCTGTCAAGCTTGTCATGCAATGGAGGTTCGCATCCTCATCCACCCATATCGTCATCCTTCCAATGAACTTTATCTATAAGATGATATTCATACATTTGTGGTGGTGCATGCATCGACACGGAGCGTCGTCCGTCTCGCCGCGCACAGAGTGAGACAGACTTTTCCGCCACGCCGCGTGCATTGAGCACCGTCCGTCGTGGCTGCATGATTTGCCGACCCTCTGTGCTGCGAATATCTAGACGATCGCATTGAGGAGAGAAATGGTGGTAATGCAGATTCCTCTTCAGCTCTGCCAGCACCGAGAAGTGGGTGGGTGTGGTGAGATCGGGACTGAGGCTTTCTCGCGAACTGCAAGTGCAGGCCAGTAGCTCTCATCAAGGGCACGTTGATCCCGTAATAGCCATTAATTGATCACTCAGAGTTGGAAGAGTGTCTGCATGACGCCTTCCAGCAGAGTGGTTATGTCACGCCCTCGTCAATTTCTCCTTAGGGTACTTGCAGAGGAGACCCGTAAAAAAGGACGTGACGCTACCCCTGCCTTACAGAAATTCTTGCCATGCCGTCCTCGGCTGATTGCTTTTATCGAGGAGTCTGATGTCTGTGCGGATCCAGATCTGCTTATAAAGCTGTGCTTTGGACTGCAGTACTACGCACAGATGCTACCAAACACAATAAAACCATCAAGGACCTGCCACGCTTGCTGTGTGCCCTCGCCATGTGATCATGTCCTGTCGTTGCTAATGTGCATTGTGCTTGTGGTGTAAACCTGTGTGCTAGGGATTAGTTCCTCTCTCGAGATCTTCCTGGCTAGCTTCTGATAATATGCTTCCTTACGTATATTCACTTCCAATCTTTCTTCCACTGGAAATGCTATTGGCCAAGCGATTAGGCGTTGTTCCTGATGTAGAAATCTGCAGATGACCAATGCCAGCTCGCTTCTTAAATGTTTTTGCCCGCTTTGATCGTATTAAACAATCAACCCTCTACAGAGAGAATTTGCTTGGCCTAAACTCTAGTTTTACTTGCTTGAGGCAAACTTTCCACATGGATTCATAGTGTTTTGTGGAGCCGGTCCAGATTCCAGGAAGTTTTCGAAAATTTTATGTCCATGTGTGATTCATCTCATGACGCAAATCTCCAACATTTCCTTGGACAACTTTCAGCCCTCGGCCTACAGCTATTGAAGATCAACAGTTTCATGGAGACAAGTTTCATGGAGTCAGACTTTCAACACTGAAGCTCATTCAACATCGAAGTAAACATTACATTAATGCTAGTTTTCTCCTGAGTTGCCACAGATTGTTCAACAATCTCATCCAGAAAACTCACATGTATGCCTCAACAGCCTCGAGAGCACCGCTTGGTGGGATCAAACACCAAACTCCAAACTAACACCCAACGTTTGGAGCCAGCCTCATCTAGCTCTAGGAATCGAGAGACTGACATTTCGTGGGCCCCCAATTTAGTGGTTTCTCTTCGATGTCCCTCCCGATGCTGCAGGACGCAGCTTTATGATCTAGACCCAGAGTTTTACTACGTCTTCGGAGTCTGCACTCATTCTCTTCCCCTGAGGCTTGCTAAGCTGCTCTTCCCCATCATGCGAGATTAGTTCCCTTCAGATAATTAGAGGAAGCTAGTGTCCGCTCATGTCATGTTATCAACTAAGCCTCTACTCATCCAAGTGAGGATTTCGTCACTAGTATTCAGTGTTAACAACCTTCTTTTTTGTTGTTGGAGGATGATCTAATGAATTAGGGTTACGTCGATATGCATTCATCTAGACACACATATCCACCAAATCTTGCACTAACACTTAAAAGTGCCTCTTTCCTCATTGTCACTTGGTCTATGAGTATCATCTTTATTTTGTGTTTTCTCATCCATTAAATTAGGATATGCAGAACTATTGGACTAGTTTTATACTACTTAAAAATGTAGTGACAATCTGCTCAAGGTGCTTCTTATTGATACAAAAAAATTGTGTTTGAAAGTTGAAAAAAATAGCATGGATAATATATTTAGATTAAATAAGAAAACTAAAAGCAAATAATTTACAAGAAAAAACAGATGATATACACCTTATTTTATATTTTTTATTTGCATCAAAATGTAATACAACAATGCTTACATAAAATACAATTTTGGACATTTAGATATCAACATATTTTTTTTTTGTGGATACTTTTCAAAGAAAAAATGATTAATACATATAAAAAATAAAATTTCAATATTTTTAAAATGTATTTATATATAAATCAAATTTTATTAAAGAAATAAAATTCTTACAAAAGAATAGAAGATATTAAACATCATGCATTGCTGTCAAGTTTATTCAATCTAGTTCCATTTTAATTAGTATTAAACTTCTAATGTTTGTATTATAAAATCTAATAATGGATTAGTTACTATAAATAATATTTTTATTAAAATTTAATAATTAAAAATATATATATATATATATATATATATATAAAGTCTTTAAAAGCTAAAATATCTATACATAAGTTTAAAAAAAACTAACAATTGTACTTTATATATATCATTTAGTACTTCAACTTACAAGTTCAATCAAAGATTACGTATATAAAAGAGAAATGATAAAGCAATCCAAATTTTTACTAAATCAATTCACATGTTTAAACCATCATTGTATTCTTTTAACCACCTCCTCATTTCCAGCTGTTTATTTGTTCCCATTTTTTGCTCTGAGTCTTGACGTTCTCAATTCTCTCCCCTCCTCATTTCCAGCCACTCGTTTGTTCCCATTCGTTGCTTTCAGTCTTGACATTGTCAATTCTCTCCTCTCTTTCCTCCTTGTCTTTAGTTAAAGTTGAAAACTGGGAACAATTGGGAACATGGATGAGGGCTACAAGGATGCAATAATGGTTAAAAAAGAGTGGGTCGCTTTAGTAAAAATTTGTGTTGCTTTATCATTCTCCATATAAAATTGTAACTTTAAGGATGTATTTAAAACTAAAATACATATTTTTTAAAAATTATTGAATACATAAAAAAATTAATTAATTAATTAATTAAATAAAACACACACACACATACAACATGCATTTTGACTAATTTTTTAATTTTTTGTACATTATTATTGTCATCAATATAAGTATATTTTATAAAAAAACTATAAATAATTTTATTTTTTTATTTAAAAAAATCATCTATTTAATTTTTTAATTTTTTTTGAAAATATTATTATACAAGTATTAATATTTAATAATTGGTTAAGATTTTTTTTTTAATAAAAATAACATAATCATTAATTTAATAATTATTTAAATAATTATAATAAGCAAAGGAGCTCACAAAATTAATTTAAAGTATACTTTTATATTATTCGGTTTAAGAAGACTAAAATTAAATTAAAAAAATACATCAAATATAATTTTTATAATTTGAATATAATATTTTGATGTTTGGACGTATAAATTATTACTTGAAATTTTAGGATTATCAACAAACATGGAGCAAGACCTTATGAGACTAGATGCAACACACATAACAATCAAAAAAGAAAGTAAGGCAATGTTTATTTTTCAGTCAAAATCACACCGCCTTTGGTCTAATACTATCTTAGTTCATGGTGGTATTGCTCGAGATCCACTTAGTACTATGTTAATTCTTAACTACCTTGTTATGGTATCTTGGACCTTTAAATAACTTTCTACATATTGCATCGTTATTAATTTTGAAGTCCTTATAATGACACCTATCTCTTTGCTTATTATTTTTCTAATGCCATATTGTTGGAATACTTTGGCAAGTATCATTTATTGGCATGTACAAGCATTTTGGATAAATAATGTCTTTACAAGTGGATGTGGTCACCTTAGGCAAGTAACACTTCATTCCTTGAGATATCTCATATCTTATCCTTAAGATGTTTGAGATGCAAGGAAATCTTTGATGTTGTTTCACAAGAATGAGATTGAATATTGTGAGGTGGTTCATATCTAATGTAAAATTTTTGTATTATCATGGAAAATTCCTAATGCATGCACTGATATTTATTTTAGTTTTTTAATGCATGTAAATAGACATTAGAAAGTAAATTAATTATTTATTTTTTGCATAATAAACAATCTACCAAGTTGGTGTGGATGGCATATCATTCCTTAGGATGTGGATGTTTGGCAAAATATTTTGAGATTATATATATTTCTTACAACACATCCTTAGTTTTATTATTTAAGTAGCTACTGTATATATCTTCATCACAGAGCTTGTACTCAGTAGCCAAAGTTATAAATTATTGGTTGTATAATACTAGCAATGTCAATCGAAAGGTACAAACTTTGAGTATGTTAAAATCATGGTTAGACACAATATCTAAGATTTGCAATCAATCTTTACAATTGACCATTTATTTGAAAGATATACAAGATAAATTCACACCTTTGTGGGCTTGCTTAAGATGTGAGACTACTTGAGTCGTTAATAGTGCATCAAGTACAAATTGTTCTTTTATTAATGCTAAATTGGCCAAAATCAAGATAATTTTTAAAGCTTGTTCTATTGGTATAGGCAAATTTGCCTCGCTTGTAATGCTCATTCTATGGGATGCACCTTTAAATTATATATATACTTCATTGATTGCACATTTAAATGCTACTTGTGTCTTTTGTACTATAGTATTGATTACTTGTAATTCTTTAACTCAAGTTTAGGCAAAAAAATTCATAGTTTTGAAGGTTCTTTGTTTTTGCTTTACTGCTTGAAGTTTGTCTCATAGTTCTTATAAATGATCTTCCATAGTGGTACAATTATACCTAGGAATTATAAGTTTGTCATGATGTTGGAATATAACACGATTTTTTTCTTCCAGCTATGATTACATGCTCTTGACCTTGCATAATCTGTTGTCTATATCATAGATGCTCAAAGATGTTGAACAAATATTGTACAACTAGACTACATTATGATTCAATTAATTGACTTACATTCGTACTATTATATTGAGCTTATAATATTTCTAGATTGTAGCTTGGATGTGGTCTTTGTGATGTTAAAACCTTGTGCTTTGTTTTCTATCAAGTGTTATTAACTTATATATCATTTATTTTAAAGTTTTGTGTTCTAATTGGATATCACAAACTACTGCTTTCTAAGCCATTTTTTGATGATTATAGTGTCATGAGTCAATAAAGATGGTGTTGACATCAATGTTGGCATAAAATTTCTTCTACTCAAGTTTTTTATTGGGCTCCAACTATTGTCACTTGATCTTGGTGTCTTCTTTGATTTTTTTCTTGGATGTCTTTTATCAACATTTGAAGTGGTATATATTAGAACTTTGTAATATAATGCTTATATTTACTTATATATGCAATGAAAAATGGGCTGATGGTGCTACAAAAATGTAGATCTTGTTGAAGGTATCTTATTTCTTGTGAAAAAATATTGTGGACAATCTTTCTCTACTTGATTTCTTTACCATCTTCTATAAGGAGGTAATCATCTACTATGATTTCTAAAATTACATTGACTTCTTTGTAAAAAAATACAAAGGCAAGCATGCCACAAAAGTGGCATATTTATCAATATTACATCTTACCTTGTTGATATTTGTGTTGCATCTTTTAACTATGTTAGTCTTGGTACTAACAATGTCTTCATTCTTGATTATCCTTGAGAAGATAAATCCAAAAGAAAATAGAGATATTTGATGTTCTATGAGATTTTCTAGCTCTTTACCATGTCTATATATTGGTCCTTGGTTGTATTATTGAGGTAGAGAGAATTTTCTTTAAAAAAGTATTGGACTTCTAACTATCACTAATTGCTCAATCAAGTCTTAAGATAAAAAAACACCAAGTTTATATATAAAATTATTCCTATAGGGGTAATTATATCAATACATAAGTCTTAAGTACCGAAGATCACCAAAATGTGATAAAAATATTATAAAATCTTATATATCCTTAAGATGAATTTTTTTCAAACTTCAATAGCTCATATCTCATGATCAAATTGTCCAAAAAATCAAAATTTGGAATGAAGTATTGATGTACTTTTAACAACTATCACAACAATTTTCAATTGTAAATTTGTCATGAATCTTAAGATATCGCCAAAATCTTAACAGTAGCTTCAAATCCTTGCTTAGATATATCCATGTATAATTTTCTTCATAACTCACAAATTAAGTATTCAAATACCATAATTTTGATATATAGCTTTTTAATTTAATAATACACACTTTTAAAAATTTTGAGCCAAAAATTCATATGAAAATTCCAAGTATGGTTGTAATTATTACTATCAACAAAACAACTCACTTATTTTTTTTGAATTGAATGTGCTCTCTTCAACATTCTATAATTCCTTCATAAAAAATCCAAATGCAGAAATTATTTCACAAAAGATGTAGATCTCAAAATCATATTTTTGGCCACATCTCTTGATCTTCAAAATCTATCATAAAACTCCTTTTATACTCAAAAGAGCAATAATATACCTTAAAATGACATCTTAACTTCAAACGGCTAATATTCCATCACCCTAATTCCAAATCCTCTAAAATTTATATACAAATTATAATTCAAATCTTGAACCTTATAACCTTTACTTTTGATTTTCAAATGCACTTTTAAAGTTACTGAAATCCTTGTTATGGTTGTAGACAGCCTATTAAATGCATATTGGGCATAGTCTTCAACCAATAGGAATGAAGATCTTTATCTTTTACCTTCATTCATCCATATCTTGCTTTCATTCCTCCAAATTAGTTTCTTAGAGGTTTGAATGTTCATCTTTGAGCTCCAATATTCTTCTTAAATTTTATACTAAATATTTAAATCTTATATAATTTAAATACTATAATTAATAAAGATAAATATCAAAATAAATTTTCTTACATCAACTCTTTTTAAATTAATCTACTAACCATTCTAATATACATCAATATTTATAAATATATTATATATTTTAGTTAATTTTTATATACTATAAACAATTAAAATATAAAAATATTACAAAAAGTCATACTTTATATAAATTGTTTATACCACCTCTTATTCATAAGGGATAATAATTGGCAATAGTAACTCTATAATCTTATATCATTACTAAAAATAAGAATATTGAAGAAAGAAATCCTCAATATACTTTTTTTTCATTGAAAAGCACTAGAAAATCACTCAAAGATGATATAATATTGAACTATAATGGCTATTGCCAAAAACAAGAAAACTAGAAAGTCTTGAAACAAGACTAAGGACTAAAAAGCATTGACAAGAATAAAGAAGGCTTCACTCTTACCTCTATATATACTCTCAATTAAAAGCTATATGGTAATATTTTACATGACCTCTAAAACATGTTAACTTTATAAGGCATGTATCTTAACTTGCTAGACAAGTTTTTTATATGTGCGCTATATAGTTAGCATATTCTACAAACTATCAATACATGATTAACTTTTTGACCAAGTTTCTAATCTATCAATCAACTACAAATATATGTAAAGTCAAAGTAGAATGTATGAAGCTTCTAGAAAGCTTCTATAGAAGTTATTATGAAATTAATTTATTTTTATCTATTTTTATTTATTTCTACCTAATCATATAGATATTTACTTGAATATGTATATATATATATATATATATATATATATCCATGAAATTATTTTCCTTTCTAAAGATGAATTCTACAAAAAACAATCATCATGTGTTGATGAAATCTAAGATGTGGCAAATATTATTTACCACATATTTTGATCTTTATTCTCTTCAAAGATGGTTGATAGGTTGTCTCAACCATTGAAAATATCCCACATAAAGATAGAAAGACTATCCTATCATTTGATCATTATTAAGGCCTTTATAATTTCTTTCAATTAAAACATTTAGAATATTGTCAGGACTTGTTTCTACTTTTAATAAAATCACCAAACATCAAGAGTCTCTTCGAAGATCGTCATAAAAAATATGTTATATTTTATCATCTATTTCAAGAAGAACATATCATTCTTGAGGGTCTTTATCTCGATTATGTTGTCTTAAAGATTGTGACAATCACAATATTTCATCTGATAAGTCAGCAAGTAAAAGCTTTTCAGTTGAATCTACTTGTTGTTGGTTTTCTATCTCTTTAGCATCACAAATATACAAAAGCTATACATAAGGATAGAAGGTAGAGTATTATCTTCCTTAGATCTTGTTTCTTTTATAGCAAAGATTTGCTATTCTTCATCTTAATTTTAATGGATGTTGTTGATGAAAAGCTTCAACTCTCTTTATTGTATTTGCAAGATTTATTGCTGGCTTCTATGTATGTTTATTAATATCATATCTGTACTAATAAAAAAGATATTTCAACTTATTTTGGCAGTACTTTAAATCTAAGATTTTTTCTATCTTGAATTCTTGATTATTATCCACTTCTTTAGGAAGAGGTGGCATTTGTCTTCTTTTCAAGATATTCATTGTCTGATATGGCTTAAAAAGAAACATGTAAAATATAGAATAGATCTTCATAGACTCTGGTAGATCTAATCAATAAGTAATAAGATTGACGTGTGCACAAATAAAAAAAGGTCCAAGCCTACAATAGTCGAACTTGTCATGAGGATGACTAGTCTTAATATTGCAATGAAGTAATCATACCTTGTTACTAGCGTTGAATTGTGGTTGTTCTTTGTAATAGGTATCTGGATTAATCTTTTGTCATTCTTGTGCTCATTTTAACTACACCTTAATTGTTGTATGTAGCTTTAAAAAATGATTTGTTAAATCTTTCATCATAAGATTATGAACTTTTGAAAAGTTAATAGACTCAAATTGTAGATGATTATCATAATTGAGAAAGAAAGGTATTTATTAAATGGAAGAATGTACCAAATTATTGTATATAAACTTTGTCAATGGTAAAAGATTTGTTCAATCATTTTGATGATAGTTGATGGTACACCTCAAGTACTACTTCAAAACTTGATTCATCTATTCCGTTTATCCATGAATTAGAAGATGAAAAGGTAAAGAGAGCTTTTTATCCACCTTTAAAATCTTAAAAAGGGTTCTCCAAAATCTTGATATAAATTGAGTCCCCCTATTTAATATAATAACTTTAAGCAATCCGTGATAGCAATAGATGTTGTTAAAAAAAACTTAGCCATTTCTTCACCTATGATAGATTTTGTACATGGTACAAAATAAACCATCTTATTAAAATAATCTATTATAACAAATATAGAATCATACAAACTTGAGATTAGAAGATCCATGATAAAATCCATAGAAATGAAAGACTATAATTGTTCTAGAATAAGTAATGGCTGAAGAAGTTCATAAGATTGATGGCAAGATATTTTGGATCTTGAATAAATATTACATGATTTTACAAAGACTTTGATTGCCTTCTACATTTAAGGCCATTAAACATCTCTCAATATTAACTCCAAAGACTTGTTGTATCCAAAATATCTAGCTGCTAGAAAATCATGATGAGTTTGAAGAATACATAATTGTATCCTACCTTATGGAATGTATAATAATCCCTTAAAATAGAGTAGGTTGTTTTTGAACTCAAACTTGGAAGTATCATGAGATTTAAAAGAATTATTCTTGATATCATGGATAAGAAGATCAAATGACATACTTAATTGAATTTTTTCGATAAATGTTGAATCAATAGTCAATGTTGATTTTATTGCTCAAAGGTGAAAATGCTTTGGCTTCAAGTGAATCATTCTTTCTTGATCAAAAGATGCATCTCCTTCTTTTGGTACAAAATAAGAATATCTAGAAAGAGTGTCCAATAAATCTTATTATTTTTTGGATTGATAAATGATCTTGAAATCAAATCTTAATAAAAACATGCTCCAACAAGCTTGGCGATGATTCAAAACATGTATCAATATGAAGTACTCAAGGTTCTTGTGATTTGTATATATGGTGATTGGACTTTAGGCACCTTCTAGATAATGACGTCTTTCTTGAAATGAATCCATGTTTTCAAAGAGCTCTTTGTTATGGATTTCATAATTGATTTTGATTTTTGAATTTTTTTTGGAAAAGAAAGCTATTGAATAGAATTTTTCATTTACTTCCATTTGTGATAATACTACATCTAAGGCAAAGTTTGATGCATTAATTTTCATAAAAAAATGCCTTGGAGATATCAACACAATATAAGATTGGTGTACAAGTAAACTCTTTTTTTAAAGCATCAAATGTTGTTTTGGCTTCTTTAGTCCATTCAAGTTTGTCTTTACAAGTCAAACGTGTAAGTGAAGCTACAACTTAAGAAAAATTCTTGATGAAGATCTGATAGTAATTGACAAAACTCAAAAAGCATCACACATCTCTTATTATTATTAAAATCTTTTAATTTATGATAGTCTAGACTTTTTTCCAGATCCATCATTAGTCTTTTGTTGGAAATAATGTATTTTAAGAAGTCAACTTAAGTAATATGGAATACATACTTTTTTGACTTGTTATATAATCATCCATCTCTAAGTTTTTGTAACACACAATGAACATGAACTTCATATTCTTTTGTGTTTTTAGAATAGATTAAGATGTTTAAATAATAGATGACAAAATCATCAAGAAATTCACAAAAGATATCATCCATTAAATATTGAAAAGTAATTGGTGCATTTGTGTATTTAAAAGATATGACATTATATTAAAAATTTTCATACCTAGTTCGAAACATAGTTTTCCATTCATTCTTATTAAATGCATACCACATTATATGTTCTTTGATGATCAATAAGAAACTTGCAGTTGAAAATTTGTATGATAAGTTATGTACTCCAAAATTTTAAGCTTATTTGAATAATTAGATTTTGGGATATGAATTTTCTAACTTCAAGTTTGTTGATTTATTACAAATATAGTTTTGTTAATATTCAAAGAGAAATTTAAGAAAGTTTTGTGCATATTGGATCCAACTTGAATGTAAAGAGGGACCTTACATCTACCCAAAGCAGACTCTTGTTTCACCATATTGGTGCTTCTATTGAGAGTTGCTTTAGGAGCAGTCAATTGGGTTAGGAATTTTGAAACATAAAAATTTAGGAAAAAATTCAAGAGGAAGGAGTAAGAATGGTTGAAGCCATAAATCTTTTGAGGGCTCTCACCATGATGGTGGAGCAACAACAAATTAATTTGGATGAATATGGAGCTACAAAGACACTTCGAGGAGTCATTGACAATGTAGGCTAGTTTGATAGCAGAGATGTCATCAAATTTCTTAAAGCCTATATTTGTGAAACAAAAATCCATGAAGTTTTATAAGCTAGAATGTTGAAGACTTTTCATTTGGCTGTGGTACTAAAGATTTGAAGTCGAGTATGGCATATAAGAACAACTATTGGTACGATGTTGTATTGTAACATGACTACATGGTGAAAATATAAATGAAAAAGATTTATTAATATTTAGTCATCTTGGATGTTAAAAACAATGGCCAATTCCAATGCCAATATTTACAGGCCAGTTAATGTCACTCCATTGCAAGCTGTACCACTGAATGTGACAATAGCGTATGCTCTATCGGTATCATCGAACCAAGTACCCTTCGTACCAATGAGATGACCAGGATCATTTTCTAATCCTACATGGAACAAGCTTAGTAGGTATATATCGGTGGAGATACCTAATATGCTTAATAGAGGTATAAGAAGACCACTTTGCTGTTTCTGTTGTAGACAGATTGGTCATTATGCTAGTGAATGTCCCAATCCCAGAGCCAGTGACAATTATGCGCAAGTGTTTGGGAGTAGCAAGCAGTCGGGGCACACTTATCAACAATGTAATGCTCCATTCAATTTCAATAATCGAGATTGGCAGATCCAAAGCCAAGGAAAAATTGAGGGCATAAATCGACATCTTCAAGATACTCTGATAAATCGGGTCGAATGTGTCGAAGCCGTTGTCGTAATACGTGAAGTTTTGCTTGAGAATGCTCTAGGCACCTGGCTGTGGAAGAAAGAATGGAATTTACAACCACCAAATCCTAACTCTAATAGAATACTAAAAATACTCTAATTAGACTATAATAATGCTAAACAAGCTTTAATCAAATTTAAAAAAATCTCAAAGAAATTTCAAACAAATAATAAGAAATCTTAAGGAAATATTAGAATAATTACAATTATCACTCAAATACATCTCAATTCGATCTTAATTTAATTCTAGTTAAAATCCTATTGGACTTCATTCAAACTTTAGGCCAAAACTAATTAAATCTTAAATCCTAATAAAAATCTAAATCCTAAATTAAATCCTAAAAAAACCTTAAACCAAACTCCAACCAAATCCTAAACCCTAAATCAAATCCTAACCAAACCCTAACCAAACCCTAAACCGAACCCTAAACCAAATCCTAAACCCTAAATGAAACCTTAACTAAACTCTAAATCCTAAACCAAATCCTAAATCAAACTCTAACCAAATCCTAAATCCTAAACCAAATCCTAATCAAATCCTAAATCAAACCCTAAATCCTAAATGAAACCCTAATCAAATTCTATACCCTAAACCAAATCCTAACCAAATCCTAATCTATACCTTAAATCCTAAATCAAACTCTAAATCTTAACTAAACCTTAACCAAATCCTAAACCCTAAACCAAATCCTAACCAAATCCTAAACTAAAACCTAACCCTAAACCAAATCCTAACCCTAAACCAATCCCTAACCAAACCGTAGTAATTCTTATAACAGATTTAAACCTCAATAACTAATGAATAAATTGTTAATCTTATCTTTAATTTTTCACAATTCTTAAAAACTAAGTTGAAAACAATCACAAAAAATTTGAAAAAGATTGGAATTACCAAATAGACGATAACCTCAAAAACATGCTCGGGTATTAGTCGGCCTCCTTCTCCAACCTTGATGCCAACCTTCCAAAGCCAATATCTCTTGTTTGCACTGTTCGATTGATCTCAAAATTCTTATATGTATAGAAAAACAAGTCTAATATTCTTTCATATAAGTTTTACTCCAATTCAACTAGTAGATTGCAAGAAATCTTAAAAACTCTCACTGGACCTAAAATTCTACTTTCTGAGACCTTGACCCACTTAAACCTCAATATTCCTTAATTCAACCATTAGATCGACTTCAAATTTACAACACATATTAAATACAACTATAACCATAAATCTAAAAAATTTCACTTGTAGATCTGCTACAAAACTCTTGAAATCACCTAAAACGTAAACCCTATTTTATTTCACAAAATCCATTCTGATTTCGACCCTGGTTCATAACTGGCCCTCTCCGAGTATCAACATCTAGTTTTTCTAAGTAATTTTTACTAGAATTTACTCTTAACTTCTTCCTAAAGATGTCTATATAATTTATTTTTCCAATCTACCTCATTTTGCCTTATTTTTGGCCCTACAAAGTAAGTAGAAGCTATTTTTTTTTCTAAAAGGGCAGCATTACTACTAAAAGTTTTACTACCTTTTTATCTTTTATCCATATTTTTTTACTTTTTCTTTTAACTTGGCTCTTCTTTAATAAGATCCATATTATCATCTTTCACCATATAGTCATGTTATATCACAACACCGTTCTTACTAGGAGTCGGCAAAAAGGAAAAGGACGAATTCAACAATTGGGTGAGCCTAATGTGAAGGGCCAATTTGACCCAATTATGGGGACATCCAATCCAAGTCTTGTTATGGGCCTCTTATCCAGTATGAGACCTGACTCGGTTGGGCAGTCCAATGAGGTTCCGATTACGGAAGCTTCGGTTCCATTCAAGCTATTCTGTTCTCTATGCTGTTTTGAGGAAACATCTTTTCCGTAGAAAGATCTTCTTAGAGGCAAGAATTTCATGGAAGCACAGTCTACTGTTCTAATTCGAAGTCTAGGGCGGAAGAATAGGGGGCCTCATGGAGTTAAAGGAAAAGAGAGGAAAATGAAGAGGCATTCAGAGATCGAGATTTTGAGGTTGGAGAGCTAGCTTCAAGCTCCTTCGAAAGGTGTAGAATTGAGTTTCATAGGATTTGGGAGGACTTTGCAATCATTGCTCAAAGTTAGTATTTGTATTGGTGAATTGAATTTTTGCAATAAAGTAAAGGCTAGTACTCTTGACTGTTTTATAAAATTGGAGAGACATTTGTGGTTGAAATTTTAGAAGTATCTAGATGGTTGAGTATGCCAAGTGTATGCAACAAAATTATGTTAATCTAACGGTACGGATAGAGGATATTTGATCATTAGTATAAAGAGGTATCAAAAGTTAGTATATTGGGGTTGTTTAGGATTTTTGTAATATCTGGAGATCTACCAGCTGGAATAAGGTGAATTTTGATGCGGTAAGTCGAGGACTTAAAGGCGGACCTGCATACAAAGTTGAATGAGAATTAACGATTAGAGAAGGAAAAATTGCAAGTTATAGTTTGTCATCAACTTCTAGGCGACGGTCAAGGGACATCGGTGTAGATTTACGGCATTTTCTTGCAATTTGTAAGTTGGATTGGATTGAACTTCTTGAGCATTGAGAAGACTTGTAAAGACACTAGTGATAGAAGTTTCATAATAATTGGACAGTCAGATTGAAAATTACAGCTTGCCAAAGCTCATTGTCTATGGTTAGGGTTTAAAAAAAATTTAAAAAAATTTAAAAATAAAACTAATAAATAACAGAAGAAATTGTACTTATAATGTCTCGAAGTTATTAAAAATAGTATTTCGAAGCACTTTGTACTGGGATTAAGCTTTTACATTGAAATCCGAAATAGTTTGAATTTAGATGGTTGAAACCCACTAGACTACTTGGATACTTACAAAACCTTGTTTTATCTTCCATAGCTAGACGACCGATGTGTTTTCAAGCTAGATAGCATGTAATACGACAATGATTATATGAGTGAGATTTCAAGAACATATGAAAGATGAGTTTTATGATAAAGACATTGACAAGATGACTAAGTAATTTTTTTTAGATTAGATGGAACAATGCTTAGGGAAGGTGATGGAACCAAATGAGTTATTCAAAGCATTTGAAAGGAAGTATGGTCAACTTTTTGTTTTAGATTGGAAGTTCTTAGATGGTCAAAAGGTTGAGCTATTTTTACAAGCAACTCATGAAGCTGTAGAAGATAGGTTACTTAAACTTTTGAGAGATAGGGATGCAGAAGGTGGTTTTATTACAAATTGGAGAAGAGTGGAGGAATCTATCATCTTACTAATCAAACAACAAAGGATAAGATCTAGGGGAATGAAAACATATGCAAAAGCCATTCCAATAAGCATCTTGAAAGAGCCAATCATTGCTTCGATTTTAAATATACCACCAATACAATCTACTCCATCTACAGTTACTGAGAAGGACAAAACAATGGATGAAGGTACTCTTAAGGAATTAATCAAAGATATAAAAGAATTGAAGGTAGAAATAAATGAGTTGAAAAAGGGTCAAAGGAGTGATTCTTAACGGCCAATAGAAGGGCAGAAATATTATATAATGAGAAGCATTTGGTGTGATGATAGTAAACATAGCTGAAATAACTACACAGAGTATGTTGAAGCTTTAAAGGATGGAAAAATCATCTTTAATGAAGAAAGAATCAGAAATTCACCTACAGATTTTCCATTTGATATTAATTTTGGTAAAGGTAGAATCAAGAAGTTGATGGACGATTGGACAAAAAGAGCTAAGTCTTAAGATTCAAGTAATGTAGATTCTTATCAAATTATTGCATGACAGAATAATGTTGAAATTCCATTTCATGCAATGCGTGAAGCTATGATACGAGCGGCCCATGCTATTAGACAGAGAACTCAGTGAAATGATCCTCTTGATGCTACAAGTATCAAAGCTTTTTTTAGATAGAAACAAAGAGAAAGATGGCAACCAAGATGTTTAGGTGGAAGTGAAGAGAGGAAGAAATACAAAAGAAGAAAAAGATGGAGAGCCTACTAACAAAAGGCAGACTCGCAAAGGTGATGAAGGTGAGAAGAAGAAAGGAGATTCTATTCAAGCAACCAATCATCCATTAAGGTCTACACCCTCAACTTCAAACCTCGAAGATACACCACTACCTAAAGAAAAATGAGAGGAAAAAATAAAAGCAAGTAAGAAAAAAAAAAACAAAGAAGTGGGATGAGGTAAGGGTAAAGGTCCTGCTTGTAAACTTTGTTTCAATATAGAAACATCAATAGATATGAAAGGAATTTTGGAAGAGAGGATTCTTGATGCTAAGATTGAATTCACAGTGAGAGAAGCCCTAGAGATAGCAAAGAAAGATTTCCATATACTTATAATCTACGTAGTAAAAAAAAAATATATCAAATGACAATTGAAACAATAATGGTTAATGCAATTGATACTTGTAAAACTGAAGAAGAGGGTGATGAAATTGCTCAAGTGCTCTTCACAATATATGATTCTAAATCTAAAGAAGACTGCAATGAAGAAAATACAAATGATGCTCATTATATCCAAGAGCAAAGCATGGATGAGGATTTGGATAAGGATTTGAAGATGGAAGTACTAAGCATATTTTTTCCTAAACTTTAAACATGATAAAAAAGAAAAATGCTATTAAAAATAAAAGGATTAAGAAATCAAGAATTAAAGATGATTGTGAGATTAAAGAATAAATTAACCTTTCAATAGAAGAAAATAAAGTGAGAGAGAAAGATGAAGCAAGAGTACTCACATGTTTATTAGTTGTGGATGAGAAGAGTGCAAGTGAAAAAAGAAGAAGATATGCTCACCCATATTTGTCAAGGGCTACAAAAGAAATCCAAGTTAAGCTTGGAAATCTAGATAAAAAAATATATATTCTTATGGATTATGGATCTGAAATCAATATAATATCAAAGGTTGTTTATGAGAAAGGAAAATGGCCTATAGATACCAATCATAGATGGATATTGAGAGCAGCAAACAACAAAAGAAAGGACCTTTATGGTATATGCATAGTAATTAAAACAAAAATTGAGAATGTGGAGGTAGATCAAAATTTCTTTTTGCAAGTTTGAAGTATATATCTAATTATACTTGAGCAATTGTATATTATAGCTTCAAGAATAGAAACTAAGGTATTTGATGATAGATCACATTTATGCTAGAATCTAGAATTATAATTGAAGAAAATCAATGCAATTTCTCATAGTAAGGCGAGAGTACAAAAGACATTGAGATCAACTGCGGGAAGTACCTTTAGATAATTAAGAGGCCTTCCAAGATTTCTAAGAAACACACATGAAGTATGGAGATCTGCAGGTGTAGGTATCTTGCTTACTACTACATTCTTCAATGTACAAAAGAATAGCTGAAATTTTGGGTTTGACCAAATGTGGTATTGATATATTAGATCCTAGATATAGAATCAAATTAAGAAAAATTAAAAAAAATTTAAAGATGAAAAGAGTACTTTTAGAAGATGAGGCTATTTTAGAAATAGTGGTAGAAATTGGGTTTATAGAAGATGTTCTATAATAATTGAAAGATTTAAATGAAGGAATGGATGGAAGAGACAACAATGATGCTATGGTGGAAATTCATGATCAAGCTTTTTATAAAAAAATTCAGCAATTTGTGAGAAACAATGCTAAAGATGTTAATAGCTATGTATTTGGAATTGAAGGATGGATGAATACAAAGTATAAATCAATGGCAAAAAAAATTAAGCTTGTTGCAATACAATTACATGAAGACTCCAAAGATCATGTGAAGCAAGTTGAAATGGAATCAAGGCAAAAGAATCTAGAGGGGATTGGACATTGATTTATGGAAGAAACACTCAAGAAATTGAAGATTGGAGGAGGTGAGTTCTTGACTGAACTTGAAAGAGATTTTTTTTTGAATATGCTTTCTAAATATGAAAAGGCTTTTGCATCAAAATCTAGAAAAATAGGATGTGTTTATCCAAACATAGTGACACCAATGGTGATCTTTACAGTTCTACATATACTATGGGATTTAAAACCCATTCTGATTTTGAGAGCTTAGCTTCCAAAATTAATTGAGCTTTTTAAGGAAAAAATAGAAATGAGAAACTTTGAACCTTCTATGGGGCCATATTCCAATCGTTGGTTTAAGGTATTGAAGAAAATAGGAGCATTGAGGTTTATTCAAGATATATAATCTACTAATTAAGTTATTATTAGAAATTAAGATTCTGATCCTATTGTAAATAAAGTGGCTGAGGCTTTTGGAAGCCATGCCATTTATTCAATTAGAAATTTGTACTCAAGCTATGATCAGTTGTAATTAGCAACAAAGATCAGAGATTTAACCACAATGAAGACTCTTTTAGGTTTGATTTGAATGTGTACATTATCTTAAGGTGCCACCAATTTAATGGTACATATGTAAAAAGTAATAAATCAAATCCTAAAAGATTTTGTATTAGAAAAGACTACCATTTGTGGATGATATTCCAATCAAAGGTTGCAGAGAAGAGACAAAAGATGTGACAATAGAAGCGAATGGATGTAAAACATTTGTAAAACAACATATCAAAGATGTGGAGAGGATTTTGAAGAAATTGGATGAGGTAAATTTAACTCTATCTATTGATAAATCTAAATTTGGAGTTAAAGAAATTATAGTTGTAGGCTACTTATGTCAAATTTATGGAAAAAAAGCCAAATCTAGATAAGGTAGATATTATTTTACAAATGTAATCCTCCAACAATATCATTGAGGTGAAAAAATTTCTTGGAGCATGTGTTTTCTATCAAATTTGGATACCTCATTTTGCTCATGTAGTAGAGCCTTTATATAAATTTTTAAAAAAAGGGATTAAATTTACATAGGGCATGGAGCAAAATAAGGCTATGGATGATTTAAAAGAGATTTTAAGATCTCCACCAGCTTTAGGACAAGTGAATTATGAGAGTAGCAGACCAGTGATAGTAACAGTAGATACTTGCTCTATTGCTATAGGTTGGATTGTTGAACATGATGATGCTAGCAAAAATTGATTTTCTATTAGATTTGAGGCAAGAATCTTAACAAAGCACTAGAGGGCATATCTATAAGTAAAAAAGGAGTTGTGGTGTATAGTCTCATCATTGAAAACAGAAAGAAATTATTTGATTGGAGAAAATATGCTATTAGAAACTAATTGTTTATCTTTGCTCGGTATGATATCTAACTGCTCAACTCCTGATATTACCATGCTAAGATGGATATCCTATATTAGACATCTAAATTTATTTTTGATTCATAATAAAGACAAAGAAAATATAGTAGTGGATATGCTATCAAGAGTTAGGTATATAAATAGAGAAGAAATGATTGCTTAAGAAGACAATGAAGATAGCTGCATTAAGGATTTGGATTGTGTATTTTCATCAAGCAGTGAGAGAAAGGAAGAAGCTCTATCTTTTGAGGCTGAATTATATGAAAAAAATTAAAAGACATTGACTTCTATTTGAGCATCCTTCAAAAATTACAAAATTGATCAAATAAGGTTTTTAAAGAAATCATGCAACATTGATATGGATATTTTCTACAATATGGACTTCTTTCGAAAAAACCAAAAAAAAAGGATAGAGTACCATTGCAAGTAGTTAGAGATGCTTGTATCAAAGTTCAAGTATTGAAGGAATTTTATGATTCAGATTGGACTGGGTACCGAGGAGTTTAAGCTACATACACAAAGATCAAGAAGTAGTATTGGTGGAAGGATCTATATAAAGATATAGAGAATTTTATGGGATTGTGCCTTGAATACCAACTCCAATCTAAAATTAGATATCATAATAAACTTCATCTAATGTACCTTCTTTCTATTCACTTTCAATGGGTAATTAATTTGATAACTATGCTAGTTGGATTATGGAATATGAAATATTTAGTTTAGATATGGGAGGAGCTATCAAATTATATTGAAGGTAGAGTTTTAAGAATCAAATAAACAGTTAAAATATGTTGATTTATCCTTGAGGATATTTTTAGCCACTATAGATGTATTGGAAGAATGATAGCTAACAAAAGAGAATTAGATGTTATTGAAGCTAGAAGCTTTTTTGAAAGATATGGAGTGAAGCTAAAATTAACCATTGCATATAATCCAGAGGCAAATGGAAAGAATAAAAGATGCCACCCACCAATCATACATGCATTAGTTAAAACTTATAAAGGTAATTTAAAGGAATGGCCAAGGCTATTATCATTTGCTTTATAGGCTGATAGAACCACCCATAGTATAGTAATAGGATACATGCCAATTGAACTAATGTTAGGTCAGAAGTTCATTATACTAGCAAAAGAATCCATGTCCACATGATTATTTCTATCTTGAAAAGATGGCATATCTCATGAAAGACTTCTAGAACTACGGATCCAACAAATTGAGAGACTATCAAAAGACCACTACTTGAGACTAGAGAGGTTGAAAATAGGAAGGTTAGAAAACAAAGAAAGGTTTGACCAAATTCATTGATTGAATTTGAAATCAATCTTGGAAGGTGATTGAATAGTGGTTTGTGACAATACTTTGAACTACCAACATAGCATGCAAAGAAAGTTTCCTCGAAGATGGTTTGGACTATATGTTATTGTAATTGTACATGACAATGGAACTTACTCATTTCAAGAATTAGATAAAATATCTATTTGGATTCCAATAGCAAAAAATGAGTAAAAGCCTTCGAAAGAAGAAATACAAGTTGCATACCTGAAGATTTTGAAACATATGTGTCTGACAAACAATGGAGCCAAGAAGTTAAAGAGATTGAAGAAGAAGATAAATATAATGAAGGATGAATGGTGGCACATGCCAAAGAATGTGCAAGTTTGGAAGGAGTGGATGTTGTGATGTAGATACATTCATGTATGGAAACCTTCCTTGATTTATTTTTCTTTGAACTTTTATTAAGTTCTTTTTTCTTCTTATCAATCTAGTTTTTTTTTTATAGATTTGGAAAAAAAATTCTATTTTTTTATTTTTATTTTTTATTTTCCTAAAATTTAGCCGAAATTTTATTTTATCTTTATTTTTAATTTTATCTTTGAATAAGCCTTAAAAACTTTTTTTTATTCTTTTTACTTTCTTTCTAATCTTTGGTTTTAGTAGATTCAAAGTTATATTTATAGATGTATAAAGAATTTTGACTTTGAGATTGTATTTAGATTTTTATCAAGGATAAATGGAAGTTTAAATAGCATTAATTAGTTGCCATTAATGGTGCTGATTTGAAGGATTAGATTTGATGTTTGTTTAACTTTGAACTATTAGTTTTTGACTTGGACTTTGAAAAACTTTGGGTGCAACTTCTTTGATGAGCTCAGAAGCAAGAAAAAGTTTTTTTTTTTGGCAAGTGAAGAAGAGGTATTCAGAAAGAAGAGCTTCTTAGCATGATTTTAGGTGAAAAAAAATGCATGAATTGGAGCTTAGATGAGAGAAATATGGTTATTAATTTGATACATACTGTCACGTTTCCATGCATATTAGGTGTTTTAAGATACTAACAAGGAATCGGAGTATTGAATTAAAAACTAGACTTTAAGTTGAATATTTTATAATTAAAGATTGATAGAATTGAGTCTAGAATGACTAAGATATAGTTGGTTAAAACTAGCAAACTAAAACCAAGGTTTTGAAGAAATTAGAGAATTAAAGGGTTTTGGTTTTAAGCTAGAACTTGAGCTTCAAGACAAATTTAAAGCTCATTTTTTGTGTATATGTCACTTATAATATAAAGAACCCATGTCTAAAATCTCATATCAATTGAGATTCTAACTTGAGAAAAATGGTAAAATTTGTTCTCAGGTGTCTAGGGTTTTGACTTTCAAAAATATCTATTAAATATTTGGTGATATTAGATAATCAGTAATAAATTTGTAGCTGAAAATTTGTGTGATAATGATCAAAGATATAAGTTTTGTACTCCCAAATTTTGAGCTTATTTGAATGGTTGGATCTTGGAATATGTATTTTCAATTTTCTAGTTTTGTTTTGACTTTTAAAAGTACATGTTAAGGATTTGGTGATATCAGATGATCAACAACAAATTTATAACTGAAAATTTATGAAATAATGATCAAAGGTGTAAGTTCCATATTTCCAAATTTTAAGCTTATTTGAATAGTTAGATCTTTGGATATGAATTTTCAAACTTCAAGTTTGTTGATTTATTACAAACATAATTTTATTAATACTCAAAAGAAAATTTAAGAAGGTTTTGTGCATATTGGATCCAACTTGAATGCAAAGAGAGATCTTACATCTATTCAAAGTAGATTCTTGCTTTGACAATGTGGCAATGTCTTATAGGACCTCCAAAATGTATTGAATTTACAAAACTCATATCTTAACTTAGCAAGCAAGTTTTATGTATGTGTGCCACATAATTAGCTCGTTCTACAAATTATCAATACATGGTTAACTTGTTGACCAAGTTTTTAACCTACCAATAAACTATAAATACATGTAAAGTCAAAGTAGCATCTATGAAGCTTCTAAAAAGCTTCTCTAGAAGATATTATGAAATTCATGTACTTTAATTTATTTTTATCTACTTCTATGTAACTATATAGGTATTACTAGAATACGTATGTATATTTATGATAGCTATTGGTCCACTCATTATATTTTAGATCAATCTATGCTTGTATCTTGGATATGGTGGAGAATTATAAATTAGAGAATTAAAGATAAGATGTCTCTCTCAAATGAGATGAAAATTTAGTAGACAAATGGAATGGACAAACAGACAAAGATGCAAGAAAGTATGAATGCAAGATAATAAGATGAATAGATTATAAGACAACAAAATAATTTTATAAGGTATTTGTATAACTCCGTCATTAGAAGATATGACGTTTGACCCAACAAACAAAGAGAGCATCCATTATTGGGTCAAAACCATTAAAGTTAATTGATATCAATTGAGATATCAAAAATAAACCATACTTTTTATTTTACGGCCTCATTAACAAAATCTTGTTTAAACTTGACCTCTATGGTTGTACTAATGATATAACATATCTTTAATTTTTAGCTAAAATCATTACATCATGGATCAATAATCTGAATCATGTGATCTTCTTATGCAATATCAAATGACATCACAAATTACAAAATGACATACTAGTAAGTTGGATTAATATGTGGCATCTGTGCATAGCTAGAAAAGTAACAACTTTTTTGAGAAGCATATTTGTCACAGACATACATAGGTATTCTAATAAATATCTATATGATTAGGTAGGAATAGGTGAAAGTAAATAAAAGTAGATTAATTATATAAGACCTCTTAGAGAAGCTTTCTAAATGCTTCATAGATTTTGCTTTGACTTAACATATATTTGAAGTTGATTGATAGGTTAGAAACTTGGTCAGAAGTTAACCACGTATTGATAGTTTGTGGAAGATGCTGATTATGTGGCGCACATAAAAAAAACTTGCCTTACAAGTTAAGATACGTATCTTACAAAGTCAATACATTTTAGAGGTCTTACAAGACATCGCCATATAGCTCCCACTTAAGAATATATATGGAGGCAAGAATGAAGCGTTCTTCACTCTTGTCAATACCTTTCTAGTCCTTAGTCTTATTCTAAGACTTTCTAGTCATCTTGTTTTTAGCAATAGCCATTCTAGTTCAATATTATATCATCTTTGAGTGACTTTTTAGTTCTTTTCAATGATATAAGAGTGTATTAAGGATTTTCTTCTTTCGAGATTTATATCCTTCATAGTTTGATAAGAGTGCTAACTTATTATTTTTGCCTTATTTTAGAAGTGAATGGATTACATCACTTCTATTATTTTATTTTGAACATTGCAGACTATCCACCTTTAAACAAAAAATCTTATTTTCTAACACTAATCTTTTCTTTAAAGATAATAAATTATCCCTCTTTGTCAAAATTTTTATTAGAGGTTTTGAATTATCATCTTTTAATTTAACTTTTTGAATTTCTTTGAGTTGTCTATGGAAAGAAAGATTATGGATGCTACTCTCAACAGAAGTGAGAATAAGTTTGTAACTTTTGTAAATCTTTATGAACTTGTCAACACTCTAAGAGTAAAAATCTCATATATTTTTAATGTGAAGCATGGAGGTACTATACCTACGCATATGAAAGAAGTTTAGAATCTACGACAAGAAGTTGTGTAATTGAAAGAAGCAAGTAGATCAATCTCACAACCAAATCCAAGAAGTTTTACTTCTACAAGTATGATAGAAATAAGTATTAGTATACCTTATAAGTTTGATGGAACAAGATCAAAATTTTGAAGATTTTTGTAACAAGTCAAGGTCGATCTAAGGTTGCATCCCTTCCAATATTTCAATGGATTTACTCAAGTCGGATTCATAGGCACACTTCTATCAGTAAGTATTTTTTTTTTTATTTGCACCTTTAATGAAAAAAGATTTGTGACTCTTTTATGATTTGAATTCATTCTTAGAAGTGTTTACGGCCACATTTAGATAAAGTAATCAAGAAAGAATAGCTGAGAGTAAGCTCTTATCTTTATGGCAAGGATTATGGTTAGCCACCATATATGTTGCTGAATTCCAAAATCTTACTTGTGATGTAGACTGGAATGACAAATCCCTTATCAATCAATTTCGATATAGGTTGAAGGATAACATCAAAAACTTATTATTGACAATGTCAAAGGCAAAATCTTTGGAAAAATTTATTGCTCAAGCCATTTCATGTAACAATCAATTATTTGAAAGATGTCAAGAATAGAGATTTAACTAAAAAAGAAAAAATCAAATAATGATGGCAGCTCCTAAGTTTTCAAAAACCTATTCATTAAGGCCAAAGCTAATGCAAATTGATACTACATATTTTAAACCTCTTACAAAGCAAGAAAAGAAACAACAATATCAAGAGGGCTTATGCTTATATTATAAATAAGCTAGGTATATTGCTCAAT